>NW_026900841.1:1800000-2313308 GCF_033783945.1 Neopsephotus bourkii
AGCAGATAAGCAAAGCAGGCATTCAAAATGTGCAGGCAGCCTGAAACAGCTGTGTATGTCCTCTAGCCTAAGATCTTGGTGAATTAACACAAGATAACACAAAACCCTATTTATATATGGAAGCACATTATGCAAGATGCTGAGGAAAGAAAGAACTGAAATTAACTAAGCAAATGAAACAAGAGGAGTTTCTTTTTTACCTAAAAATACTGGAAGTTATACAGGCCACTATCTGGCAGCAAACTTCCCTTTTTTACTGGTCAGTATTAGCAACACTGAACTTGTGGGTTCAAGGCTTCCCCTGTGCTGGAAGAGCACTGTTGTGCTCAAAGGAGCACTTCTCTGACCACTTCTGTCACTCCCACTGCTAAAAAATGAACTTCCATGATGTCTTTAAGGCAATCCATGTGGGGGCTGCCCCCAGGAGGAATGTATGTTCTCAGACTCTCCCTTCCCAGCCACAATTTCCATGGCAGCACATGCATTTATGGCACCATGTGATCAGCTTGATCTGGAGACCGATCCGACCAGAAACTACTAAGAACAAAATAAATGAGTTTTAGCCAGGCTGGTTTCCAGAACTTGCTCCTTGCTTGGGTACATTAGTAGGGAAGGGAAGGGGAGCACGTGCCCAAGAAAAGGGAGAGCAAGACTTTGCCTTGAGTCAACAGTCCACACTTGAGCTGCCTGGAGGGGACTGTGGAGCCTCTAACAAAAAAGAAAGGAGAGAAATCCTGCCTGTGGGAAGGGGAAAATTCACTACAGGTCTGCTCAAGGAACAGCACTGGCCACTTGATAAAAGGTTATCACAATATCTCCCAGAAGACACAGCCACAAAGCAGCAAAAAATGACTTTCAGCGTCTGAGGGGCTTTGTTTAATGCATTTTCAATCTTTGAGAGTGAAAGTGGAAAACAAAGGTCCCATGAAAGGCCCAAGGCCAATATTATATTTTCTCATCTCCATCGGGGGTGTATTTCAAGTTTTCCTATGCAAAGGCTACTCCAAGTGCACACCATGTAAAGCTGATTTCTCACCAGCTGTGACTGAAAATTCAATAAGGGATTATTGTAAGAGAAATACTCAGCCAACATGCCCCATGAACAGTTCGAACACCTCCTCCCATCAGGATAAAGTGGACCACCATGGCCCAAACCTTCACGGTTTTATTTTAAAAACCAGAACACAGGAAAGAGCGGCATTAGACTACATACCAATGTCACTAAGCAGAGAAAGGATCTGACTTTCCTTAAGTCCACAGCAGTTATCTGGTTTGTTTAGCAACTGCAGTAAAGAAAAAGATGTTTAGAGCCACATTGTTAACAGTTAATATTCAAGAAGATTTTCCATCCCCTGCTGACACACACAAGCAACAGCACAGCTCCAATCTAACTCGAGTTGAATGCAGTAGTCAGCACTGAGAAATAAAAGCACGAGGAGGGAAAGAAAATAACTCCAGACAAAGCAAAAATTCATTGCAGAGATGGGGCTGAAAAGAAGATTTGGGCTGTTAGAATACCACCACAAAAGGCTGAAAGCCATCAGAAAGCAAATGGACAAGTGATGCAAGCAGGGTGATACAGCTACAAACAGGGATGCTGAAGCTCCTGGAATCTGCTTGTTCCTCATCTGCTGAAGTTTGGCTTGATGGATTTAGGAACACATCAAATGCCTGAATCAGGACTGCTGCTTGGAAGAACAACTCTCCAGTGAGGAAAATAAACTGAGTGACAAATAGCAAAAGGAACAGATATGCATCTAAGCCCTTGGCATTCAAACATGGGTCACAAGCACTGAGAAAAGGATGAGAAGGGAAACTAACAACTCCTCAGCTGAGTGTAGACCACAGAAGAGAAGACCACTGCAATAATCTACAGCTCCCAAAAAGCCCAGCTGGCCCAAAGCAATTGCTATTTTAATCTGAACAAGCTGGCCATGGACTCTGTTAGAGTCCTCAGTGGACTGTACCCAAGTGGTACCCTGTTACAGAAAAGCCACCCAGGTATCAGACCCCACTGCAAGAGGCTGACAAACACTGTGCAGCCACCTCTGCAGTCACCCATTGTCAGTCCCATGCCCATAAAGCTGCCTGAGCCCTGCAGAGTCCAAGGCACAGTAACACCAGGCTTCTAGGTTGCCCACCCAGTTAATCCCAAACTAAAAAGCAGTCCATTAGCCTGTGCATCACTGGAATGTCGACAGCATGGACCAGCACCTAAGCTCTCAACCCTGCCTCCACTCTAAAGTGCTGCTTCATCTCTCTTCTTCCTTGCCCTAAATTCTCCCCCTCTAGTGAAAGGTATGACAGAAGCACCATAGGAACCCCATCCTAACCACCGCCTTCATGACCTGTAAATAAGTAGCTTTAGCAATCTCCCACATACACCCCAAGTCAATTAACATATGATCTGATTTTTACTACACTAAAGGCTTTTATAGATGACCAAGGTATACTTCTGCACTGCAGACACCCTCACATGATACAATCCTCATGGTTTTGCCTGCCTCCTACACTGCAGGCACAACCAGTACTCAAACCTCTATGGGAGAAAAGCCGAACTTCAACATCTCACTCCTTAAGTTCTGGGTAGATGTGCTGAACAAGAAAGAAGAAAAAGGCCAAAGACAGCAATCAAGCTCAGAGTCCACAGCACCACCCTGAAAGGGCACAAGCATATACATGGGCACGGCTTGCAGACAGCAGCAGATGCTTTTCCAGGTTTTGTGGAAGACTGTATATGTGCAATGAGAAATTAATAGCTGCACAAAACAAAAATGGTGTCAAGCAAGTGTAAGAGATATAAAGAGCAGGATGAGAAATAAAAAGAACATGGTGGTTAGTTTGGTTTCTTTTTTTTCCTTTAAATAAGGGATGCAGTTATTGCGTCTAGCATCTGCTCAGTTTCTGCCACTGCTACTTAACACCAGTAAAAGAAAAAACAGAAAAATTAGGAGATTTCTGAGCAAACTCAATCAACGGGGATTTGCTTCTTCACTCCTATACAAATAGCTGCTCCCTGAATCCAGTTGCAATAGAAAAGGAGCATAAACTCTATTGGGCCATGCAGCCACTGCCTGGGGAACCACCAAAATGTTCCTTTACTCTTCTATGCTGCTGCTTTGCAGAAAGGCTGTTCCCAGTCAGTAGGAAAGTCTCTGAAGCCCTGGAGGTCCCAGTCCAGTACTAAAAGCATCCTTCCCCTGTGCTGAGATCAACACAGTACTGCATACACATCAATCAAAACCAGATCAGACTTCAAAACACACTGCAGTAAAGCCAAACAATTGAGTGCAAGTATCCAGGCTACAGGAATTGATATTAATGCTAAACCAGTTCCATGAAATGACAAGCTGCTTCAGGATAAAAGCATCTGCCCTTGGATTGCTCTGTGTCATCTGGTTTCAAAACCACTTAAAGTTTACTTCCCTACACCTGTACCTAAAAAGAAAAGCCCCACAGAACACAGATGGTTTCACAGACAACCCCAGTTACAAGTAGAGCATCAACACCATTAATTTCACCACATATTGCAAAGCAAAGCAGACATTACCTTACGGAGGTCACCCCCTGAACAATATTCCATTGCCAGGAGAGGAACATCATTAACCAGAAAGTTCATCTCCTCAGGAACTTCACAGGCTCTAACTACATTGGGATGGCTCAACCTAAGCACATGGAAAGATGGATGAAAACTCTGACTCCTCTTTTGGAAGAATGAGAAAACAGATTGTTAAACAACTGTGGTTTATGTTTCAGGTAGAATTTCTGCTCCCTAAAAGTATACCCATTGAGAAGCACACTCTTCAGCTGGTACCTACCAGTATCCAAATGCATCAAATCCATGCCTTGGGAATACACCAACCAGTGATGAGCAGAAATGATGTCTCAATGTCAAGGTACAGGACTTTGACAATGAGGACTGGAGCTCAAGTTCTGGATACCTGCACATTCCTGGAAGAGTTGTTGCATATGTGCCTCTGCTTCTGCGTGTGGGGACAACTTCCCCCTGGCCCAAGGGTTTCATAGGAATCCATTTACACTTGTGTAACTGTACCAGGGAGGGAGAACCATGCAGGTGAAACCCACGTACACAGGGTAGGATTCATTTCTGCAACTTAATTCAAACAGCTGTTTGCTGTTCATATATTTCCATGTTTTTATATATTACTTTTGGGAATAAAAGACACATCCAGAAGGAAGAGAAGACAAATTACTTTCGTGTCCACCTTCCAAAGCCTGAGCCTCTGGAAGCCACCACAGGAGCAGCTGCAACCGCATGGCTCAGCGCTTGTATTCACAAAACAACTGTCATGGAAACACTAACAAGAATAGCAATCACCAAGAACTGACTTACCAACTCAGGTTGTCTGCACATGGTTTCTACCAATACAGGTGCACAGCAAGGCATCAGAGTAGGAGCTCAGTAAAGCTCCATGCAGCAGGGACACTGCAGGCCTTGGTAAGGACAGCTCAGAACAAAACTGAGCAGTGTCCCTGCTACCACCACTAAGAGAATTCATACTCAGGGATCACTCTTCAAAGGGAAGAGGGATTCTCAGAACGAAAGCACAACTGTATGAGACCCCAATGGCCAGAGGTACCACTCACATCCATGAGGACACATGTGGACAGCGCTGGCTCAGGTTTTCAGAGTGACATGCCAGAGAGAGGAATGATGGCAGCACAGAGTGGTTTCTCATGAGAAAGTGTTAGGTCACATCATTCTGTACATGGAGAACCACAGAAAAAAAAGGTTTCTAGATCCCAGGATGACAGATCAAAACCACACATGCTGCCCAGTGTGGGCACCACATCAACTCAACGGCATCACATGGCATGACTATGGAGGAATGAAGGATGGACAAACAGCCCGGGCAGCACAAGAGGACATGAAGTTTGAATGGTGCTAGATCCCAAGGCACCAGCTAGTGCAACTGGCAGAAGTTCTTGGTCACAGAATAAATCCCAGACTGGTCTGGGTTGGAAGGAACCTTAGAGCTCCTCCATTTCCAGCCCTGTGCCATGGGCAGGGACACCTTCCACTAGAGCAGGTTGCTCCAAGCCCCTGTGTCCAACCTGGCCTTGAACACTGCCAGGGATGGGGCAGCCACAGCTTCTCTGAGCACCCTGTGCCAGCGCCTCAGCACCCTCACAGGGAAGAGCTTCTGCCTAAGAGCTCATCTCAGTCTCCCCTGTTCTGGCAGGTTAAAGCCATTCCCCTTGTCCTGTCCCTACAATCCCTTGTCCAAAGCCCCTCTCCAGGTTTCCTGTAGCCCCTCTAAGGCAGTGGGGCTGCTCTGAGGTCTCCCCTTAAAGAGCCTTCCCTTGTTCAGGCTCAACCAGCCCAGCCCTCTCAGCCTGTCACCTCAGTAAACCAGCACGGAACTGCTCGGTGCCCGGCAGCTCCTCGCCCCGCTGCCCCAGGCCGTCCCCACGCCCCAGCGGGGCCCGGGGCCGCGCCGCCCGCACTCACTTCTTCATGATATCGATCTCATGGCACCAGCGGTCCTTGTTCTTGACGCTGAGCTCCAGCCGGCACGACTTGATGGCCACCCGTGCGCCCGAGTCCTGCGGGACACAGCGCCGTCAGCCGCCCCGGCCGGGCCCTGCCCTTCCCGCCGCACTGCCCGGCCCCGCTCCGCTCCGCGCCGCGCCGCCCCACCTGGTGCTGGTAGAGACAGACGTTACCGAAGCCGCCGGTGCCCAAGCGGTCGCGCATCTCCCACGGCCCGCAGCCGCCCGCGGGCTGTCCCCTCAGCGCCACCCCTCCGGGGGCCCGCTCCGCGGCGCCGGGGGTTCCGCCCCGCTCCATCGCGCCTCAGCCGCTCTGCGCCACCGGCAACTCCGCCTTTATTGACACGTCACCGCGCGCGACCGCCCGCCCGCCAATGGCCGCGCGTCTTCCACCGCCGGATTAGCGCCGCCGTCAGGCCCGGAGGGCGAAGTCGAAGGGCTGGAAGTCGCGGCGGAAGGCGCGGGCCTGCGCCACCTCCTCCGCCCGCTCCGCCTCGCAGCGCCGCCAGTCGGCCCGGTGCGGTATCGCCAGCACCGCCTCGCTCGCCAGCACTGCCCTGCAAGCACAGCTCGCGTCAGCGCCGCCGGCCACCGGCACGGGCAGCAGGGGAAGGGGGGCAGGCACCGACCTGCCGAAGTGCAGCGGGAAGGGGCCGCGGATCCGGTGGAACAGCTTCTCGCCCGTGTCCAGCTCCACGTAGAAGTAGGGCGTCCCGGAGCGGGCCACCTGAGGGGGAGAGGAGGGGACAGGGGGACCCGGTGTGGCCTCCCGCCAGCACTCCGGGAGGGCGGTGCTGGACAGAGCTGGGGGATCCTGGCCAGAGGGGCCATTCGTTTAGAGAGGCAACTGGGCAAATCCAACCAGCCCACAAACACCAACATCAATGGGTGACATAAAACCACAGCTCCCAAGGGACGACAAAGGGATGGGTCACTCACTCTGCAGCAACTATACACACACAGACTCATAGAATCCCAGCCTGGTTTGGGTTTGAAGGAACCTTAAAGCACATCCAGCTCCAACCCCCTGCCACAGGCAGGGACACCTTCCACTAGAGCAGGTTGCTCCAAGCCCCTGTGTCCAACCTGGCCTTGAACACTGCCAGGGATGGGGCAGCCACAGCTGCACTCATATTTCTCAGCTGAGAAATCAGCCCCAAAGCTACCAACACGGGTATCAATGGCTGTAATGACATACAGACCCCTGTGCACAAACGTTATTTCTGTCTCCTGCTGCAGACCAAGTCTCCCTGTGATCACTTAGCACAAAGAAAAACAACCCAAGTGTCACTACTGACTCATTTTTCTGACGTAAGACAAAGGCTTGTTTAAAATTCTTACCCAAGGGAACCTAAAAACTACCTGGTGTGCAGTGCCATTGAAAGAAGATTGGTGTTTGGTGTCCTATGGTGACAGGCTGAGAGAGCTGGGCTTGTCTAGCCTGGAAAAGAGAAGGCTCCTTAAGGGGAGACCTTAGAGCAGCTCCAGTGCCTAAAGGGCTACAGGAAACCTGGAAAGGGGCTTTGGACAAGGGCCTGTAGGGACAGGACAAAGGCTTACCCTGCCAGAACAGGGGAGACTGAGATGAGCTCTTAGGCAGAAGCTCTTCCCTGTGAGGGTGCTGAGGCGCTGGCACAGGGTGCCCAGAGAAGCTGTGGCTGCCCCATCCCTGGCAGTGTTCAAGGCCAGGTTGGACACAGGGGCTTGGAGCAACCTGCTCTAGTGGAAGGTGTCCCTGCCTGTGGCAGGGGTTTAAACTAGATGAGCTTTAAGGTCCCTTCCAACCCAAACCAGTCTGGGATTCTATGAATTCATCAAGCCCTACACACAGCTGGAAAAATTTTCAGATTGGGAACACATCTGTTGTTCACAGGAAGGTCACCTGGAGCAGAATACATCTGATACATCTCTGTATCAAGTTGCCTCCAACAGCTTAACCGTGCCACACACACAGTGTTCTCAGAGGAACTAGACAGGGCAGAAGGAAAGTTAACAGGTGAAATCCTGTCTCATACTTGCGTGATATCCGAGTGCTCTGGGATTTCTAATAATTCAATCTTTTGTTTCTGTGCCTGTGCAATAAAAGACTCTTTAATGTCTTCGGCAGTACAGCGGTCCAATGGGACAGGAATCACCTGGAGAAGGAGGACAACATTTCCATAAAAGAAGGCTAGACAAAACAAAGCACCTGCTGAAAGCTATCAATCCATCACTGGAGCTTTGCTCCTCAGTACTGCTCAGCATCATCAAACAAGACAGGGGAGACCTGTCTGTACAGGCTTAAACTTATGAGGCATTTTCTGTAGGAGCTGAACAAGAAGCTGAAAACTAAAAGCTTGTAAAAGTTCTCAGCACCGCCTTCTCCTTTCTGATCTCTGTGGTGGTTTAAGGCCGCTCTGACACAGTTACAGACCTGCCAAATACAGAAACCACCACAATAGATCCCTGCAACTGACACACAAGGACAAAAACTCAAAGGGCTGGTACTAGCTGGCAGTGACCAGAGCTCTACATTTATCTTTAGATTTTCAGTCTATTTCAGTTACAAAAGTGAGCACCACAGTTTATTTGCCAGTGTGAGCAATGTCTTGCCATTTATCTATAAACCTCCTGGGCTTTTAAATCAGTTCCATGCAGGGAAAATTCTTCCTCACCCATTCAACACAACCAACATTGTGCTGCTGAAACAGGAAGAGCTAAAGGACTCTGGCAGAACCAGCACACTGGTTTTAGTTTTGCTCTGGCTCTATCTGTCAGTAGGATGACTTCTCTCCATACTCTGGGAAGGCATAGTATAAGGAGGGAAATTTGAAGGTAAGCTTTCTCTTTCAATTCATTTGCAGGTTAAGTGCAAGGTTATATTCTCCTGGGGTGACACTAAAATCATACCTGTAACTGCAGATGCTGACTCTTATAGTTTCTTTCAAATAAGACATATCTCTTTCCCTTGCTTCTGAAAAATTCCTTTAGGGCAGACTTGTACTTGGTCACTTCTTCCACCACCTCTGAAGACAAGTCAACCACTGACTGATAGTGCCCAATGGGCAAAATCAAGACGTGATCAGGTAATAAGCCACCTTTGGCCAGGGCAAGATAGCACTAGAGTGAAACAATACACACCAGTTACTCACTGCAAGCAACACTTACTTACCATGCTATGGAAATTTACTCTCTGACTGCATTCTGAGTATCCCCCATCCTAGCAATTTGCCTCAGGAACAGGAAAGTCTTCCTTTCTATGTCACTTATTAGGGATTGTGTATAAGCAATTTATTAATTACTAGAGGAATGAGAAAGAGAGAAAAAAATATCATCATCTGAATACCAGAGAATGCCTCATCTGCAGGAAAGCAGCTGAGTGAACTTTCACAGTATGCCTACAATTTCTTCCTATGACAAGAAGAGCCACTTGAAAATTGTTAACAGCTCTTAAAATAAGCCTGTGGCCAAACCTGTAGCAGTTTGAAGTGGATTATGAAACACAGGAACAATAACTTTAAGCAAAATTAATACACCAATTAATCTTCAAGATGTCAACTTTAAAGCAAAGCTATCTTGTCTTCTGTTCCATCTGTATGTACCAAAACTGGAACCAATCATCCCAGAGACGTCTGGCATAACTCCTGACAGTGCGCCCGGCTGCCAAAGCAGCTCCCAGTTTACACTGAGTTCACACTGGAAAAGTTCTGCCAGATAGTAACATAAGCAAACCCTGAGGGCTGGCAACAGCAAAGTGCTCTTGCACTGTAATTCAGCCCTGCTACCAGAACAAAACTGCTTGATTTTTTAAGACTTTATATAGCTATGTCTTTTGTAGGGGAGATGTGAAGAAACTGAAATTCAAACCAAGAGTCAGCTGCAAATAAAGTTTGGTCGTTTTCTTTTTAAAGATTACAATTGGGATTGATGTTTTATATTGCCATGTCTTAGCATGTTTCTGCCATCATGCAGCAAAGAACATGCTCTGGGTACTTACATGTGTGCCGATACTAACAACCAAGTGCTTCTCCACTTCTGGACTAGCGAGGCAGAACCAGCAGGGCCCCGAGGGCTGTGCTTTATTGGGAAAGGAAAGAGAAAGCACAAGGCTTAATTGTCAGACCAAGGAATGGAACAAGATGAGGAGGAGTCACCCTTTGCCAGCCACCCTTCCCAGCTGATAAAGTGCTGAAGATGTCAGGACATCTGGAAGCAGATCTCATCAGAGAACTGGTGCCTTTGAGAAATCCCAGAAGAAAGGAGGTGGTGGCAGTCAAATCCTTGCCGAGAGCATTCTCAGAGTGCTCCAATTTCATGGAAGAGCACTAATTCCAGGATTTTAGTGCTTACAGGTCAGTAGCAACAAAGCAGCAGCAAATTTAAGCAAATCAAAACAAGGTAAAATTACTGCACAGGTTAAGACAAGGACAGGCACTTGTCACTTCTGGTCTATGCATCACACTCACCTGGACTCACACCCAAACTGTGATACCTGAGCTGACTTTTAATGTAAGTTGATGGCATTGATAAGCTACCTTAAGGTCAAACACTGTATTTGTGTCCTCTGCAGCCTGTGTATGAGAACAGACAAGCAGCTTTGCAAATGCAATACACATGACAGGGGACTACCCAAAACTGCAGGAAACCAAATATCCAATTCTGGGGTTCATTTCTGAGCAAAACAGCATTAACAGGGCTCTTTTCTCACAAAAAACTCCAGAGACTTTGGAAGTTGGACATGCACAGTGGCACACTATGTCCTGCAGAAGTGATGGCAGAAAACAAGAAACCCCACACACATTCCTTCATCAAACTGCCATCACAGCCAGCTGTGCCTCTGCAGGCACATACAGAGCAATGGCACTGCACTCGAGTATAATTTAGCATGTGAACTGTTATGTGCAAAGACTATGCAAAGGGTTTGGAAATCTAATAAATAAAACCCAACAACTTAGTCCCATGTAACAAAGGCAACCAGATTTATCTACTGGGGGCATTTCTGAAGAATGTTTTCTTACCCACTGGCAGAGGGAATAGCTTTCAGAGAAACAAAAGAGGGGCTGACAACTGCATTTATGTCTGAAGACTGACGTTTCTAAAGATCCATGCTTGCAGTAACACTGGCACTGAGAAGTCATGATTCTTAAAGATTTCATTTTGATTTCAAGTCAGGCAAACTCTAATGAGATTTACAGCACAGAAACAGAGGTAATAGAAGGGCTTCCTTCCTTCCTAGTTCGTTAATACTTTGTCAACTCACAGCACAGAACAACTGAAGTGGTGTTTCAAGAACTCATTAGCACCACGAACCAGTCTCTTATGGTCCCTCTGAAAGGAAATATGCTGCTTTGTGAAACTGCCTCTTGTCATGTTCAGGGGCCAGACTGGTTCAGAGGATAAATGGCATCAGCTCAACTGCAACCACCACAGATCCAACTAGTTTTTAAACTATGCTTTTGACTTGTCTTCCACCTATTGATTGCCACGTTTGTAGGGAACACGAAACCCTTCATTCGTCTGTATTCCCACAGCATCCGGTGTAGTGGCAGAGCACACTGGCAAGCTGACATCCACAGTTCAACAGCTTGGGATAAATGAAGAGTGAGATGGTCCAATGCCTCAAGGGAAGAGCTTTGGTAAAAGTATCTACATACTTACGGGGTTTTTTGGCTTGCTTAGGTTGGGAGTTCCCTCCCTCTTTCCCATCTGAGGGACGTTTCTTCCCCTGATGCTTGCTCAAATCGAAGAAAAACTGACAAGCTGATTCTTCCTGTTTAGAAAATGAAAACCAAAGCCAAGATTACAACTGCACCACAGAGAGTCACAGTATATACTATAATTTGCTTTTTTTCCTTAAGGTGTGTAAAACTACCTTTGAAAAGCATCAACAGCAAAAAGCATTAATATCCTGACCTTTCCCATTAATGCAGCAGTTTAACTTCAGGCTGAGTATTTCCCCCTACACCAGTGATCTTACAGTTTAGTTTATCTACATTACATTAACACACATGGACATAGTTCTTCACATGTCTGCATTAGCAGAGTATCCCACTATTCTTGGAGGACAAAACTTGCTCTGCACAGGGAAATAATCTGAGTCTCTGCACCTGAATACATCAACTTGCCTGACGATCAAATTACCAAGTTGGCAAGTCACATCTTCTGACACCAACAGCAGATTGTTCAGGCCCAGGAAGGTGACCTTCTGCCCCCAAGAGGAGCAGATGATATTTAAAAGGAGCATGGAGTTGGTAACTTAGGACACTTGAGAAAAAACAGCTGTACTCAACACCTAGCTCACCACATTGAGAGATACGGTGGAAATGCAACATCAGAAGAAGTAGCACCTGAGAAGCCAGCAAGCTAAGGGAGAAAACTGGGGGCCAACTGGGAAGGACTACCTTGTAGTCTACAAACTTATGAGAATAAGACCATGTGTGCTGAGATACCGATAGGGAACAGTCCTGACAAGGAGGCAGATCTAAACACATCATCACAATGCAGACCTGCAATCAGAATCATAGACTGGTTTGAGTTGGAAGGGACCTTTAAAGACCTAGTTCCAACCCCTCCTGCAATAAGCAGGGACCCCTTCCACTAGAGCAGGGTGCTCCAAGCCCCTGTGTCCAACCTGGCCTTGAACACTGCCAGGGATGGGGCAGCCACAGCTTCTCTGGGCACCCTGTGCCAGCGCCTCAGCACCCCCACTGTAAAAAACAATCTTCCATGTCTAGTCTGAATCCCCACTCTTTAGTGTAAAAAATGAACCCTTAACCTATTAACCCTATTAAAAAGTCTGTCCCTTTCTCATAATCCCTCTTTAAGTATCAAAAGGTCACCAGGGACTCTTCCTCAGGGACTAGTGATCGGACAAAGGTGACGGATTCAAACTAAAACAGGGGAAGCTCAGATTAGACATATGGAAAAAGTTCCTCCCTGCGAGGGTGCTGAGGCACTGGCACAGGGTGCCCAGAGAAGTTGTGAATGCTCCATCCCTGGCAGTGTTCAAGGCCAGGTTGGACAGAACCTTGAGCGATACGGTCTAGAGTGAGGTGTTCCTGCCCATGGCAGGAGGTTGAACTGGATGATCTTAAGATCCTTTCCAACCCAAACTAGTTTACGATTCTATGATAACAAGGTCTCCCTGGAGCCTTATCTTTTCCAGGCTGAAAAACCCCAACTTTCTCTCCTTAAAGGAGAGGTGCTCCATCCCTCTGATAATTTCTGTGATCCTTCTCTAGACCCTCTCCAACAGGTCCACATCTTTCCTGTATTGAGGAGTCGAGAGCTAGATGCAGGACTGCAGGTGGGGTCTCACCAGAGGAGAGCAGAGCAGCAGAATCACTTCCCTGGACCTGCTGGCCACACTTCTTCGGATGCAGCCCAAGATACGGTTGGCTTAACAAGGAGCACACTGTAACAAACTCCTATGCAATTTGGTTGATGCAAATTGTTTACACAGAATCCTGTAGTGTTTTGGACAGAAATATCCTCATGTTAAAGTCAAATGCTGTTCTAAGCAACTTGAAAACACACAGACACATGAAGGAAAATGCAGCAGTACCTCTGCACACAGGAATGCTTTGCTCTTCTGTGCCTCCTTCTGTGATTTTCGGTACGGGTTTTCAGTGGTGTCCTGTGGCTGTTTCACTAGCTCTGCAGGGTCCATCAAGCTCATTGGCACAATGCTGAATGCATAGAGATACTAAAACAAAAACAGATGGCTCAGATGCAAGAGGCTTTTGCCATGAGTGCAACTCTGAAGAGGTCACCTGTAAACAGCCACCCTGAAACAGTTAACACACAACTTCAAACTGCAAGAACTCAGCAAACTGGTCTTAAAGCTAAGGCAGGACATGAAAAACACACTCCCTGTGCTAGTTTCCCACCCAGGGCAACCAAGAGTTTATGGAGTGCTTCTTCCTTCACTTTGAGGAAGATCTTATTGAAGAGCAGCAGCATATCCTAATTAAAAAAAGAAACAACCTTGATCCTCGCCTGTTTCCAGGCCTCCTTTCTACGCAGAATTCCTGGATCCTTTTTGTTACCAGGCCTGGCTCCTATGACTTCTTAACCACTAGCAAGCTGTCCTTTTATACCAAAATTCTGTAACTTTCTTAAGGGTAGAGAAGAAGCAAGCTAAAAAAAAAAACCTCACACAAAAAACCAGCCCCTTCCTACCCCAGAAGTTAGTTATTTTCAGAGATTTGTAAGGGCTCCTTTGGAATTTCACTTCTTTCTATGTAAAGCAGCTGGGAAAAAGGAAGAAACAGCAGCTTTCTATCCAGTTTCCTCTGCAGCTGTCTTCACAGCTACATGCCATTTCAAAAGGCAGAGAAGAACAGTGATGCCACGGAACACATCTTACCCTTCTGACATAATGGGCAACAGGTATCTGTTACTCAAGTGAGACTGATCCTTCCACTTCAGTCAAGCTTTGAGGTGATCAACTCTGTCCTCTAGCTAGCCAAAGCTGGGCTTACTGCCACATTTCCTGCACTTGAGAAAAGAAGAAACGTTCAAGAGTGCCAGTACCTTTTTCTTGCTTGTATTGCCAACATCAGCAAGTGCAATGAACCTGCTCACATGCTGTGGGGTCTCCTGTAACACTGTGTGGTTTCTGTAAGGAAGCAAAACATGACTACTGGCATATACAATATGGAAAAGGACAGTGGGCAAACCATGTGTCATCCATGAAGTTACTCAAAGAGCATGTTAGCCACATACAGTCTCTGGCCAAAAACAAGGGGTCTAGAGGAATGACTCATAAGACCTAATAGTAAGCAGCTACACAGACCAAAATGGCATCTCAATGCAGTGCAAATACAGAGGTGAGAGAACAATTCACTAGTCTGAGAACAGCTACACCTTTAGAGTGTTTCCTGTGGAAAGGATAATAATCTTAGCCAACATCAACACAACAGCTTCAGTTTTATTTGTAAGTTGTTCTGATACCTACGTTATGTCAGTAGTCACGTTTTATATACTGAATTCTGACACCACTCTTTTCACCACAGAACAGCCTTTCCATGACCCATCTTCAGAGATACACCCCTGCATTAGGCAGAACACTTTAAATGTGACTAAGGGCAGCTAACCTAGCATTAGATTCACAGCAAGGTACTTGGACTGCACAGTTTCAAGCAGCAGGAATTAAAACTAGTAAGATGCATCTGAGAAGCAATCTTGACCCTGTGTTGGGACTAGGTGAATTCATAAAGTTCTTCTGAAGTTGCCCTCCTGTTTTTTTTAAAACTTGAATTCTTACTAAACAAGAAGCGAGATTTCACATGGTCCTACAAACCTGTAAGGAAGTCTTTCATAATAGGCCTTCTCCAGGGCAGCAAAGTGGTACCTTGGTTTAAGACTTGCAGCTAGATCAGATACTAACTTGGAGCCACATTTCTTTGTATCTATTTCTCCCTACAAAACACAAACCAAGTTTTATTTTTAAAATAACTGTCAGATTGCACTGAAAATTCAGTTTTATACAGAATTGCATGCTGGAAATGTAGAGACTGACTATAGGGGTCACCATGCCCTGGAAGGGGAAAATAAAGTCAGAAGGGCTGGATCTCTTAACATCAACCAGAGCCTGCTCATTTATCCCATCATGTGTACTCAAGGTTTGCCTCCACTCATGTCATTAATCCAAGTTGGCTGTATTTTCTTTTCTCCTGGTCTTGTGAAGCCAGGGCAGCGCAGAGTGAGTGTGGCAAACACCAAGAGATGTCAAAATCATTAAGACACCTTCTCACCACATACCCAGAGGGACAAAGCTTTAGTGCATGAGTCAAGTAAGTACAAAAGCTCTGAGGCTTCCTTCAGAAGCAAAATTTTATCCCACTCCCACAAGAGAGAGAAGCCAGAGCAAAACAAAACACAACCAAACAGAGGACTTCAAATCATTTCCTTGCTTCAAGGCTCTTGTACTGTCTTTTTCCCATTAGTCTTAGACTGAGAAGTGAAGTAAGAAAAGGGCAGAAGAAGAAAGACGTTCAGGAACAGCCCATGTTTGTTATACCTGGTAAAAGTTGAGGGCATGAGATGCTGACCTGGCAGGCATCTGTCACAGCTCTGCATCACAGCAGCAGGGCAGGCACTAACCTACTCTCAAGAAAGCAGTTTTCCTCTCTGTGCTCTATCCTACTGTCCCTGGAGTGGGAATGGCAGAGGGGAAGAAATGGCCCAACAGCCCAAACTGTCACAGCAAGCAGAAAGACAATCCTTTGTTAAATCCATCTGGAAACCCATTCCACCAGAAACCAGAACACTTACCGCACTGTTGGCAAAAGTCCCCACATCTCTGGGCCAGGGGGATGTCAGCAATATATCCACACCTTTGAAGTTTGGTGTTGACAACAAAGACATTTTCAGTTCTGCTACATCCTTTGCACTAAAACTGTAGGCAGGAGCCGGCTCACACTGGGACTCAGTGCCACTCAGGTATGCGATCTGCAGGCCAGAAGAACCACTGTAAAGACCTCGACGACCTGCATGAATACACAGACATGAACTTGAGATGTAGACACTGAAAGTAATCTCTTACTCATGTGATAGGTAAGGTCCAAATTCAGCAGTCCTGCCTTACTTCTGCTGGAACGTCCCTTACAGACACCTCCTTTTCTATGCCCATAAGCTCATCAGACCCCACTTGGAGCACTGTATGCAGTTCTGGTGTCCTCAGCATAAAAAGGACATGGAGCTGTTGAAATAATACCAGAGGAGGCCACGAGATGATCAGGGGCTGGAGCACCTCCCATATGAAGACAGAATGAGAAAGTTGGGGCTGTTCAGTCTGGCAAAGAGAAGCTGCATGGAGAGCTCGTAGCAGCTTCAAGTGTTTGAAGGGAGCTACAAGGATGCTGGAGAGGGACTCTTCATCAGGGACTGTAGTGATAGGACAAGGGGTGATGGGTTCAAACTGAAACAGGGGAAGTTCAGGTTAGAGATAAGGAAAAAGCTCTTCCCTATGAGGGTGCTGAGGTGCTGGCACAGGGTGCCCAGAGAAGCTGTGGCTGCCCCATCCCTGGCAGTGTTCAAGGCCAGGTTGGACACAGGGGCTTGGAGCAACCTGCTCTAGTGGAAGGTGTCCCTGCCCATGGCAGGGGTTGGAACTGGATGAGCCTCAAGGTTCCTTCCAACCCAAACCAGTCTGGGATTCATGAAACTATAGCAAAGACAGGTTTTAGCACAATGACTCAAATCCAACCCTGCCTACAGAGAAGCAGCTGTTCAGTCAACCCCCAGTCTTCTCTCCTCATTGCTATCTTGCTTCCCAAAAATTAACCCATATCAAAAGCCGAGCAAAAAAAGTCAATTGCAAGTGTGTTCCCTCATTATACTTTCTGTCAGGTGGCATTGTAGAAAGGAACAAGGTTCTCCTTTTAGCTTTGCTACAGTTTCATTGCCTTTAAAGATGATGCTTCTTACCTCTGCTACCTCAGCACAGCCACAGAGCCCATCGAAATCATATTTCAAGTACTTCCCCATACAAAGACAGGCACGCTATGGGAGTAAGATATTCCCAAAGAACAGGCTCTTTCAACCACTCTTCCTTTCAGTTAGCAAGTTCAGCGTTAGAAATCAACAGAAAAGCAGGGTTCTCACTATACATAGGATTGTATCAGCCTTTCACCGTAGAGTTCAATTCCAGTCTGAATCCCAGAATGTGAAATGCACCTTGAAATTCCCAGAAAAAGGAAGGAGCTTTGAAGTGGGAAGATCAGAAAACATTCATGAAAGCACCTCCAGGTAAATGCACACACCTTATCACAAAGCACCTGCAACTTACCTAAATAAGTGATGTTCTCAGCTAGCTCACAGCCACTGACATCTGGGAAATAGCTCACAGTCTCCTGGTCATTCGCACCAAGCACATAGGTTGGAATTGGAGCTGAGGGAGAAAACCACATGCACTCAGTTAGCACAAGTTCAGTCCACGCTTACTAGGAATCCCAGCAGGTCCCAACACCACTCCACTGCAGTGTGACAAGGAGCAGTAAGTACAGGACAAGAAACCTTCCTTCAAAGTAAGTAAGTTGCACAGATGCATACAGCACCAGCTGAGAATAACCTCTAACTACAACTCACTCCACTGCCTACACAAGAAGGTCAGGTCCAAAATGATCCATAGACCCAAAAACATAGGCCTTCCCTAGGACAATGCTAAGTAAATACCAGAGCGCAGGGACACCTGGTGAGTCAGTTTAAGCTGATCTAAATTCATACGGGTATCAAAAACCTACAAACCATTGATTTTTTTAGGTGAAAACTCCAAGTTCAACAGCTCTTTGACACACCTGGTAGAAGAACTTGCTGCATGATTTCATCTAGACCTGGTGGACAGAACTAATGAGAGAAAAAGAGCAATGGGAAGTACCAGGTTTAATTCCTCTATGGCTTAATCTCTCCAAACAACACAATTTGAATCTTCTAAAGCTTTTAAAAGTTAGAAAAAACAACTGATGTCAGAGACAGCTCCTGTGGATTTCCTGGCACATCAGCAAGCTGGTCAACAGGTCCTAAGCTTTTCACTGAATAAAAGCCAGTGACAACTCCCTGTTTAAGAAGGGAGCAGCAATAGAGCAGATCTGCTACATCTGATGTTATGCTGTTGCTCCCGAAGTTAGAAGATACAATTACAGAACAGAGCTTGAAAACTTCCCGAATGGTTTTAAACCAAAATGAAGTGACACAAACCTTACTTCTATCTACATGTAGATAGGTGAGGTTATAAGCTACAGGTGTTTTCAACAGCTCAAAGGGTAAGGACAATTCAAGATAAGGAAAAATGCATCGGTGCAGGGAAGACTTTGTTGTTAACACTCACTCTTCTCCCTGTGTGCACTGGGGAGCTTCCCCAGGGAGCCAAGTTTAAACCAGTAACAATTCTCCTTATATTCTCACAGCAACAGAGGGAGCACACCTTGCCATGGTAAGTGGCAAAGAGGACAATCTTTATGCAGATGGCCCTCACAGACAAGCAGCGGATAAATGGAGGGATGCAGCAGCAGAGAGGAAGTGGAAAGCAGGAGTCCCAGCTCCTTACTGGTTTGCCATATGTCAGCAGCAAGAGCCAGAGTAGCACTGAAGGGGAAAGAAGAACATTACAAACACTCATGAGGTAGCATCTCCCTTCCAAAAGGGGTATAGGAAGAGGCAAAGAACACCACACAGGACCTTTCACATTCACAGCCATGAAAACATCTCCAACGCAAGAGCTGTGGGGACTGAGGAGGAACTGACAAACCCCACTCCTTTGGAAAGGCTTGTGATCTCCATGGCTGAAGAACAGAGACACTCACACCACCAGCACCTCTGCTTTCCCCTCTTCTCCTTGTGACTGATTGCAGGGAGGGGAAGCACAGCACCGCTTTAACATGATACGTTTAACTTCAAGTTCTGACTTCAAAAGCACACTGAGATGAGACAGCAAAGTGGGTCACAAAGCACTGCCATCACCAGCACTCGGACTGAGGAGCCTTCCTTACCTTTCTTGGTGCCTGTGCAATACTCTGCCCATTCCGCCTCAGAAGTAGAGCCAAAAAAATTCCCAACACACAAAAGCATCTAAAAACATCAGATAAAGGGAGAGTTGCCATTTGACCAAAGACAGGACACATGCAACACTGCTGCTGGCATGCTGCGCTGTCAGAACACTGCGCCATGCATCACCCGAGCAGTGAAAGAGCCAGCAATAGGAGAGGATCTGAAGGACCAGCCCCTGGCAAGAGAGGGTCTCAACACCCAGCTCCGGGCTCACCGCACCCAGAAGCCGCTATGGGCAGAGCCCACCATGCCCTGAGGGTCACCATCCACAGGGAGCCATCAGAGCCTGGGGAACGCTGAGCCCATCGGACACCGTCACCAAGGGGCCCTCACATGTAGTGACAAGGCAAGGGAGAATGGTTTAATTCCTGGCTGTGCACGGCGGTGCTGACTGCAAGAACCGTGCCCTGTGGCGCTGGGGTCTGAAGTTCCCCCAGAACATGGAATCATGGAATGATTTGGGGTGGACAGAGAGGGAAGAGCATGGCTCCGGACACCAACACCCGCCGCAGCCCGTGTTAAACCCACCCCGTGTCACCCGAGCCATCCCAAAGCCGCCGCTCACCCGCAGGGCGGGTGTGGGACCCCCGCACGGTTCCACCCCTCGCCCGCAGCCCGCCGCAGAGCCTTACATCGAAGGGGCCGCTCTTGCTCTGGATGGCGCGGACCCGTCCGAAGAGAGCCTCCAGCCTCCCCTCCACATCGCCACACGCCAGCCTGCGGGACACGGAGAGTCAGAGGCCGCCACAGCACAGCCAGGGCCCGACGCGCCTCACCGGCCTCCTCCCGCCCCATCCCATCCCGCCGCGTCCCGAACTCACACTCGCAGCGGCGCCGCCGCCATCGCGGAAGCGCTCGACCAAATTCCCGCCTCTTCCGGCTGCGCAGCGCAAAGCGCTTCCAGAGGGAAAATGGCGCTTCCGGGGGGGCCTCTGAGGCAGGCTCAATCTCGAGGAAGCTGCCCGTGCCTTGGGGAAAGGCCCGCAAAGGGGGAGACTCTGAAGAACCGGTCCCCACAAGGGAGGGTGTCAGTGCCCGGGGTCACCGTGCCCTGAGGGACACCGTCCATAGGGAGCCATCAGATCACAGTATCACAGTATGTTAGAGATTGGAAGGGACCTCAAAAGATCATCTAGTCCAATCCCCCTGCCGGAGCAGGAACACCTAGAGAAGGTTACACAGGAACGTGTCCAGGGGGCTTTTGAATGTCTCCAGAGAGGGAGACTCCACAACCTCCCTGGGCAGCCTGTTCCAGTGTTCTCCAGTGTTTGGAGAAGCAATTGGAGATGGGTAGTTTAAAAGGAGACATAATGCAGAGGTTGAGGGTGGGTCCAGACCTGAAGGATTGGGACAGGGATATCTGGGAAGATGGTGGTGATCTCCTTCTCGTGTCCCTACAGGCCCTTGTCCAAAGCCCCTCTCCAGGTTTCCTGCAGCCCCTTGAGGCATTGGAGCTGCTCTAAGGTCTCCCCTTGAGGAGCCTTCTCTTGTCCAGGCTGAAGCAGCCCAGCTCTCTCAGCCTGGCTCCAGAGCAGAGCTGCTCCAGCCCTCGCAGCATCTGCGGGGCCTCCCCCAGACTCGCTCCCACAGCTCCATGTTTTCCCTGTGCTCATGGTGCCTCAATAGCTTGAACGCTCCTGGCACCCAGCAGCCCTTGTGCTCATGAAGAGGAAGGTGTTTGTTACCTGGCAGGGTTTGTGTTGTTCCCATGGGGTGCCCTGGACAGGCAGAGGCTGTGGTGTTTGAGGGTTCTGTTTGCATTGTCAGTGGGTTCAGCCACCGGTCTCTGTTAAGCTGACCACTGTTTGGGTTCCCTGATACATGTCTGACGTGGGTAATAAACATCCCTGCAGAAAGAACACGTCTGGAGCCGCGCCGGACATACAGGGGCTCGTGGAGGGCGTCCTGCTTGTTGGCAGCGGCTTGGAACTGGATGAGCTTTAAGTTCCCTTCCAACACAAACCAGGCTGGGATTAGATGAATCAGTGAAAACAGAACAGGTAAAACCATCTTTACTCTGTTTCAAATCCTAGGTGCCCAAGCCAGGCAAGAAGGTGTTGAGCGGCCTGGTACGATGCAGATCTGCCAGGGTGTCCATAATGGAAGTAGACCTGCCTTTGTGATGTCCTTTGCCGGCTGCCGGTGGCGGATGCAGCTCTGTGTGATCTTTTCCTCTTGGAGGTGGATCCACCTCGATGGCTTCTTGATGTTGTGGAGGATGGTTGCCATGGCCCCTTCTTGATGTTGTGTCTGCTTGTTCGTTTTCTTTTCAGGGTGGGGTTATCGATTTTCATTGGTTCTTCTTGCTCCTTAGGTGGATCCACCCCCACGGGCTCCTCCAGCTCTTGAGGCTGGTCTACTTCCATTGGCTCTGCACCGTCAGAGCCACAGTTGGCGCTGCCTCCCGTCTCCCACACCTTCCTCTTCATGCCTGCCTTGGGCACCAAAAGCGCTGCCCCGTGAGACATGGCTTTTCAGCTCCCTGCCTCCCTGGTGCCAATGCTGCTGGACCTGGGAGCTCAGCAACTGCCGGGTGTCTGCAGGGTCCCTGTATTTATAGCACCCAGGGCAGAATGTGCTCTGTGACATCGCCAGCCCGCTGTCATGGTGACGGATTGGAGAGTCCTGCAGTGGGGACTGCAGGGATGGGTGCGGCCTGACAGGCTCTGATGCTGTGGTTTTCCAGCAGGGTCCCTGCTTTTCTGCCTGAGCGCCCTGTAGAGAATGCCCAGGGCAGGGGCAGTTGCAGAGTATTTATCCCTCAAGCATCCTCAGGCGTTTCCTGCCCTGCATCCGTTGCCTGGGAGCCCTGTTCCTCAGCAGCAGGGATCAGCAGAGGGCAGGGCAATCACACCTAAATATTACCATCCATCATTCTTTGAAGCATCCCACCACAGCAGCTTGGATGTAGAGGAGAGGCCAGGGTGCTCTTGGAGGTGCCAGAGATCTTGTCCTCAGCCTAATCCCTGCATCCTTTGGATGACATTGAACAAGAAGAGGCAGCAGAGCAGCCCCTGCACATGTTCCCCACAGTGAGTGCAGGAGAGCCAGTGCCCCCCATTCTCCAGCCCTGACCTGCTTTGCAGGAGCTCACTCTCTGCCCTGCTGCGTGTGGGTACCAGGCTCTGTGAGCAGCCACAGCAGGAGGATGGAGCAGGGCTGAGCTGCAGACAGAAGCAGTGGAACAAAGTCTGGAGGCCACAGTAGGTTTGAGGCTGCAGTATGGTCCTTATGGCTCTGTCCTAGCAATGGGTCCAGACACAAAGCCCTTGGAAGGCAAGCTCCCTACCACACACGTGTGAGGTCCATACAACACCTGAGGTAGAGAAACTGCCTGTTCTGCAAGCCCAAGAACATCCCCAGCCCGCTGTAACGCTGATGGACCAGACAGTCCCTTCCAAACCCTGCCTCCTAAAGAGCAGGAAGTACCTGATGTCTGGATAAGCAATTTCAGGTGCGGTTGGGTTTGCACATGCATGGAGTGGTTTGGTATTTGTGGATGGGGGCATTGCTCCCAGTGCTAGCAGGGCTGGAGATGGACTGTGGGCCTTGCTGGCAATAGCTCTGCAGGACCCCAGCGAGCTGGGTTGGAGCAGGCGGAAAGCAGGCCCAAGGGGGCACATCTACAAATGTCTTTCCATGGCGGGAGGGCTGGGATGTAATGGGAAATCCTAGTGTCTCAGCTGAGCATGTGAACCCAACGGCTGGCATATGGGATTAAAGGCAGGAATAAATCACAGCAGGCAAGGATACCAGCAAGTGCCCAAGGAGCCCCACGCAGCCTGCACATCAGGATCTTCCTCTTGCCCGCTGTCATGTACCAGAGGAGAGGGATGCCTGGAGACCTGCAAACCCTGGCCTGTATCTTCTACCTGCTGCACCTCAAGTTCTTTCTTGGAGAGATATGGCAGAACCAGCCCTCTCCCTAAGGGCATTCAAGGCAGGCATGGGAGGGGAGTGAAGTGAGCCTCTGCTTCCCCAGCTCAAGAGGGCACAGGAGCCCAAGTGGAAGTGCACAGCAAGCCTTCAAGGGCCAAGTTTGCACCTTCTTTCACTGCCTTTCACTTTGCACCCCCCTTTCACTGGGGAATTGAGTGGGGGAAATGGGTCTTTGGCAGCTCACCCTCTTTGGAAAGGCTCCAGCTGCCTTAGGAGACATTTCCCACATAGCTTTGCTGTGAAGAAAGTGCTGACCTGTTACAGGGCATTTGCTGAGCAAGTGAAGACTAGCCAAAGGCAGCTCTGAAGTGCTGGGAGGGAGAGAATGGGTTCCCCCTCACCAGGGTTGGGCAGGACGTCAGGCTCACACACATGTATATGTATGTATATGCATATATATAGACTGCTCGGCTGCACACTGGTGCCTGGGACCTGCCTGTGGTGCTTCCTGAATCACTGCCAGTGGTTAGCCCCAGGAAACAGGCAGGGAGCTGGAGTCTGTGAGTTGGGATGAGAAAAGGGTTAAAGAGGGGCTGTTTAGCTACAGTAGGACTTGGATCACCTCTTGGAGTACAGGGACTTGCATGGGACAAAGATGCTGTTCCTTCTTTGTAACAGAAGCAGGATGCTGGCACTGATAACTGCAGTGACAAAGAGTATTTAGACCAGGAACAGGTGGTTCATAGAACCGTAGCACGGTTTGGCTTGGAAAGGACCTTGACATCATTCAGCTCCAACCCCTGCCACGGGCAGGGACACCTTCCACTAGAGCAGGGTGCTCCAAGCCCCTGTGTCCAGCCTGGCCTTGAACACTGCCAGGGATGGGGCAGCCACGGCTTCTCTGGGCACCCTGTGCCAGCGCCTCAGCACTCTCACAGTAAAGAGTTCCTTTATTATCTCCAACCTGAACTTCCCCCGTTTCAGTCTGAATCCATCACCCCTTGCCCTATCACTACGGTCCCTGATGAAGAGCCCTTCCCCAGCATCCTTGTGGCCCCCTTCAGACACTGGAACCTGCCCTGAGCTCCTCTCGCCCTCCATCATCATCATCATCTCCCCACCCAACCCCTGCCACTCCTCTCACGGGGCGGGGGCAGAGGCGGGCCCGTTTCAGCTCCGGGTCCGTGCTGGTTGGGATGCAGCGGTCGCAGCGCTCTCGGCCCCTCCATGTACACGGGGCGCCAGCGGAAGAAAGGGTTCAGCTCCTGCGGCTCAGCGCCGGCTACCTCCGTGCTAAGAGCTTCTTCAGCGGTAAGGAGCATCGCCGGCGGGAGCTGCGTCCCCCTTCGTTACTCCCTACAGCTCCTTTTCTCTCTCCTCTCCTCACGCTGTCTGCTCTCGCTTTGCCATGTCAAGCCGCAAGGCTTCGGGGTGCCTCGTGCCCGGGCAGGGGCAGAGCTCGCACTGGTTTGGCATTAGAGGGATCTGGATGAATGAAGCTGATTTTGTCTGTGGGTGCTTGGGCTGGAACAGGTAGCAGGGATTTGGGCAGCCCAGGTGGGAAGTTTCGCTTCTCAAGGGACTCTTCCTGTTCTAACAGGCAGGTGGAACACTCAGTGTGCTGGCAGTGCAGAACAGTTACCTGGCGTGTGGTTACACTGCATTTGGGAACCCCTTAAAATAGACGGTGTTAAAGGAGCGTCTGCGTTCCCTGGGCTATAATGGTGGCAGTTCATAAACACCTCATCCCATCAGCGTCCAACCGAAGGCCAGGTTGGACACAGGGGCTTGAAGCAAGCTGCTCTAGTGGAAGGTGCCCCTGGCCATGGAACTGGATGAGCTTTAAGATCCCTTCCAACCCAAACCAGAGATTCCATGGTTTAGGCAACCCTGGATTTTCCTGGTGAAATCAGAGGGGCTTGCGAATGCTGCAGATGGCCTCAGGAACAGCCTGATTCCTCCTTTTAACCCTAACGCATTGGGTGTATTGGATGCCAGCGGATGTACTGAATGCCAATGGATGTATTGAAGTTCCACTCTCTTTTAAACCGTGCTTGTAGGGTCAGCAGGTACATGGAGATGAATGGCCTCGGAGAGGAGTTGTTTGCCCTGCAGCGTTAGGTCAATTTACTTGTCTGGCTGTATCAGCTGTGGTTTTCCCAGTGGCTTTGCCCTGGAAAGGAGCTCTGCTGCATTAGCCTTTGCGATGGTGAATATGTGGCCCAAACCCCATCTGCTCTGAAGCATAGCAGCACCTTCAGAGTTGGTCCTGTGCTCTGGGACCAGGCAGAGGTCCTGGATTAGACCAGGTTGCTCATGGCTGGTCTCGTTGCCAAGTGTCAGTCAGAAGTTGCTTTGGGGCTTGTCATCATCTCCAGTGGGAACTGTGTTGGGAGGAAAGGTGAGCGTGGGATGACCCTGGGGGATATGGTCCCAACTGCTCTGTGCATTCTGGGTTTGACATTCCCACATCTCTGGGTTCCTTTGGGTTTGCACTGTGAGAAATGGGAATTCCAGGTGGCTGTAATTCAGGTGTGAGAGGGGAGGAGGAAAAGCTTGATCCTTTTAGATGCAGACAGTGATTGCAGACCCAGCCTAGTCCCTTCTACAGCTCACGTGCAAAATGAAGTCGTTTGAAGGTACTTAATTCCACTCAGTGGGAATGCTGGAGTGATGCTGCTGTGCTGGACCTGGCATAAAGCCCAACTTAGGGAGGGATCCAAGGAGATAGTTTTAGCTGCTGAATGCTGTTTCTGTGTTCATTGAAAGCAGCCAGAGCTGCTCCACACTGGGAGAGATGTCCCAGCAGGGAGGTGGTCTCATAAAGGTCCTGCCCATCCCACATCCCATCCTCATGGGTAAAGCAGCACTGACCCTAACCCAGCACCATTAACCTGGACCAGGAGGACCGAAAGGAACTGAAATTGACTTCCAAGTCAAGAGTCCTATCCAAACATCAGTGAAGGCTGATTTCAGGTCTTCTACATTCTCCTTTCCTGTCCAGGTCTCTTTTCCTCTATGACAGTTCTCCCAGATGCCTTATTTCCTTATTCCCCCTTGGTGAAACACATGCGTAAATCCTTGTTCAGCATCTCAGCCTTCCTCCCTGCTCTGCAGGAGGCTCTTCCATTACCTGTGTCTTGGTAGAGGCGCTGCAGCGCTGCCAATGGCCAAAGCTGAGGAGCCAGGCCGCGTTCTCTCTCCTCCCTGATGCTGAGGACCACCTTTAGAATGGTGGAGCAAAGCCAAGCATCCTGCCTCCTGCCACCTTCTCCTCCTTCTCTCCTACCCCTTGTCCTGCTGTGGGGTGGAAGTGCCACCGTGCTGTTGTTAGAAAAGGGTGAAGTTTTGATGATAAATAATCATATAGAATAGTTGAAAAGATTATATTTGAGAAATTTATAAATCAATAGTGGGATTTTGTATATTAGAAAGAGTTGTAACTTTGCAGTTCTGTTTGCAGTCCGGTATCGTGGTTAATCTGTAACCAGTGATACAATGGTAGTCTTGGTAGCAAGAGCTTATATAACCATATATGGTGAAGGGTGTATGGGTGAATTTAGAGAGGTATCTTGTGAAACTCTACCCAAGCAGAGGCAGTCAAGGGAAAAGAGAAGAACGCTGGCATCCACACAATGGTTGGGATATGTCCAAAGGACAAAAAGGTGAAAAGAACAAGCCAAGGAAGACTTCTTACTTCATCCGAGGAAGACTCCTTACTTCATCACGACGACCACCAGAGAGGGCTGCACAAGCGCAGAAGAGGCTGATGTCGTAATAGCCTGATGTGGTAATCCTTGATGCATATGTATTAGTTAATGATGTAATCTATATTGAATATGTATTAGTTACGTAACTTTCAGTGCATAAATTGCGAACGCGATGTGACGGGGTCGAAGCCAGATTTGGGCACGTGCGCCTGGTTTCCCAGTGCTGCAATAAAGCACCTCATATAACCATTCCGGTGGTTATGTGTCAGTTCTTACGCTAACACTGTCACATCACACCCGATGAGTGCTGGCAGCTTAGCCTGGTAGCGGTCAGTGGGCTGCTCCCCTCTAATCCTTCCTCCATCCTCCCCTTGCTGCTAGGGCCTGGCAAACACTGCTGGATCCCTCTTTCTTTTGCCTCCCTCTGGGAAGGGGGAGAGAAGAAGGGAAGGTGCTCCAGGGGAAGGCTTTGCCCTGTGTGGTGGTTTGTGAGTGAGAAAGGGAGACGCCTTCAAGGCTACATGGCACGTGGATAACATCCGTGTTGCTTGGTCCACTTAAACGCCTGGGGGGAAGTCAATTGGCAGGCCTCAGAATGGGCAAGGCCTTGGTTTGGAGAAGTGGATCTCATGGTTTGTTCTCACAGCATGGGGGGAAGGTTGTCCAACCTCTTCTTCTCATCAAGGGGTGCATGTCTGAACCTCCCTATAAGCCATTAGAGGGCTCATTCTGCTTTGAGAGGGGGCTCCCTGGGGATGCAGAGGTACCTCTACCTGTGTGCAGCATCCTCCCCCGAGACCTGGGCTTGCAGCAGCTGAAGCATGGCCTCTGGCGACTGGGAGGAGAGGAGGAAAGTACCCTGGCATGTCTTAAGGTCCTTTCCAACCCTAATTATCCTATGATTCTGTGTATCATGGCATGAGAAACTGGGGGCTCAAGATGTATTACACGGTCTGTTGTCATAGATCGGAAGGTAGATGTAGGTTTCATTTTGGGTTTGAGCTCTGTGTGATATGTTTTCTATGGAAGGTTAATGTCATGTATGCAACTCTTATGCAGTTTGCCTCTCCCATGGGTTTTAAAAGCTAGCACTCACAGTATCGCAGTATGTTAGAGATTGGAAGGGACCTCAAAAGATCATCTAGTCCAATCCCCCTGCCGGAGCAGGAACACCTAGAGAAGGTTACACAGGAACGTGTCCAGGGGGCTTTTGAATGTCTCCAGAGGAGGAGACTCCACAACCTCCCTGGGCAGCCTGTTCCAGTGTTCCGTCACCCTCACTGAGAAGAAGTTTCTTCTCAAGTTTAAGTGGAACCTCTTGTGTTCCAGTTTGTACCCATTGCCCCCTGTCCTATCATTGTTTGCCACTGAGAAGAGCCTGGCTCCATCCTCGTAACACTCCCCCTTTATATATTTATATGCACTAATACGGTCACCCCTCAATCTCCTCTTCTCCAAACTATAGAGACCCAGCTCCCTCCGTCTTTCCTCATAAGGGAGATGCTCCACTCCCTTAATCATCTTAGTTGCCCTGCGCTGGACTCTCTCCAGCAGGTCCCTGTCCTTCTTAAACTGAGGGGCCCAGAACTGGACACAATATTCCAGATGGGGTCTCACCAGGGCAGAGTAGAGGGGAAGGAGGCCCTCTCTCGACCTACTAACCACCCCCCTTCTAATACACCCCAGGATGCCATTGGCCTTCTTGGCCACAAGGGCACAGTGTCGGCTCATGCTCACCCTGTCGTCCACCAGGACCCCCAGGTCTCTCTCCCCTACACTGCTCTCTAACAGGTCGTTCCCCAACCTATACTGGAACCTGGGGTTGTTCCTGCCCAGATGCAGGACTCTACACTTTCCCTTGTTATATTTCATCAAGTTACTCCCTGCCCAACTCTCCAGCCTGTCCAGGTCTCGCTGAATGGCAGCACAGCCTTCTGGCGTGTCGGCCACCCCTCCCAGCTTAGTGTCATCAGCAAACCTGCTGATAGTGCACTCAATTCCCTCATCTAAATCATTGATGAATATATTAAATAATACTGGTCCCAGTACCGACCCTCGAGGCACTCCACTAGATACAGGCCTCCAATTAGACTCCGCCCCATAGACTACAACTCCCTGGCTTCTCTCCTTCAGCCAGTTCACAGTCCACCTCACTACCCGATC
Source organism: Neopsephotus bourkii (assembly GCF_033783945.1). NCBI lineage: Eukaryota > Metazoa > Chordata > Aves > Psittaciformes > Psittacidae > Neopsephotus > Neopsephotus bourkii. Next base: position 1,828,797 of record NW_026900841.1, read on the forward strand.
ATCCAGACCACACTTCCTCAATTTAGCTGCGAGGATGCTGTCGGAGACTGTGTCAAATGCTTTGCTGAAGTCAAGGTAGACCACATCCACCTCTTTCTTACCAGAGGCAGTCTTGAGGTGTGAAGTCGACCGATTTTTCCTATGTGGCCTTGTAGGCGGGCCTTGCACCACATCCTCACCTACCTCTCCTTCAAGATCCAGGGCCTCAAACCTATTACGGAGGGACACCTGGGGAAGCAGGGCAGGAAGGGAGGAGGGCTGCCCACGATGCCGAACCGGAACTCGCTTCCAACCCTCATCATCTTTTTGGTCCCCTACCTCCGGGCGACAGCTACAGGGCAGGGGCTGTCTCAGGCCATCCCCCTCTGTCTGAGAGGGCAGGGGGTCCATCCCCTTTTGGGGGGTATCTCCCTGGAGCCATTCCAACTGGCCAGCCAGGGAGTTACTCCACCAGTCGACCTCCCTTTCACACTCCCTGATGCTCCTCAGCGTCTCAACCTCCTCCTTAAGTTTAGCCACCAAGCTAAGCAGATCTTCTACCTGCTCACACCTCGCACAGGCAGAATGCTGTCCTCCCTCCCCCGGCAGTAGCAGGCTCTGGCACTCCCTGCATGCAGAGACCTGAACAGCCACGGTTAGGGCCGGGGTCTCTGTCTGAGTTGCTACAGCCCTCTTACTGTTAGCTCTCTTTCTGGAGACGACCATATTGGTCAGCAAAACGACCTCCCTGTTCTTCCTTGGGCCTGGTGGGCAGCGACACGGCGCTGCCCTCTCAAAGGCTCTTTCAAGTCAAGGGGCAGGGGGGTGGTCGCTGTCACCGTGGGAACGCCCCCGCCACGTCAGCCGCTCTCTCGCAAGGGCTGCTGGGACTTCGGGAATCAGGAAATGTCGGGAAATGTCGGGAATCGCGATGCCTCTGCACTATCCCCTCTGATTTTCCTGATCTCGGTAGAAGCTCGATATCGCTGTAGCGTGCCGGCTGCGGCTCTAGCTGGGCTAGCTCCAGTCAGCTGACTGAATGTGCTTGGTACAGGCCCAGGGCTGCTATGATGCTCTGTGAGACTGGGAAGGGGTGGTTTGGAGAAGCAATTGGAGATGGGTAGTTTAAAAGGAGACATAATGCAGAGGTTGAGGGTGGGTCCAGACCTGAAGGATTGGGACAGGGATATCTGGGAAGATGGTGGTGATCTCCTTCTCGTGTCCCTACAGGCCCTTGTCCAAAGCCCCTCTCCAGGTTTCCTGCAGCCCCTTGAGGCACTGGAGCTGCTCTGAGGTCTCCCCTTGAGGAGCCTTCTCTTGTCCAGGCTGAAGCAGCCCAGCTCTCTCAGCATCTGCGGGGCCTCCCCCAGACTCGCTCCCACAGCTCCATGTTTTCCCTGTGCTCATGGTGCCTCAAGAGCTTGAACGCTCCTGGCACCCAGCAGCCCTTGTGCTCATGAAGAGGAAGGTGTTTGTTACCTGGCAGGGTTTGTGTTGTTCCCTGGACAGGCAGAGGCTGTGGTGTTTGAGGGTTCTGTTTGCATTGTCAGTGGGTTCAGCCACCGGTCTCTGTTAAGCTGACCACTGTTTGGGTTCCCTGATACAAGTCTGACGTGGGTAATAAACATCCCTGCAGAAAGAACACGTCTGGAGCCGCGCTGGACATACAGGGGCTCGTGGAGGGCGTCCTGCTTGTTGGCAGCGGCTTGGAACTGGATGAGCTTTAAGTTCCCTTCCAACACAAACCAGGCTGGGATTAGATGAATCAGTGAAAACAGAACAGCTAAAACCATCTTTACTCTGTTTCAAATCCTAGGTGCCCAAGCCAGGCAAGAAGGTGTTGAGCGGCCTGGTACGATGCAGATCTGCCAGGGTGTCCATAATGGAAGTAGACCTGCCTTTGTGATGTTCTTTGCCAGCTGCCGGTGGTGGATGCAGCTCTGTGTGATCTTTTCCTCTTGGAGGTGGATCCACCTCGATGGCTTCTTGATGTTGTGGAGGATGGTTGCCATGGCCCCTTCTTGATGTTGTTTCTGCTTGTTCGTTTTCTTTTCAGGGCGGGGTTATCGATTTTCGTTGGTTCTTCTTGCTCCTTAGGTGGATCCACCCCCACGGGCTCCTCCAGCTCTTGAGGCTGGTCTACTTCCATTGGCTCTGCACCGTCAGAGCCACAGTTGGCGCTGCCTCCCGTCTCCCACACCTTCCTCTTCATGCCTGCCTTGGGCACCAAAAGCGCTGCCCCGTGAGACATAGCTTTTCAGCTCCCTGCCTCCCTGGTGCCAATGCTGCTGGACCTGGGAGCTCAGCAACTGCCGGGTGTCTGCAGGGTCCCTGTATTTATAGCACCCAGGGCAGAATGTGCTCTGTGACATCGCCAGCCCGCTGTCATGGTGACGGATTGGAGAGTCCTGCAGTGGGGACTGCAGGGATGGGTGCGGCCTGACAGGCTCTGATGCTGTGGTTTTCCAGCAGGGTCCCTGCTTTTCTGCCTGAGCGCCCTGTAGAGAATGCCCAGGGCAGGGGCAGTTGCAGAGTATTTATCCCTCAAGCATCCTCAGGCGTTTCCTTGCCCTGCATCCGTTGCCTGGGAGCCCTGTTCCTCAGCAGCAGGGATCAGCAGAGGGCAGGGCAATCACACCTAAATATTAACATCCATCATTCTTTGAAGCATCCCACCGCAGCAGCTTGGATGTAGAGGAGAGGCCAGGGTGCTCTTGGAGGTGCCAGAGATCTTGTCCTCAGCCTAATCCCTGCATCCTTTGGATGACATTGAACAAGAAGAGGCAGCAGAGCAGCCCCTGCACATGTTCCCCACAGTGAGTGCAGGAGAGCCAGTGCCCCCCATTCTCCAGCCCTGACCTGCTTTGCAGGAGCTCACTCTCTGCCCTGCTGCGTGTGGGTACCAGGCTCTGTGAGCAGCCACAGCAGGAGGATGGAGCAGGGCTGAGCTGCAGACAGAAGCAGTGGAGCAAAGTCTGGAGGCCACAGTAGGTTTGAGGCTGCAGTATGGTCCTTATGGCTCTGTCCTAGCAATGGGTCCAGACACAAAGCCCTTGGAAGGCAAGCTCCCTACCACACACGTGTGAGGTCCATACAACACCTGAGGTAGAGAAACTGCCTGTTCTGCAAGCCCAAGAACATCCCCAGCCCGCCGTAACGCTGATGGACCAGACAGTCCCTTCCAAACCCTGCCTCCTAAAGAGCAGGAAGTACCTGATGTCTGGATAAGCAATTTCAGGTGCGGTTGGGTTTGCACATGCATGGAGTGGTTTGGTATTTGTGGATGGGGGCATTGCTCCCAGTGCTAGCAGGGCTGGAGATGGACTGTGGGCCTTGCTGGCAATAGCTCTGCAGGACCCCAGCGAGCTGGGTTGGAGCAGGCGGAAAGCAGGCCCAAGGGGGCACATCTACAAATGTCTTTCCATGGCGGGAGGGCTGGGATGTAATGGGAAATCCTAGTGTCTCAGCTGAGCATGTGAACCCAACGGCTGGCATATGGGATTAAAGGCAGGAATAAATCACAGCAGGCAAGGATACCAGCAAGTGCCCAAGGAGCCCCACGCAGCCTGCACATCAGGATCTTCCTCTTGCCCGCCGTCATGTACCAGAGGAGAGGGATGCCTGGAGACCTGCAAACCCTGGCCTGTAGCTTCTACCTGCTGCACCTCAAGTTCTTTCTTGGAGAGATATGGCAGAACCAGCCCTCTCCCTAAGGGCATTCAAGGCAGGCATGGGAGGGGAGTGAAGTGAGCCTCTGCTTCCCCAGCTCAAGAGGGCACAGGAGCCCAAGTGGAAGTGCACAGCAAGCCTTCAAGGGCCAAGTTTGCACCTTCTTTCACTGCCTTTCACTTTGCACCCCCCTTTCACTGGGGAATTGAGTGGGGGAAATGGGTCTTTGGCAGCTCACCCTCTTTGGAAAGGCTCCAGCTGCCTTAGGAGACATTCCTCACATAGCTTTGCTGTGAAGAAAGTGCTGACCTGTTACAGGGCATTTGCCGAGCAAGTGAAGACTAGCCAAAGGCAGCTCTGAAGTGCTGGGAGGGAGAGAATGGGTTTCCCCTCACCAGGGTTGGGCAGGACGTCAGGCTCACACACATGTATATGTATGTATATGCATATATATAGACTGCTCGGCTGCACACTGGTGCCTGGGACCTGCCTGTGGTGCTTCCTGAATCACTGCCAGTGGTTAGCCCCAGGAAACAGGCAGGGAGCTGGAGTCTGTGAGTTGGGATGAGAAAAGGGTTAAAGAGGGGCTGTTTAGCTACAGTAGGACTTGCAGCACCTCTTGGACTACAGGGACTTGCATGGGACAAAGATGCTGTTCCTTCTTTGTAACAGAAGCAGGATGCTGGCACTGATAACTGCAGTGACAAAGAGTATTTAGACCAGGAACAGGTGGTTCATAGAACCGTCGCACGGTTTGGCTTGGAAAGGACCTTGACATCATCCAGCTCCAACCCCTGCCACGGGCAGAGACACCTTCCACTAGAGCAGGGTGCTCCAAGCCCCTGTGTCCAGCCTGGCCTTGAACACTGCCAGGGATGGGGCAGCCACGGCTTCTCTGGGCACCCTGTGCCAGCGCCTCAGCACTCTCACAGTAAAGAGTTTCTTTATTATCTCCAACCTGAACTTCCCCCGTTTCAGTCTGAATCCATCACCCCTTGCCCTATCACTACGGTCCCTGATGAAGAGTCCTTCCCCAGCATCCTTGTGGCCCCCTTCAGACACTGGAACCTGCCCTGAGCTCCTCTCGCCCTCCATCATCATCATCATCTCCCCACCCAACCCCTGCCACTCCTCTCGCGGGGCGGGGTCAGAGGCGGGCCCGTTTCAGCTCCGGGTCCGTGCTGGTTGGGATGCAGCGGTCGCAGCGCTCTCGGCCCCTCCATGTACACGGGGCGCCAGCGGAAGAAAGGGTTCAGCTCCTGCGGCTCAGCGCCGGCTACCTCCGTGCTAAGAGCTTCTTCAGCGGTAAGGAGCATCGCCGGCGGGAGCTGCGTCCCCCTTCGTTACTCCCTACAGCTCCTTTTCTCTCTCCTCTCCTCACGCTGTCTGCTCTCCCTTTGCCATGTCAAGCCGCAAGGCTTCGGGGTGCCTCGTGCCCGGGCAGGGGCAGAGCTCGCACTGGTTTGGCATTAGAGGGATCTGGATGAATGAAGCTGATTTTGTCTGTGGGTGCTTGGGCCGGAACAGGTAGCAGGGATTTGGGCAGCCCAGGTGGGAAGTTTCGCTTCTCAAGGGACTCTTCCTGTTCTAACAGGCAGGTGGAACACTCAGTGTGCTGGCAGTGCAGAACAGTTACCTGGCGTGTGGTTACACTGCATTTGGGAACCCCTTAAAATAGACGGTGTTAAAGGAGCGTCTGCGTTCCTTGGGCTATAATGGTGGCAGTTCATAAACACCTCATCCCATCAGCGTCCAACCGAAGGCCAGGTTGGACACAGGGGCTTGAAGCAAGCTGCTCTAGTGGAAGGTGCCCCTGGCCATGGAACTGGATGAGCTTTAAGATCCCTTCCAACCCAAACCAGAGATTCCATGGTTTAGGCAACCCTGGATTTTCCTGGTGAAATCAGAGGGGCTTGCGAATGCTGCAGATGGCCTCAGGAACAGCCTGATTCCTCCTTTTAACCCTAACGCATTGGGTGTATTGGATGCCAGCGGATGTACTGAATGCCAATGGATGTATTGAATTTCCACTCTCTTTTAAACCGTGCTTGTAGGGTCAGCAAGTACATGAAGATGAATGGCCTCGGAGAGGAGTTGTTTGCCCTGCAGCGTTAGGTCAATTTACTTGTCTGGCTGTATCAGCTGTGGTTTTCCCAGTGGCTTTGCTCTGGAAAGGAGCTCTGCTGCATTAGCCTTTGCGATGGTGAATATGTGGCCCAAACCCCATCTGCTCTGAAGCATAGCAGCACCTTCAGAGTTGGTCCTGTGCTCTGGGACCAGGCAGAGGTCCTGGATTAGACCAGGTTGCTCATGCTGGTCTCGTTGCCAAGTGTCAGTCAGAAGTTGCTTTGGGGCTTGTCATCATCTCCAGTGGGAACTGTGCTGGGAGGAAAGGTGAGCGTGGGATGACCCTGGGGGATATGGTCCCAACTGCTCTGTGCATTCTGGGTTTGACATTCCCACATCTCTGGGTTCCTTTGGGTTTGCACTGTGAGAAATGGGAATTCCAGGTGGCTGTAATTCAGGTGTGAGAGGGGAGGAGGAAAAGCTTGATCCTTTTAGATGCAGACAGTGATTGCAGACCCAGCCTAGTCCCTTCTACAGCTCACGTGCAAAATGAAGTCATTTGAAGGTACTTAATTCCACTCAGTGGGAATGCTGGAGTGATGCTGCTGTGCTGGACCTGGCATAAAGCCCAACTTAGGGAGGGATCCAAGGAGATAGTTTTAGCTGCTGAATGCTGTTTCTGTGTTCATTGAAAGCAGCCAGAGCTGCTCCACACTGGGAGAGATGTCCCAGCAGGGAGGTGGTCTCATAAAGGTCCTGCCCATCCCACATCCCATCCTCATGGGTAAAGCAGCACTGACCCTAACCCAGCACCATTAACCTGGACCAGGAGGACCGAAAGGAACTGAAATTGACTTCCAAGTCAGGAGTCCTATCCAAACATCAGTGAAGGCTGATTTCAGGTCTTCTCCATTCTCCTTTCCTGTCCAGGTCTCTTTTCCTCTATGACAGTTCTCCCAGATGCCTTATTTCCTTATTCCCCCTTGGTGAAACACATGCGTAAGTCCTTGTTCAGCATCTCAGCCTTCCTCCCTGCTCTGCAGGAGGCTCTTCCATTACCTGTGTCTTGGTAGAGGCGCTGCAGCGCTGCCAATGGCCAAAGCTGAGGAGCCAGGCCGCGTTCTCTCTCCTCCCTGATGCTGAGGACCACCTTTAGAATGGTGGAGCAAAGCCAAGCATCCTGCCTCCTGCCACCTTCTCCTCCTTCTCTCCTACCCCTTGTCCTGCTGTGGGGTGGAAGTGCCACCGTGCTGTTGTTAGAAAAGGGTGAAGTTTTGATGATAAATAATCATATAGAATAGTTGAAAAGATTATATTTGAGAAATTTATAAATCAATAGTGGGATTTTGTATATTAGAAAGAGTTGTAACTTTGCAGTTCTGTTTGCAGTCCGGTATCGTGGTTAATCTGTAACCAGTGATACAATGGTAGTCTTGGTAGCAAGAGCTTATATAACCATACATGGTGAAGGGTGTATGGGTGAATTTAGAGAGGTATCTTGTGAAACTCTACCCAAGCAGAGGCAGTCAAGGGAAAAGAGAAGAACGCTGGCATCCACACAATGGTTGGGATATGTCCAAAGGACAAAAAGGTGAAAAGAACAAGCCAAGGAAGACTTCTTACTTCATCCGAGGAAGACTCCTTACTTCATCACGACTCACGACGACCACCAGAGAGAGCTGCACAAGCGCAGAAGAGGCTGATGTCGTAATAGCCTGATGTGGTAATCCTTGATGCATATGTATTAGTTAATGATGTAATCTATATTGAATATGTATTGGTTACGTAACTTTCAGTGCATAAATTGCGAACGCGATGTGACGGGGTCGAAGCCAGATTTGGGCACGTGCGCCTGGTTTCCCAGTGCTGCAATAAAGCACCTCATATAACCATTCCGGTGGTTATGTGTCAGTTCTTACGCTAACACTGTCACATCACACCCGATGAGTGCTGGCAGCTTAGCCTGGTAGCGGCCAGTGGGCTGCTCCCCTCTAATCCTTCCTCCATCCTCCCCTTGCTGCTAGGGCCTGGCAAACACTGCTGGATCCCTCTTTCTTTTGCCTCCCTCTGGGAAGGGGGAGAGAAGAAGGGAAGGTGCTCCAGGGGAAGGCTTTGCCCTGCGTGGTGGTTTGTGAGTGAGAAAGGGAGACGCCTTCAAGGCTACATGGCACGTGGATAACATCCGTGTTGCTTGGTCCACTTAAACGCCTGGGGGGAAGTCAATTGGCAGGCCTCAGAATGGGCAAGGCCTTGGTTTGGAGAAGTGGATCTCATGGTTTGTTCTCACAGCATGGGGGGAAGGTTGTCCAACCTGTTCTTCTCATCAAGGGGTGCATGTCTGAACCTCCCTATAGGCCATTAGAGGGCTCATTCTGCTTTGAGAGGGGGCTCCCTGGGGATGCAGAGGTACCTCTACCTGTGTGCAGCATCCTCCCCCGAGACCTGGGCTTGCAGCAGCTGAAGCATGGCCTCTGGCGACTGGGAGGAGAGGAGGAAAGTACCCTGGCATGTCTTAAGGTCCTTTCCAACCCTAATTATCCTATGATTCTGTGTATCATGGCATGAGAAACTGGGGGCTCAAGATGTATTACACGGTCTGTTGTCATAGATCGGAAGGTAGATGTAGGTTTCATTTTGGGTTTGAGCTCTGTGTGATATGTTTTCTATGGAAGGTTAATGTCATGTATGCAACTCTTACGCAGTTTGCCTCTCCCATGGGTTTTAAAAGCTAGCACTCACAGTATCACAGGTATGCTAGAGATTGGAAGGGACCTCAAAAGATCATCTAGTCCAGTCCCCCTGCCGGAGCAGGAACACCTAGATAAGGTTACACAGGAACGTGTCCAGGCGGGTTTTGAATGTCTCCAGAGAAGGAGACTCCACAACCTCCCTGGGCAGCCTGTTCCAGTGTTCTGTCACCCTCACTGAGAAGAAGTTTCTTCTCAAGTTTAAGTGGAACCTCTTGTGTTCCAGTTTGACCCATTGCCCCTTGTCCTATCATTGTTTGCCACTGAGAAGAGCCTGGCTCCATCCTCGTGACACTCCCCCTTTATATATTTATATACACTAATAAGGTCACCCCTCAATCTCCTCTTCTCCAAACTATAGAGACCCAGCTCCCTCAGTCTTTCCTCATAAGGGAGATGCTCCACTCCCTTAATCATCTTAGTTGCCCTGCGCTGGACTCTCTCCAGCAGGTCCCTGTCCTTCTTAAACTGAGGGGCCCAGAACTGGACACAATATTCCAGATGAGGTCTCACCAGGGCAGAGTAGAGGGGAAGGAGGACCTCTCTCGACCTACTAACCACCCCCCTTCTAATACACCCCAGGATGCCATTGGCCTTCTTGGCCACAAGGGCACAGTGTCGGCTCATGGTCACCCTGTCGTCCACCAGGACCCCCAGGTCCCTCTCCCCTACACTGCTCTCTAACAGGTCGTTCCCCAATCTATACTGGAACCTGGGGTTGTTCCTGCCCAGATGCAGGACTCTACACTTTCCCTTCCCTTGTTATATTTCATCAAGTTACTCCCTGCCCAACTCTCCAGCCTATCCAGGTCTCGCTGGATGGCAGCACAGCCTTCTGGCGTGACGGCCACTCCTCCCAGCTTCGTGTCATCAGCAAACTTGCTGATAGTACACTCAATTCCCTCATCTAAATCATTGATGAATATATTAAATAATACTGGTCCCAGTACCGACCCTTGAGGCACTCCACTAGATACAGGTCTCCAACTAGACTCCGCCCCATAGACTACAACTCTCTGGCTTCTCTCCTTCAGCCAGTTCACAGTCTACCTCACTACCCGATCTTCCAGACCACACTTCCTCAATTTAGCTGCGAGGATGCTGTGGGAGACTGTGTCAAACGCTTTCCTGAAGTCAAGGTAGACCACATCTACCGCTCTGCCATCATTCATCCACCGTGTTATTTCCTCATAAAAGGCTACGAGATTGGTCAAGCATGACTTCCCCTTGGTGAAGCCATGTTGACTGCCCCTCATAACCCTCTTATCCTTGATATGCCTTAAGATGGCATGAAGGATAAGGTGTTCCATCACTTTCCCAGGAATGGAGGTGAGGCTGACTGGTCTATAGTTACCTGGGCCCTCCTTCTTGCCCTTTTTGAAGACAGGAGTGACGTTTGCTTTCCTCCAGTCCTCAGGCACCTCTCCCATTTCCCAGGACTTGGTAAAGATGATGGAGAGTGGTCTAGCAATGACCTCTGCCAGTTCCCTCAGCACCCGCGGGTGCATCCCATCTGGACCCATGGATTTATGGATGTCCAGATTGCTCAACTGGTCTCTAACCCATTCGTCATCGACTTAAGGCAAACCGCTCCGTTGACCTCTCTTCATCTGAGGTCTCTGCGGTACAGGGCTCTTCAGGACTGCCTCCGGCAGAGTAGACAGAGACAAAGAAGGCATTCAGTAACTCTGCCATCTCTGTATCTTCTGTCACCAGGGCACCCGTCCCGTTCATCAGCGGGCCTGCATTGCCTCTGGTGTTAGTTTCTGAACTGGAGCTGTGATGGCTCCAAAGCCTTTCAGATTGGAAAAGGGCTTTTAATTATGTAGTTGTTATATACCATATAACTGCATTGTGTCCCCAAAACCTCTGCTTAGGGGTAAGGTTTTGAGATTGGGATGGGCATTTATTGATGTGTGTCTGTTCAGAGGTGACTGATGCTCATGGGTTCACTTTGCTCTCCCACCTCATAAGCTGTTGGGCCATGTACTGCAGAGAAAGCCTAAGGGATGGCTTAAGTGAATAAAGCTTAATGCTGTGACCATCCTGCTCTTTTCATTGCCTGGGTAATGAGCTGGCTTTGGAGGAGCAGTTTAAGCTTTATTCTTGTGACTTCCCTTAGTTTTCCTGCCGTGTGCTCCCCTTGCCAAGTATTTCTCCCTGTCTCCCACAGGACTAGCTGTAGGAAGGTGTGGAAGGTCTGTGAGTGGCTGCTTGCAAACAGCTGGGGTCTCTCAATGCTCCTTCAAGCCCAAGCATGGGAGCAGAGCTGGCCGGAAACCCCAAGTTAAGCTTTCAGGCTGAGATGGTCTCTGCTCCCAAGGAACAAGGGATGGGACAAGAGGAAACGGCCTCAAGCTGCACCCAGGGCAGGTTTAGATGGAGCTGAGGAACAATTCCTTCCCCACAGGGTGCTCAGGCATTGGAACAGGCTGCCCAGGACAGGGCTGGAGTCACCGTCCCTGCAAGTGTTCACACAGCGTGGAGACGAGGGCTCAGTGCCATGGGTTAGTGGTGGCCTTGGCAGTGCTGTGGATTGGTTGACTGGATGAGCTTAAAGGTCTTTCCCAACCTGGTTGGTTCCATGATGCACACCTAAAGCTCCTGTTGGACGAGTGGTGGGAGTGGAAGACCTCAAACCACTGCTGACACTGCAAGAAGGGAAAGCCTGGCAGGTCCTTGTTGTCCTTGTTTAAACCTCTGCATGTGCTTCCCCCTTTGAGACCCAAGTGAAAGGGAAAGCTGCACGTAGTCAAGGCCTCCTTGTTTTAACAAGGCATCCATTATTCAGAAGGCGTGTTCACGGAAAGCAGCGTAGCCACACCATGTGGCAAGGCATGAATCATTCATCTCTTCAATGTCCAGTGGGGAGCTGAGGCAGGCACTTATGAAGTGGGAAGTAAAACTGTCATGTCCATTATGAAGAAATAAAGGCAAGCTCAAGAAGTCTTTGCTCGTTGCTTGCTGCCCAGAGAAGCTGTGGCTGCCCCATCCCTGGCAGTGTTCAAGGCCAGGTTGGACGCAGGGGCTTGGAGCAACCTGCTCTAGTGGGCTGGAGCTAGATGATTTTTATGGTCCCTTCCAACCCAAACCAGTCTCTGGTTCTATGATGCACAGTGGGGCATTGAGCCCTACAGCAGAAAGCTTGCAGGGAGCATCATTACCAAAACTCCACTCCCCTTCCCCCCACAGCTTGCTCAGACTTTGCCATGCAGAGTCCTTGCCATCACTTGCAGCTGTGTTAGGTGTTTTCTCACCTCCCTTAAATGATGCCAGCAGCAGTGGAGGCTTGATGAGCCATAGAATCATACAATCATAGGAGCATAGAATAGTTAGGGTTGGAAAGGACGTTAAGATCATCTAGTTCCACCCCCCTGCCACTGGCAGGGATACCTCGTGCTAAACCATGTCAACCAGGGCTTCATCCACCCTGGCCTTGAACACCGCCAGGGATGAAGCATTCACAACTTCCCTGGGCAACCCATTCCAGTGCCTCACCACCCTAACAGTAAAGAATTTCCTCCTTATATCTAATCTAAACTTCCCCAGTTTAAGTTTTAACCCATTACCCCTGGTCCTATCACTACAGTCCCTAATGAAGAGTCCCTCCCCAGCATCCTTATAGGCCCCCTTCAGATACTGGAAGGCTGCTATGAGGTCTCCATGCAGCCTTCTCTTCTCCAGGCTGAACAGCCCCAACTTTCTCAGTCTGTCTTCATGTGGGAGGTGCTCCAGTCCCCTGATCCCCTGATCATGGCCTCCTCTGGACTTGTTCCAACAGTTCTATGTTGTTTTTATGCTGAGGACACCAGAACTGCACACAATACTCCAAGTGAGGTCTTATGAGAGCAGAGTAGAGGGGCAGGATCACCTCCTTCGACCTGCTGGTCACGCTCCTTTTGATGCAGCCCAGGATACCCAGGTTGGCTTTCTGGGCTGCAAGCGCACACTGAAGCCGGCTCATGTTCAGTTTCTCATTGACCAGCACCCCCAAGTCCTTCTCTGCAGGGCTGCTCTGAATCTCTTCTCTGCCCAACCTGTAGCTGTGCCTGGGATTGCTCCGACCCAGGTGTAGGACCTTGCACTTGTCATGGTTAAACTTCATGAGGTTGGCATCAGCCCACCTCACAAGCGTGTCAAGGTCCCTCTGGATGGCATTCCTTCCCTCCAGCATATCAACCGAACCACACAGCTTGGTGTCATCGGCAAACTTGCTGAGGGCGCACTCAATCCCACTGTCCATGTCAGCGATGAAGATGTTGAACAAGACCGGTCCCAACACCGATCCCTGAGGGACACCACTCGTTACTGGTCTCCAGCTGGACATTGAGCCATTGACCACAACTCTTTGTGTGCGGCCATCCAGCCAGTTCTTTATCCACTGAGTGGTCCATCCATCAAATTGGTGTCCCTCCAATTTAGAGACAAGGATGTCGTGTGGGACAGTGTCGAATGCTTTGCACAAGTCCAGGTAGATGACATCAACTGGTCTACCCCTGCCCATCAGTTCTGTAGCCACATCGTAGAAGGCCACCAAATTACTCAGGTAGGACTTCCCCTTAGTGAAGCCATGCTGGCTGTCACCAAGCACCTTGTTGATTTTCATGTGCCTTAGCATGCCTTCCAGGAGAATCTGCTCCAAGATTTTGCCAGACACAGAGGTGACACTGACTGGTCTGTAATTCCCTGGGTCATCCATTTCCCCTTCTTGAAAATGGGGGTTATATTTCACTTTTTTCCAGTCGTTGGGAACTTCACCTGACTGCCATGAGTTTTCAAATATGATGGCCAGCGGCTTAGCAACTTCATTTGCCAGCTCCTTCAGGACCTGTGGATAGATTTCATCAGGTCCCACGGACTCATGTACGTTCAGGTTTTTAAGATGGTCTCGAACTTAACCCTCTCCTACAGTGGGCCCAAGGTCTTCATTCTCACAGTCCCTGCGTCTGCCTTCCAAGACTTGGGTGGTGCGGTCAGAGCCTTTGCCAGTGAAGACCGAAGCAAAGAAGTCATTCAGAACCTCAGCCTTCTCCAAATCCAGGGTAGCCAGTTCTCCTGATAGCTTCCGGAGGGGGCCCACATTGTCCTTAGTCTGTCTTTTATTTGCTACGTACCTACAGAATCCCTTCCTGTTATCCTTAACATCCCTAGCCAAGTTTAATTCTAACTGGGCCTCAGCTTTCCTAACCTGTTCCCTAGCTTCCCAGACAACATCCCTGTATTCTTCCCAGGCTGCCTGTCCTTGCTTCCACCTTTTATAAGCCTCTTTTTTCCCTTTGAATTTTCCTCAGCAGCTCCTTATCCATCCAAGGAGGTCTCCTGGCCCTCCTGCTGCACTTCCTTCTAGTTGGGATGCAACACTCCTGAGCTTGTAGCAGGTGATCCTTAAATATCAACCAACAGTCTTGGGCCCCCCTGCTCTCTAGGGCTATATCCCATGGAACCTTACTAAGCAGGTTCCTGAAGAGGCCAAAGTCTGCTCTCTTGAAGTCCAGGGCAGTGAGTTTGCTGCACGCTCTCCTGAGGATCTTGAATTCGACCATCTCATGATCGCTGCAACCAAGGCTGCCCTGGAGCATCACATTTCCAGCAAGCCCTTCCCTGTTGGTGTTGCAGAAGGAAGTTGTCTTCCACACAATCGAGGAACCTCCTGGATTGCTTGTGCCAGGCCATGCCATCCCTCCAACAGATATCAGGGTGGTTGAAGTCTCCCATGAAGACAAGGGCCTGAGAACGTGAGGCTTTTCCTATCTGTCTATAGAGTGCTTCATCCGCAGGTTCCTCTTGATCAGGCGGTCTGTAACAGATCCCCACAGTAATGTCTCCCATCACAGTTCTCCCTTTAAACCTGACCTGCAAACTCTCTGTTAACTGCTCACCTGTCCCCAGACAGAGTTCCATACTCTCCAGCCTATCCCTAACATAAACAGCAACTCCCACTCCCCTCCTGCTGGGTCTGTCTTTTCTAAAAAGCCTGTAACCTTCCATTCCAGCACCCCAGTCGTAGGAGCCATCCCGCCATGTTTCTGTGATGCCTGTAATATCATACCCCCATAGACATGCACGCATCTCTAATTCCTCTTGTTTGTTCCCCATGCTACGGGCGTTTGTATAGAGGCATCTGAGCCGAGCTTCAAATGAAGCTGGCTCATTGGCTGTAGAGGCTGGAATATCTTCACATTGCTCCAAGCATTTATTATAGGTGCCGGCAACTGACTGGGTGTGTTGGGTGGAATGATGCCCCCACACACATACACACATCTACTTTAAAGCATCCTTGACCAGGCTGGCAAGCCTTCTACCAAAGCCACACCAGCTCCACCAGCCCCCAGTAGACCTGGCCTACAAACTTGGGTCCCGTGTTCAAGACACCCAAACCCCTGACTAGGACACCACCCTTCTAACCATTTATTAACCTGGCCAATCCTCCTAGCCTTTTTAAGGTCCTCCCCTGTATCCTGGAGAATTGACAAAAAGATAATCTGAGCTCCAGATCCCCTAACCACCTCTCCAGGGCTCTGTAGTCCTCCTTTGTGTTCTCCAGGCTGCTGCTATCTATATCACTAGCGCCCACATGGATCACTAGAAGTGGGTAATAGTCAGTGGGACTTACTAGAGCAGGCAGCCTCTCTGCTGTTCCCCAGCTTCCTGGGTTAACGGCCTCCTTCTTCCCTCCATGAGCTACAGGGGATGCTTGGGGCCCCTGCACAGTTTGGGCCTGGAGCAAGCACTCCTGCTTCCTCTCAGCTACTCTGACATCTTGTAGCCTATTAACAGCATCCCGCAGCTCAGCCCCTGCTGCAGGAGGACCTGCACCAGGGCGCACCAAGTGCAGCCCTGCCCATTGTGCACCCTCCCCTCACCAGACCAGTGCAGGCACTCTCTGAGCTCTGCACTGCAGCCTCCCCTCTCATCTGCTCTGTCTGGGTGCCTACTGGGCAGCCAGAGCAGAGCTCCCAGACCCGGCCCCAGTCATGAAGCTGTTTGGTTTCCTTCTGCTGCTTCTCCTGCATGTGTGGGTTTGGGACCGAGTTGTTTTGTTTTCCTCCTTGGCAGTCATCAGTTTGCTGCTGTGAAGGCCTTGGAGCTTTCAAGTAATGTGAACTTCTTTCTCCTCACCTTCCTCCTTCCATAGCTGCCAGCGGCAAAGGTGATCGTAGAACCATGGAATGGTTTGAGTCAGAAGGGACCTTAAAGCTCATCCATTTCCAATCCCCTGCCTTGCCTTTCCTCAGGGCAGACCAGGAGGGTGATAGAACAAGAGGAAATGGCCTCCAGCTGCACCAGGGGAGGTTTAGATGGAGATGAGGAGCAATTCCTTCCCCAATTCCTTTATTCCATGGTGCTACAGCCTCTGTGCTGTGTGACTGGGAGCTCCCTGCCTCAGCTCCGCTCTGTCAGCCTGATGCATTGCGACACTTGTGCTGCATTGCTGAGCCTGGGGGCTGCTCTGCAGGGCCATTGATGGAGAGACAAAGCTGGGGGACAGCAGCCTGAGGTATCTGCAGTCACTTTTGGGCTTCCTTGGGTGGCTCCCATGGAAAACGGGATGTTTGGGAAGGTGACAGGGAAACGTCCTGTGGGGACTGTGGTTTATAGGAGCAACCCCGATGCTGATAGCAAAGCTTATGTTTTAAGCAGCAGCAGTTGTGGTCAGGTTTTTCTGCCCATGAAAGCAGCCCCATGAGTAGAGGGCAGCACCCTTGAGCTGGTCTTCTACCATGCAGCTTTATCTTTGTCTTCCACCTGCAGCTCTGCACTCTGGGAGCAAGCAGGGGAGGGCCGAAGACCTGGAGTAATTCATAGCTCCTGCATTGTCCTTTCTGGGCACCAGTGCTTGCAGCAGGATGGTGGTCAGGGTGCAGAAGTGATGCAGCAGCATGTGCATGTGCAACCTGCTGCTCTACACACACAGGATGTACTTGGGTATACACCGCCCTCACAGGGAAGAGCTTCCTTGTCTCCAACAGGAACTTCCCCTGTTCCAGTTTGAACCCATCAACCCTTGTCCTGTCTCTGCAGTCCTGGTGAATGAGATCTTGGGGGTCTATGTTTGTATCCATGCAGGTGCTCTTCCATGTGTTTTCTGCCACTGGGAGCTGTGCCTTGCCTTAATTTCATTGACTAAACCCATTTAGTTGCTGAACTGTCGATGAGGCCGTGGTGTCAATGGGACATCACTGACTGGGCTACTTGCACTGCACTCTTCCAAGTGTCATGTTCTTTGCCCTGGAAGAGTGCTGGTGCCTCTTTGCTTTAATGATCCCTGGCTTTAACTGCATCTTTACTCCTAGGTTGTTGAAGGTCTGGAAGGGGGAGAAAGGGAGGAAAGATGAGGATGTTGTGAAGTGGGGGGTTAAAATCAGCTCTTTGGATGGGTGAAGCAAAGCGCTCTCCACATCACGGCTCTGCAGCCAGGTCCATGCTTTGGTGGTGGTGGTAGTGGTGGCTGCTTGCGTGTGTTCCTGCAGCACTTAATTCCCTTCCCTTTGCTTTGTGCAGTGGCTGTAAAAAATCACGGTGCCAAAGAAGCCGAGGGGGATGGAGATTGTGGCAACAGATCAGCGTTGGGCTCAGCAGCGGTACCAGAGGGTGAGCTGCTCCTCCAGGTTAGTGCTGCTCCCTGGCAGATGCCTTACAGGGAGTTTTCCACCCGTGCCCTTTCCAGATCCTTGGAATTCTCCCCAAAGAGTGGCTGTTCCATTACAGACTGCAGGGTGTTTTGGTGAAGCAGTGATTTCACGTGGTATAGTTCATGGTGCTTGTGACTGAGCAGAGGTTTACGTCCCCTTCAGGTCTCCGGGGCAGGCAGTGATGGTTCCCTCCTTTCCCCATCCTTCCTGGAGGAAAGCACCACCTGTAAGTTGTCTGTGTGGAAGCAGCACCACATTTCTGAGCATGGTGATCCAGCTGCTCTGCTTTGCAGACCTTGTGTTTGAACAGGTGTAACACAGGAACCAGGCAGAGCAAGGTGTGACTCTGAGCGCAGAAGTGCTGATGGGCCAAATGCTCAGCCCATATACACAGGGTAGATCGTGGTGTCTGGTGAGAGAAATGCTGGACCCAAGCTGGTTAATAATCAACACCCTGGGGGTTTATAACTCTGGTTATAACACAGCAGTGCTCAGGAGGGCTTGCTGGGGACTGGTGTCCTGTTATCATCTCCCACAGTCTGATGTTACCCTTTTAGAAGTCCCAGCTGGGTGTTAAAAGCTCTGGCTTTAGATTTGCCTTCCCCTCCTCTGATTGTGGTGAGTCCTTTAGCACCAAGGCTCTGTCCAGCAGAAATCTCAGCGGAGGCCTTAAAGGGAGGCTTTAAAGAGAGGCCAAGCATCAGAATCCCTTTCTAAAGGGACCAAGACTGAGAACAAGTTTAAAAGAGAGTGGGAATTCAATACATCCATTGGCATCCAATACACCCAATGCGTTAGGGTT
The DNA here is from genome assembly GCF_033783945.1 of Neopsephotus bourkii. Taxonomy (NCBI): domain Eukaryota; kingdom Metazoa; phylum Chordata; class Aves; order Psittaciformes; family Psittacidae; genus Neopsephotus; species Neopsephotus bourkii. The sequence continues at coordinate 1,846,694 of NW_026900841.1, forward strand.
AAAAGGAGGAATCAGGCTGCTCCTGAGGCCATCTGCAGCATTCGCAAGCCCCTCTGATTTCACCAGGAAAATCCAGGGTTGCCTAAACCATGGAATCTCTGGTTTGGGTTGGAAGGGATCTTAAAGCTCATCCAGTTCCATGGCCAGGGGCACCTTCCACTAGAGCAGCTTGCTTCAAGCCCCTGTGTCCAACCTGGCCTTCGGTTGGACGCTGATGGGATGAGGTGTTTATGAACTGCCACCATTATAGCCCAGGGAACGCAGACGCTCCTTTAACACCGTCTATTTTAAGGGGTTCCCAAATGCAATGTAACCACACGCCAGGTAACTGTTCTGCACTGCCAGCACACTGAGTGTTCCACCAGCCTGTTAGAACAGGAAGAGTCCCTTGAGAAGCGAAGCTTCCCACCTGGGCTGCCCAAATCACTGCTACCTGTTCCGGCCCAAGCACCCACAGACAAAATCAGCTTCATTCATCCAGATCCCTCTAATGCCAAACCAGTGCGAGCTCTGCCCCTGCCCGGGCACGAGGCACCCCGAAGCCTTGCGGCTTGACATGGCAAAGCGAGAGCAGACAGCGTGAGGAGAGGAGAGAGAAAAGGAGCTGTAGGGAGTAACGAAGGGGGACGCAGCTCCCGCCGGCGATGCTCCTTACCGCTGAAGAAGCTCTTAGCACGGAGGTAGCCGGCGCTGAGCCGCAGGAGCTGAACCCTTTCTTCCGCTGGCGCCCCGTGTACATGGAGGGGCCGAGAGCGCTGCGACCGCTGCATCCCAACCAGCACGGACCCGGAGCTGAAACGGGCCCGCCTCTGCCCCCGCCCCGCGAGAGGAGTGGCAGGGGTTGGGTGGGGAGATGATGATGATGATGGAGGGCGAGAGGAGCTCAGGGCAGGTTCCAGTGTCTGAAGGGGGCCACAAGGATGCTGGGGAAGGGCTCTTCATCAGGGACCGTAGTGATAGGGCAAGGGGTGATGGATTCAGACTGAAACAGGAGTAGTTCAGGTTAGATCTGAGGCAGTAGCTCTTCCCTGTGAGGGTGCTGAGGTGCTGGCACAGGGTGCCCAGAGAAGCTGTGGCTGCCCCATCCCTGGCAGTGTTAAAGGCCAGGCTGGACACAGGGGCTTGGAGCACCCTGCTCTAGTGGAAGGTGTCCCTGCCCGTGGAAGGGGTTGGAGCTGGATGAGCTTTAAGGCCCTTTCCAACCCAAACCATTCCATGGATCCATGATGGGGTCAGGCTCAGTGCTCCCAGCATGGACACCGGGCTTGGGGTCAGGGGCTGGCCCAGGAAGGGGGTCACCGTCCTGCAGGCAGTGCTGTGGGACAGCGAGGCTTCAGAGTCCAGCTATGGACCCACTGTGACACTGCTCGGGGTGCTGCCATGGTGTGCAAGTCGAGGAGCTGATGCCTGCCATCAGACCCAGGTAACAGAGACAAGAGGCAGGGCTGGATGCCCCAGTGCCCAGGGCTTTCTCTTGCCTGTCTGTGAGGAGGGGCCAGAGCTCTTTTCATCCCCTCCCCATCTCCCTGCTAACACCCCTATACTGCCCCGTGTTTGACAATGCTCCCTTCCCAGAGCCGTGAACAAGGCAATGGGGTGGGCTGGGCATGCACCACCAGAGACTAAGCCAGGTCTTGTCCCAGCCCTGTGGGCACAGAACCACACTGGGGTGTGCAAGGTCAGGAGCTGGTCACACTTTGGGATCTCTTCCCAGGCAGCACCATGGGGCCCCTGCCATCCCTCTCCGTTGGGATCCCTGACCACAGGCACTGCCAACCTAACTGGCTCCTTGTGGCCAGGGCTAGGGGAATGGAGACTGGGATCTGAGCCCCTGTTAGCAAAAAGTCACCCTTGGCCAGGTCAAGGTGAGCAGGGGACAGGATGCTGAGATGTGCCTGGGCAGAGCAGCTCTCCCAAGACAGATTCTGAAGGAGCCCAGGCAAGGATAATCATGTTCCCCAGTTGTATTTGCCACTGCAGAGCTCCTCTCAGGCCACCCGCTTCTCCAGCAGCACCAGAACGAGCGCCGAGCCTTGCTTGGCCTCCTCCAGGAGCCCAGAGACCTTCTGTGACATCTGCATGGGGAGGAATGGACATCATTCACCACCGTGTCCAACAGGACAAAACAGCCATCCCCCATCCACCCCATGCATTCCGCTGGGGCAAAGGGAGCGGGTACCCAGGCATGAGGACTCCCAGGGGCTTCATCTCCATCTCTGCCCCACCTCATCCCCACCACCATGGCCCCTGCTCACTGCAAGCCTGAACTCCTCATCCGTTATGTCTTTGAGATTGATCATGACATTGAAGTAAGCTCCAAACACAGCTGCTTCCAGCATTTTGGCTCCCACCTAGAACAGAGGCTTGTGAGGAGCTCTCCTGCTGGATCAGAGTCCCACCACATGGTCCTGCAGCAGGGCAGATGTGTTTGCTGCAGAACTCCCACCCCACATTTCCAATATGCTCTTTTGAGCAGTGGGAACCATTCCACTGCCTGGAATGCCCCATCCCTGGCAGTGTTCAAGGCCAGGTTGGACACAGGGGCTTGGAGCAACCAGCTCTAGTGGAAGGTGTCCCTGCCTGTGGCAGGGGGTTGGAACTGAATGAGAGATGCACCCTGGAGGTCAGGACACGATGGGACCCCTTGCAGGGAAAAGCAGGGAGCCCCGCAGCCTCTGAAGCCCCAGCCAGGGCAGCAGGTGAGCACAGGGCTGTACCTGGATGTCGGACCTGCAGGCCAGGTTGCAGTGACGGGCCAGCTCCTTCAGAGCAGGCCAGAGCCCGCTCACCTTCTCTGCCAGGGCACAGGGCACCCTCACGGCTCTCTTCAGCCCCTCTTGAATGGCAGCCATGCGCCTGGCAAGGGGGACATGAGCACTGTGTGGCTGTGCTCCCCCCAACTGCCTGTCCCCACCAGCACTGCTCACCTCTCCTGCTCCTCAGGGGTGCTTCTGGGCAGCTTCACAGCCTCCTGAAGGCAAAGAAAAGCAGATTTGCTGCCATTCACTCCCAGACCCTTGTGTGCCCTGCACTGGGGGCCAGGGCAGACCCAGGAGCTCCCATGCTCTTGGAAACCTCCTTTAGGTGATGCATGGAGACCTTAGAGCAGCTTCCAGTATCTGAAGGGGGCCTATAGGGATGCTGGGGAGGGACTCTTCATTAGGGACTGTAGTGATAGGACAAGTGGTGATGGGTTCAAACTGAAACAGGGCAAGTTCAGGCTGGAGCTAAGGCAGAAGCTCTTCCCTGTGAGGATGCTGAGGCGCTGGCACAGGGTGCCCAGAGAAGCTGTGGCTGCCCCATCCCTGGCAGTGTTCAAGGCGAGGCTGGACAGAGCCTTGGGGGACACAGTTTAGTGTGAGGTGTCCCTGCCCATGGCAGGGGGTTGGAACTGGATGACCTTAAGGTCCTTTCCAACCCAAACCATTCTTTTCTTCAATGCCCCTTCGCCTGGCCCTGTCTCGGGCCAAGCTCACAGCCCCTTTCCTAAGGGCACCAGGGCACAGCAGTGGTGGTCCCCCTCCGCTTCCCACATGATATCTGCTGCCAACCTTACCATGTAGCTGCTGAAGGCGCGGGAGTCAGCGTCCACCATCACCACCAGCTCATCCATGGCCTGGTGGAAGGTGGGGATCAAACTCCTCATGATGGGGTCCAGCGCCTCAAACTGCCTCTTCCCGTAGCTCATCAGACCCCCCATACATGCCAGCGCTGCTCCCTGTGAGGACACGGAGTTAAATCCTCCATCAGGACATATGACCTGCCACCACAGCCATGTCAGCTCCCCTTGAGGGCTCGGCACAGCAGGGGACCCCATCCCAGCATGGGGCACACACCAGGGCACCCGCAGCTGCAGACACAGAGCCTCCTCCCGGTGCTGCTGATCTCCCACCAACTGCTCGCACAAAGGCACCCAGCGGCTTGGCCACCAGCCCTCCATCACCAGCCTCTCCTGCCTGCACCAGGTACCTGCAGCACAGCAGGCCTACGGATCAGAGCCCCCACCACAACCACCACCCGCTCCCTTCTCCAACAGGTTTTCATCCACCCCCTTGAAACCTGCTCCTGCTGCCTCCCCAGAGACACCTGGAGTCCCCCCCTTGGCATGTCCACAACTACCAGCACTGGGGAGCAGGGACCACCCTGCACCTGCACAGCACCCCTCAGAGATGCTCAGGGAAGCTGAGTGCAGGCGCCTCTCCCAAAGTAAGCAGAATGGAAGACACAGGCAGCAGGATCCCCTCTGTCCAGGTAGGGATGGGCATGGTGATGAGAAGCAGGATGGGGATCCCTACTCGATGATGCGCTCCCGGGGGTGAAACGGAGCCAGGGAGTCGAGGCCCAGCCGGCTGACCACCTGCAAGGAGCAGCACTGCCACGTCAGTCCCATTGCATCCTCATTCCCTGTTGTTGATTAACAACGGGTGATCCCGCCCTAGGCAGAGTTACTGGGGCCATCACCCCAGGCAGCACCAGCCCATCCCAGCCCATTCGCCTGCAAACAACAGGGAGCAGCACCAGTAAATCATTAACTTGCTCTTATCTAGCACCTTCCCCATAGGGTGGAAAAGTCCCTCCCTCCTGCAGCTGAAAAGCAGAGCCTGCCTGTTCATTCCCAGCTTATGCTGGTCCTGGGGCAGCTTTCCGTAACACCACACATTGTCCCTGAGCTCTGTGGGGGTCTTCTTCCACTCCTAGCCTCCATGCAGGCAAGATGGGGAGCTGCTGCCCACACACTGTCCTCACAGGATAGGCTCTCTGCTCCCTACAGCATCTCAGCATCCTCTTATCCCCCTCACTGTGCCCTTACAGCTTGCCAAGAACCATCCCTGTAGACAAGTGTCATGCCTGGAGGCTGCTGTGGTCACAAATCTCTGCCCAGGGCCACTTTGGGAGGCTGGGCATGAGTTCCTGTCACGATCCCACCCTTGTCCGGGTACCAGGAAGAGCCACATTACCAGCCTGATCTTCTGCTCCTCCTCCAGGATGAAGAGGTTTTCCTTCTTCATGTAAAACTCGGCTGCGTCCAGCAAGGCCTTCTTGGGGACAAGCCCCACCAGCTGGGACCCCACCACAGGGAGATTCAGTGCCTGTGGGGGACATCAGAAACGTGACTGTCCCCAGAGTTACCTGCTCTGCTGCCGCCATCACTCCAGCCTTTTGGTCCTCATCCCTTCCCAGGACCTGAAGGGCTCATGGAAAAGCCCTCAGCGGAGGAGCTGAGGCAAGGCACTGAGCTCATGTGGATTTCATGCCATTCAGTGCTCTGCCCAGCTTGACTGAGCCAAGTATGAGGTAAAGCAGAGCCTGACTTTGGGATGGGGAGAAAAGCCTGGAGGGAGACTTCCCCTGCAAAGCCCCTGTTGAAACAAGCATGGTGAGCTGACCCACCTTGGCATCTCGGCACACCTCCTCATAGACTGCATGAAGTGGTGTGGTCTCAAAGTCGAGCAGGTTCGTTGAAACCTGGGCTATATTCTCCTCCTCCAGATACCAGCCGATGCCCTGCACCTTCTTCAAGCGCCCAGGCTGCCAAGAACTTCCATGGTCAAGGCATGGCCCGGGAGGAGCAGGGGCAAACTGCTCCCAGTGCGCTGCTGGCACGGGGGTACCTGGTCAGTGCCGCGCCCCTGCTCACGGATGTTGAGGGCAATGCGATGAGCCAGCTCCTTGGTGCACAGCAGGTTGATGTTGTACGCGATAAGGAAGGTTCGGGCACCCGTGACAGTGGCTCCCCACCGGGAGACAAAGGTTGGGGGCCCAAAATCAGGAGCCCACTCTGGTTTTGCAAGCTGGGAAGGAGGAGGGAGAGAGAGCGCATGGGCTGGCACTGCCAAGGGACGGCATCTCCCTCCCTAGCTGGTATCTGCCACAGCCACCTCCATGGTCAGCAGCACCACAAGGGCTCCCCCAGCTCCTTGTAGTGCGAAGGGACCCTCCCAGCCCCAGCATCCCCCCTGAAGCTGGGGAGATGCAGCTCTGCTCTGCCCTGTGCTGTCACCTTCTCGGGGAGTGCCTCATACTCCCCAGCGCGAATAGTGGGCAGAGCTTTCCTGCTCTCCTCCCGTGCTGCCTCTCCATACAGGTAAACTGCAAGAGAGAGCTGGGGGTGAGTACTGCCAGGTAAGGGTTGGCCATCTTCTAGCAGGGTCCAGTTTGGACCATTTGGAAGCAAACCCCCTTTGGTCAATCATGTGCAGTTTGTCCATAGCTGGAAGTGTGCAGTGGTGGGACCCCACTCACCGGGCACCCCCAGCTCTGCTGCCAAGCGCTGCCCAAAGACATTGGCACAGGTAATGCACTCCTCCATGCTGACATTCATGACAGGCACGAAGGGGCAGACATCCAGGGCCCCCATACGAGGGTGTTCACCTGCAGATGGGGCAGATATGAGAATGGGAGCTGGGAAAATGAAGACAAGGAGGGAGGACAGCCCTTTTTCCCAGCTTCTTGCAGACTGGGCACTGGTGCTGCAAGGAAAGTTGAGGCAGTGCTGTCTGCCCCAGCTCATGGATGGAAGTGATTCAGCCTCTTTAGGCTGGGAAGATGAGGAAGGGTCTCATCACCACCACCATCCCTCCACCGCAGCTTGCTGCCTGCTGTGCTTGGCCACCCCCAAGCTCACCCTTGTGCTGGCTCATGTCAATTAGCTGCCCGGCCACATGGGCTGCGCTCAGTGCCCCTTTGACAACAGCCTCGGGGGTACCCACGAAGGTGTAGACAGTGCGGTTGGTGGAGGCTCCAGCATCCACATCCAGCAGCACGCAGCCCGGTGTGTGAGAGATGGCCTGTGCCAGTGCATCGATCACCTGCAGGGCAGTGGAGGGGAGCTGAGATGGATGCACTCCCACCACAAAGCCTGGGGCTGGGGATGACCCTATCTATGATCAGTGGGGATGCAGTTCTGCACTGCAGAGGATGCAGGATCCAAGGGCACCATCATCACACTCTTACCCAGGGCATCTGAGAAACCCCTGGCTGCCAGCGAGCCCCAAACCCACCACAGTTTAAAGCAGCTTCCAACAAACTTGTCGGAGACCGACAAGAAATCTGGAAAGGGGCTTTTGACAAGGGCAAGGAGTGACAGGACAAGGGGGCTTTAAGGTGAAAGGGAGATTCAGATTAAATATTCCCTGTGAGGGTGCTCAGGCGCTGGCACAGGGTGCACAGAGAAGCTGTGGCTGCCCCATCCCTGGCAGTGTTCAAGGCCAGGTTGGACACAGGGGCTTGGAGCACCCTGCTCTAGTGGAAGGTGTCCCTGCCGGTGGCAGGGGGTTGGAACTGGATGAGCTTTAAGGTCCCTTCCAAAACAAACCAGTCTGGGATTCTACGGTGGAGGAGAGACACCTGGCTGCTACTGCATGTCAGAGACACCATCACAAATTGCTGTTCCTGAGGACACTGTCCCCTGCCAGCTTCAAAACAGATTTTGATCTGCAAAGCCTGTTCCCTGGGGGAAGCAGTGGTTTTACTGATACCTGGCGGTTGCTGAATTCCCTGCCCTCAGCAGGGACAAAGTTCAGCCCAGGGCCTAATGTCAGCACAAAGCCCATTAACCCAGACTTTGCGTTTTGGGACAACAACCACAAGCAATACTTCTTGAAGGCAGACCACCCCAAACCCTAGTGCTACAGCAACCTGCAGGCAGTGGGGAGGGGGAGGTCTGAGCCCCCAGTTCTCACCCAGCTATCAAAAGGGAGCAGGGGCTGGCTGCCTTTAGGTATCTTCAGCCATCAGCACCCCAACATCACCCTCCCTGCAGCCCCTCTGTGTGCTCCTCACCTCTTTGTTATTCCCCTCTGAGAAGTTGGGGACACACTCCACCAGCTTGGCCATGGTACCAGGGTCTGCCTGTGGCCCCTGGCTCAGCTTCTTGTGTCCTATGGACTTGTCTGTCCAGATTGTCCTACTGTGGATTAAAAGGGTTCTCAGCACCCAACCAGCTGTCTCTTCACAAAGCCAGGGTTTCTCATTAACTGCATTGATCTGTGGCCAGAAAAGGGTCTTGTATAAACAATGTGATCACTGCTCTGTGACTGGAGCAGCTCCAGGCCCAAAGGTAATGAGTGCTCACCAGCACCATCATACACCACTAATTACCAAAAAGCACTTACTAATTGGTATGAGAATTTCATACCACATGATGAAAAACATCTGCTGCACCAAGCCTTATGCTGTGGCTATTGAATGGAGCAGGCTGGTCCTGGCCAAAGCATGCAGTAAGAGGACCACCAGTACTGTATGGTGACAAGGGACAGATGCTCCACAGCCCCCCAGCGTGGGCACAAGGGCAGTAGATAAAATCTGTCGCTGTGAGCAGGATTCGAACCTGCGCAGGGAAACCCTATTGGATTTCGAGTCCAACGCCTTCACCCCTCGGCCATCACAGCCCCAGCCCTGGCAGGGCCTGTCCCCAAACAGCATCTGGGGGACCCCGCGGTCCCTGGGCACAGCGACCCCCACAGGGAGGGAGTGCCCGTGCAGCTGCGCACCCCGGCTCGTTGGTCTAGGGGTATGATTCTCGCTTAGGGTGCGAGAGGTCCCGGGTTCAACTCCCGGACGAGCCCTGCTTTTGGGCACAGCCGGGGCGATGCTGCCCGGCACAGCTGGACAGGAAATGAGGCCTCCCCAGCTCTGCAGCTCCTGCCAACACCAACGCTCACCCCCAGCGCCCTGCGCAAGGGACACGAGGCCCATGGACAGGACCTACTTTTGGCCACCCACTGCCAGGCACAGCCCATGAGGGATGGGACATGGACTGGGTGACATCCCCGGTGCAGCTCTGCTTGGGACTGCGGGGCATGGTGCTGTATGGTGGTGACAGTGCAGCTCGGCAGCAGCTCCGTGCCCACCCTGACACAGCGACAGCAATCCCAGAGCTGGTGTGTGGGTCACAGAAGCTGGGCTGCAATGGGGTGTGATGGAGTGCACTGGGGTGCAGCACCTCGGCTCGTTGGTCTAGGGGTATGATTCTCGCTTTGGGTGCGAGAGGTCCCGGGTTCAACTCCCGGACGAGCCCTGCTTTTGGGTACCCGCCCCACACCTTGGTGCGGGGACCTTGGCATTAACCAGGGCGGGTTAACCCCGTGAGCAATGGCACTGGTGCCCAGCACAGCAGCGGCGGTGCCCAGCACTGCGGTGTTGGGGCCCGGCCGTGGTGTGGGCAGGTCCCCATGCAGGGGCTGGAGCGCAAGGGGCGGCAGAAGGAGGTGCGGGGCTGCGGGCAGGAGACAGCCGGAGGCCGGGCTGGGAAAGCGCCTTCGGAGCGGCCCCGGGCAGCGCAGAGCAGACGGGAGCTGCCCTGGGGTCCGTTTTTGTGGGGAGGGCGCTGGGGCAGAGCAGGGGGAGCGGTGTGAGGGGGGCAGCGGTGGGGGGTGTGCGGGTGGGCAGGGCTGCCCCTGCAGAGGGGATGTAGCTCAGCGGGAGAGCGCTTGCTTTGCATGTAAGAGGCCCTGGGTTCAACCCCCAGCATCTCCACCTCCTTTTGCCTCCCCAGACCCCCTTGGCTGTCAGAGCCCCCCACACTCGCCCCAAAGAGCCCTGGGGTGCGTGTGAGCACCCCTGGCCTGGGGCTGCTTCCCGGCCCCAGCAGCCTCTGGAGAACTGCGCCCGGGTCTTTCCCTGCCCTGCCTGGGTGCTGCAGGCACCTCGTGTCCCTTCCGCAGGGCGCTGGGGCCAGTGTTGGTGCTGGCAGGAGCTGCAGAGCTGGGGAGGCCTCTTCTCCTGTCCAGCTGTGCCGGGCAGCATCGCCCCGGCTGTGCCCAAAGGCAGGGCTCATCTCGGAGCCCCAGTGGGATGCCCTCTCCTGTCCCTCTGCTCTGTGGCCATCACCTCTCCGAGTGATGATGCACAGGGAGATGCCTGCCACCTCAGCAAAGCCATCCTGCCTCTCTCCATCGCTGCTCCCTCACCTCTCCCAGGTCTGCAAAACGTGGATAACCCCAGGGGAGGTTGAGTCTGTGCCCTGCCTGCTCCAGGGGCATCAGAGACCCAGCCTGGGGCTCACTTAGGGACTGAGGCAGGGAGCAGACTTCCTGGTGCAGCAGCAGTTCCACAGGAAAGAGCTTGAGCTGGGGAGGCCTCATTTCCTGTCCAGCTGTGCCAGGCAGCATCACCCCGTCTGTGCCCAAAAGCAGGGCTCGTCCGGGATTTGAACCCGGGACCTCTCGCACCCTAAGCGAGAATCATACCCCTAGACCAACGAGCCGGGGTGTGCAGCTGCACGGGCACTCCCTCCCTGTGCTGGCACCGGCGTGCCGGGGGGGTCTCCATGCCCAGTATACCCCTTGCTGTGTCTGCGATGGGCCCAGGACAGGAGGGACACAGGCATCCCACAGGGTTTTCCTGGTTATGCAATCCCAGTAAGGTAGGAGTGGCATGAGGGAGGGTGCATCCCACAAAGGCAATCGGGCAAATCCACCCGGAAGTCTGCCTGGATGAGCAAGGAGCTCCTGGACAATCTCCAACACAAAAAGGAGGCCTACAGAGGGTGGAAGGAAGGACAGATTGCCTCAGATGAATATAGATACTGTCCAAGCATCCACGGATTTAGTCAGGAAAACCAAAGCCCTGAATGAACTTAATCTGGTCAGCGAAATGAAGGGCAGTAAGGAAAGCTTCCATAGGTATATTAGTGATAAAAAGAAGACCAGGGAAAATTGAAGGAAACGGGAGACCTGGTTACCCAAGATGAGGCACTTAACAACTGGTATACTGAGGTCTTTTACACCTGGGGCCTCGGCTCCAGCACCCCGGTGCCGGCACGGGGAGGGGGGGGGTCAAGGGGGGGGGGGGGTGCAGCCGTGCAGCTGCGCACCCCGGCTCGTTGGTCTAGGGGTATGATTCTCGCTTAGGGTGCGAGAGGTCCCGGGTTCAACTCCCGGACGAGCCCTGCTTTTGGGTACCCACTGCCTGGCACAACCTATGGGGACAGGGCACAGACAGGGTCACATCCCTGGTGGGCTGCTCTGCTGGGGGCTGCATCCAGAAGAATATGTCCCTTCTCTGCCTCAGAGCCCCCCCCCCCCCCCAAGGCCCCTCGACAGCCAAGGGGCAACCGCGGTCACCCAGAGCCTCCAAAGCCCCAAACCCCACAGTTAGCAGCTCTGGTGGGTAGAAGAAGGAAGCAGCAACAGGAATTTTCAGGGAGTGACAAGGAGCCAGGTCAGAGGGGGACACTGGTTTTGAGGGATGCCGCACAGAGGAATGCAGTTTGGAGATGCTGCAAATCACTGGGTATTTCATCCTCTATATGTCTGAAGAGGAGGACACACTCTGGGGTTGGATGGTGTGGGAGATGCTGGGCACTTACGGCCCATGGCCATGGAGCAGCCACAGGAAGAGGGACCTCCCTGCTCCTACAATGTGCTAAGGGGAACACACTGCCCCACTGCACCCCAAAATCCCAGAGGTGTGTGGGTCACACAGGCTGGGATGCAATGGGGTGCAATGGGGTGCAGCACCCCGGCTCGTTGGTCTAGGGGTATGATTCTCGCTTTGGGTGCGAGAGGTCCCGGGTTCAACTCCCAGACGAGCCCTGCTTTTGGGCACTCACTGCCTGGCACAGCCCATGAGGGATAGGCATGGACCAGGTAACATCCCAAATGAGCTCTGTGTGCCCCAGACGAAAGCAGGGCAGGCTTTGCCCATGGAAGGACTGGGAGTTGGACCCACATTCCTCTTGCATCTGAAGGTGTAACCATACCCCAAGTCTGCACTGGGTTCTCCAGCCCCCCTCCATGGCTCCAATGCCACTTGGTGTGTGTCCCCATTGGCCCCATCTCCAGACACCCCATGATGCTCCTGGGCATCTTTTTGTCCAGGAAAGCAGGAAAGTCTCTGGGATGCACCCCAGCACAGACCCCATTCCCTCTCTGCTCCTGGATCCAAACAGCATCCAGGGGGCCCTGGGGTCCCTGGGCACAGCGACCCCCCAGCACTGTGTGCCAGCACAGGGAGGGGGTGCCCATGCAGCTGTGCACCCCAGCTCGCTGGTCTAGGGGTATGATTCTCACTTAGGGTGAGAGGTCCTGGGTTCAACTCCCGGATGAGCCCTGCTTTTGTGTACCACCTTACCCATTGGTGCGGGGACCTTGGCATAACCAGGGCATGAGGGTGTGTTTTTTGTGGGGAGGGCACTGGGGCAGAGCAGGGGGAGCGGTGTGAGGGGGGCAGCGGTGGGGGGTGTGCGGGTGGGCAGGGCTGCCCCTGCAGAGGGGATGTAGCTCAGCGGGAGAGCGCTTGCTTTGCATGTAAGAGGCCCTGGGTTCAATCCCCAGCATCTCCACCTCCTTTTGCAGTGTGAGACCAATACAAGGGCTCATTGAACCCTGGGAGTCTCCCCCTCTAAGAGACAGTCATACCCCTGAAACCAGCAAATTGGGATGTGCATCTTCAGCCCAGTGGAGACCCTCCACACGAACCCTGCCCCTATCCTGCCATTCACCTATAAAGGAGAGCACAGAGGAGCTCCAGATGCTGGGGTTGGGGCCCTCCCCGTTGGAGGGTCCCATTTGTGAGCTGGCATGGCTGGATGGTGCTGCGGACCAGGTTTCATCCCTGGCTTTTCAGCTTTCCTGCTGGGTGGCAATGGCTGAGGAGGTCTCTGTCCCCTTCCCATGTCCTCTACCCAGTGCTCAGTCAGGCCAGAGAGACAGAGCTGGGTGAGCATGGATGCCCCAGCATCGAGTGCACTGAGGACCTGTTCTAGGCCACTCTCTCCCTTGCTTGTGTTTCATGCATCTCAAAACAATGCAGTCTTTGTGACTGCCTGAGCCCTGAGGATGCACTGAGGTTGGGATGGCTTTGGGCACTCATGGGAAAAGGAAGCAGCACAACAAGTCCAGACAGAGGCTGGGACCCCAAAACCCAGCTGATGCTGGTAGGGGATGCGTTAGGCTCCCTGCATCAGCACTGGGGGTACTCCCAGCAGAGATAGAGAAGGGTTTGGGAGCCGAGGTACTCCAGGGCAGCACATGGTGTGTGTGGGGGTGATTTTCTGCCAAATCTCTACACTCTTAATGCTTCACCCCTGTCCCCTGTGTCCCAACCCTGTGCCTAGGCCCATAGGTGCTGCAGGGTGACCCTGGTGCTGGGGTGGCAGGAGGATGGGGTCAGGGGCTGGCCATGGGGCACCCCATGGTGTGGGTCATGTGGGCGCCATGGCTCAGCTGGTTAAAGCGCCTGTCTAGTAAACAGGAGATCCTGGGTTCGACTCCCAGTGGTGCCTGGCCGAGGGGCTGCTTTTCCTCCCTGCCCCAACCTGGGGGCATTGCTGTGGGTCTTAGCAGTGGTGTCCCTTGCTGCTCTGTGCCAGGCAATCCCACTCTGTGGCCAAGGAGCTCACATTGAAGAGATGACTCAAAATCATCTCCAAACCCAGGGGATTTGGTACACAAAGAGGCACCTCCTGTGCTGGCTGGACCTCCACCATCTTCCCAATTCACTTGCACAACTGAATCATGCAAGAAAACCATCTGGACACAGGTTGGGGGGGGTGCGGGGTGGTGTGGGCCTGATGGAGACCTGGACAGCCTGGGGTACACACTTTTATGGCAAAAATAAATGTCACCTCTCCCTTTGCAACACTGAACACAGGGACAGAAGGGAGCATGTCAGACGTGTTGCCATGGCTCTGCTGTGCTCTGAAGAACCAGCCACACACTGCAGCTTTGATCAGAAAAGGGGAAAAGGTTCCCTAAGAAATGGTCTGAAGGAGGGGATGAGGTGGTTGAATGGCGGAGGTGATGCACTGCTAATCCACTGTGCTCCACACGAGTGGGTTTGAATCCCACCCTCTTGGAGACTCCCAAGCCTGCTGCTTACCATGGTTCAGTGCTTTGCCTCTTGGAGGAGGTGTAACGTGGGCTCAGGGAGCCAAGGGGACAGGCATAGGAGCGTGGGGCCCAGCATGTTGCACTGAAGGGCAACGAAGGTCCCTGAGCAAACCGGAGCAGGTTCAGCAAGTGGGAGCAACAGTGCAGAGGCAGACGTGTATTTAACATGGCAAGCAAAACAGAGAGACAGGAGGGAGGTCACAGAACCCCAGTCTGGTTTGTGTTCGAAGGGACCTTAAGGCTCAACCAGTTCCAACCCCTGCCACGGGCAGGGACCCCTTCCACTAGAGCAGGGTGCTCCAAGCCCCTGTGTCCAGCCTGGCCTTGAACACTGCCAGGGATGGGGCAGCCACAGCTTCTCTGGGCACCCTGTGCCAGCGCCTCAGCACCCTCACAGGGAAGAGCTTCTGCCTAAGAGCTCATCTCAGTCTCCCCTGTTCTGGCAGGTTAAAGCCATTCCCCTTGTCCTGTCCCTACAGGCCCTTGTCCAAAGCCCCTCTCCAGGTTTCCTGCAGCCCTTTTAGGCACTGGAGCTGCTCTGAGGTCTCCCCTTAAGGAGCCTTCTGTGCTCCAGGCTGACCCAGCCCAGCTCTCTCAGCCTGGCTCCAGAGCAGAGCTGCTCCAGCCCTTACCATCACTAGCACACAGCATAGCTGCTATGGGTGGGAGCTCCCTCCTGGGTATGCAGCATTGCTCACAGTGGAGGTTCTGGAGAGAGGAGAGGATGAGCTACTGCAAGATGCAGATAAAAGAGATAAAACCCCACGTGCTGTGAGGCTTTAACTGCTGAAATCCAGAGGTCTGAGGAGAGGGAAGCGTTGCCTTTCACAGAGCTGCCTGTGCTTCCATGTGGCTAGTTAAACCTGTTGTGCCAGCATTGCCAGTTCCTTCCCTGCTCCCACCCCTTTCCACAGACGAGGATGTAGCCAAGCAATGCCATGTCTTGGAGGCAAAGGCAAAGATGCTCAGGCTTAGCTGCCCACACTGCAAGCTGTGCGCTGGGTTTTTGACCTTCCCTGAGGACATGTTTCCTTCCCATGCCTTGAGGACGTGCTGCTGGGATTGAGCTGGGAACTGCTTCCCTTTGTCACCTTCTCCGGAGCCAGAAACAGGGCTGCAAGCAGATTTCCTATGGAAAAGGCATGGGGTTTGGTGCACTGGGGGGGGGGTGTTACAGCCCGGGGGAAACACTAACATGCAGCTGGAGATGGTGAGATGGGAAGCAGTCAGTGCAGGCTCCCCCTAAGGTGGTGGTGATGGTGTTGCAGGATGGAACCCAGGGACTTGCAGGGAAAGGAGACAAACTGACTCCATTGGGACACCCTTGGGTTGTGTCTGCCCCAGTATATGTGTGCACTTGCTCTGGTGTGCAGTGATGTGGCCTCCTGGGGGGGAAGGTGCCAGCCTCAGTGACGCTGGGGAGCATCAGCTCACCCAGGGACCTGGCAATTATAGGGGACATGTGAGAGGCATGGAACTGGATGACCTGCAGCCCCAGGGATGCCCACAGCAGTGGCTGGGCTCCATTACCCAGGTTCCACACAGCACCCTCAGGTGCCTCAGAAAGGACACAGGTGGCCAAGGATGCTCCATGGATGCAGCATGGGTCTGTCTGCATCAGGATGCTCCTGGCACCTGTATGTCCCACTTTGCCCATCAGCCACATAGGAATGGTCCCTGGGACGTCAGCTGTAGCCCTAAGGGAAGTGCACTGGATGAAGCAGTTCCTTGGAGATGGCATGCAATGGGCCTATTGCTGTTGCAAAATGTGCCTTTGGCTTTCAGGAGGCATTTGGGGCCAGGGGTAAGCTTCCACCCTCCAGCCAGTCTGAGAGACATCTGGCCCTTGGGTTGGTGGAAATCAAAATGCAGACTGGTAAAACTGGAGCTGCAAAGTGCTGCTGGGGCTGGTGATGGGAAGGGAAACACAGCAAGTGTTGGTCCTGGGCTGCGTTTCTCCTCGTGCCCTTTCCTGCAGGAAGAACCAGGGCTGAGATGGTCACTCCTCCTCGAAGTTAAGAAGCTGGGTCTGATGTGTTTGGTTTGGTGACATTTTCTTGGTGCTGTGGCTCCTCCAGAGAGAGCCATGTCTCAATCAGAAAGTGCTCATTCCCTGAAACAAATAGGGGTTGGAAAAAAGAGTCTTTGCCTTTTTCCCCAGTATGTGTGTTTCCAGGAAGAGCTCTTTTCCTTATGGATTTATTTTGTTTTAATCTAATTCGTGACACAAATCTGTGGCATCGTTTTGTCGTTCAAAAGTGGTGGCAAAAAGCAGCAGGGTAAAGCTTAGAATAAAGACTCACCTTTTCCCACTCACAGAGTCACCATTTAGGAGGTTGTGATGAACCCACAGCTTTACTCCAAGCAGGCTGCAAGGCTGCTTCCTTCTGAAGCACGTAGCCCCCACCGCACATCAGAAAAGCTGATTTCCTCTTTCCCCTTCCAGAATGATGCTGAAAATGCCTCTGAAAGGCTTTTTTGCCTTGGCAGGCAGGCGGGGAGGAGCCACTAGGGGCAGTTCAGCACTGTCACCAAGGCTCTGCAAGGCCAACTCACCCTAGAAACTAAAATGACCCCCAAACACCTACAGGGCACATCTTTAACAGTGATGCTAACAACCCCTGGCTCCACACATGCATAGTACACGTGCCCTGCTGCAGACATGGTTTATTCCAGGGCAGGAGATGTTTGTGCCTTCACCTAGGCTCTGCTGGCTTGAAATGAGAAGCCTTCTTCAACCTTTCCTTGCCCCTAGAGCCTGATGGCTCATTCTCCTGCTTGAGACCACATCAGCGACTCCCTCTCCTCAACTTGATGGTGATTCACATTTAAGTGCAGGTCGGGATTTGTGCGGCTCCCCAGCTGCTTAGCATCTAACAGGCATTCTGCAGGGTGACCCAGTGTCATGCCACAGCCCCTAATTAAACAACACCACTGCATCCCAAGGAAGCAGGGCTGCGAACTTCAGGCTCGCCGCTGTTAGCACACCCAAAGAGCAGTTGGAAAGGCTCTTGGCCTCAGAAATCAGTTCAGTGCACAAAACTAGTCAAATTTGATGTGTGCCACCTCCAGGTGCCTATGGGTTTGAAATCTAATGCCCCTTACAAACAGAACCCATAGCACAAGTGTAAGGAATAATAACAGAAACAGGCAAAATCCTCCCAGTGGATCCAGAAGCGTAACACTGGCTCCAGCCTGGCGAGCTCAGGACTGTGTCTGTGGTAGGTTTACCCACAAATACATGCTCCTTATACTCAATCTACATCCTCAAGCTCACCTCAGGTGCACTGAGGAGCTGAATTGCTTGTGCTCAGAGGAAGGTGGGGAGAGATGCGCTGGATGCGCCCTAAATTCTGCTGCAACACTCTCTTGCCTGATGGCACCAGATGTACTCTGGCCTTAGGAAGCGAGGTAATTAATGCCTGTAGCCCGAATCATTTCAATCTTACTCAGTATGAAGTGGAAGCAAAACACGGCAGATGAAAGAGGGAACTGTTTAACCAGCCGGGGGAGCTTTCCGAGGAGAAAAGTGCTGGTTGTTGGGGAGTTTCAGGCAGAAGGTACGCACCCGCACCCCCGGGGCCGGGGAACCCTATAAAACCCCACACAGTGCCTCAAGCCCCACCACCCGCTCCCAGTCGCCGCTGCTGCCGTCACCTGGGTAAGTCGAGAGCGAGACGGGCTCCGTCTCCTTCCCAACTGAGCTCTTCCTTTCACGGATGCCTTGTGCCCGCAGAGTCCCAGGTTGGTTACCTGCCTCCCTCCCGCCTGTGGATGAGGAGGATGCTGGGGAAGGGTTTCATTTCTGCTCCAAAGAGAGGAGTGTAAGGGGGCTTGTAACCACGGAGCCAGGTCCGTCCTGCATGGTTTGCCTTGCTGAAGCCTTTCAGCCAAAAGAAGAATATGCCCAGGTTGCAGAGATCAATGCGTCACTGATTATGGAAAGGCATTGGAGGTCCCATAGGTTTTGGGATGGGATAACTCGGCCCATGTTAAATCCAGCTTGCTCACGTTGTATTGGTTTAAGTCAGTTTTGCGTCTCAGGGAGCATTTTACTTGCTGAGGGCTTTGTTGTTGGCTTGAAGGCAGGCACTGTGCAGGGCTGGGTCTGCTCTCAGCATCTGGTGCTTCCCCAGATGTGCTACTCAAGCCAAACTCCTTGCATTCTCCCAAGTGAGTTATGGGATGAGGAAAGGAGGAAGCCCATTTGGAAAGCCTTCCTTTGGGGTTTCTAAACCATCCAAGCTCACCCCTTAGCTTGCTTTCCCAAACTGCTTATGGCAGCCGCTGAATAAGGGCTCATCAGGGATGGACCAGCCTCTGCCTTGCATTTACCCCCTGGCTCTGGCTTTCAGGTAGACGTCCTTGCCGAGCAATGTCCTGCTACGACCTGTGCCTGCCCTCCTCCTGCGGTCCCCGGCCGCTGGCCACCAGCTGCAACCAGCCCTGCTTCCGCCGCTGTGGGGACTCCACCACCGTCATCCAGCCCCCCACTGTCATGGTCACCCTGCCCGGGCCCATCCTTAGCTCTTACCCGCAGAACACGACAGTGGGATCCACAGCATCGGCTGCCATCGGGAACTACCTGCGGTGCTGCGGGATCCCCGTGGGCTCCGGTGGTCCCCGCGGGCTGGGGAAGGCAGGACTGCTGTGCCTGGGCAGCAGCGGGATATAGGGGTCTCTGTGATGGTCACCTCCTGCTGATGCCAGCGGAACCTCTGCATCAGGAAGGAGAAATGAAGAACAGGACCAAGACTGGGGAAGAGGACTAAGGAAATGCCCGTGGGTTTCCCAGCTGGGAGGGGGGGAGCTGCAGACCCCCACCAGGAGGAAGGGATCCATGTGAGCTTGTCACCGTGCCTATGTATACCTTTCTCTCACTAAGCCTTGCTTTATATTTCCATGTATGTGTCACACCCTGCGGGCTACACAGCATTTGCTGCTGGCTGGGCAAAAATGCTTATAGCAGGCTGTAGGTGGAAGATGATAGCCATGGGGCAGGGGGCAGAGGAAAAGCCTTGTAGGGATCAGCTTGTCCTGGACTGGGGTTTATCCATTTCTTTCCCAAGCACTGGAAATGCACTTCTCATACTCTGCACTGATTTATTCTCCTATCTCATTAAAGTCATGCTGCATCATAGACTGAGTCTTCTGGTGTTCCTTGTGCCTCTGGACTGGAGGCAACTTGTTACTGGGGGTGGAGATTCCTTTTGGTTTTGGACTGAAATGAGGGTTTCTGCTGCTCAGCTCCTCACTGTGCTGACATAAGTGTGTGATTTGCTGTGACCAGCTCCAAGATAACTTTCTCAGCCTGGAATCTCTCCTGCTGCCCCATAGCAAGCACCTGCTTAGGGAGGACTTCCTGCAGGAGCAGAGTTTTTGCCTGTTCCCTCAAGGAGGTGGGAACATGGAGGTTTAGCATTTTACCCTGTGTTTTGCAGCAGTTTTGGGGGGTATGCTAAGGAGGATGGATGTGGGGTCAGGGAAAAAAGGTAGAAGTGGGCTTCTTTGGAGATGCTCCTTTGGATAGCGATCCTGTGCCCAACTCACTTAGTGTTTTATGGGTGATGATGGAGAATAAAATATTCCTAAGATATACTGGGGCAAACCCACACCTCAAGGTTTAGGCTCTTCATTCTTGCTCTTTACAAGGCAAAAGAGACCTTATAAAAATAAGTATGTGCTGACTCAACTCAGGTGGCAGTGAGGCATGTGGTGTATCTCCATCTGTCTGTATCTCTTAATGAAACAGCAGAAACGTTTTGTTCTGTGCTGCTGTTTGCATGACTAGACATGCATATGTATAGGTGTGACTCCAACCTTTGCCTGGAGTAAGCCCTATCTGTGAGCTGAATATCCCCATGTTCCTGTTCTGGCTCAGGGAGCACACCTTGTCCTGCAGCCCATGTTCACAGCAGCATCCCCAGCCCCATCAGGGAAAGAGGGGTGCCTGTGATGTGGAATGTGGTGCAGGGTTACCCAGGTTTCTTCTATGTACACACAGGTTTCCAAATAGACACTTAGAAGCCTAATTTGCTGTGACCGAGCACTGATTGATCAGAGGTGTCATAGAATAATAGACTCAACCAGGTTGAAAAAGCCCTTTAAGCTCATCAAGTCCACCTGCTCCCCAGCACTGCCCAGGCCACCACTAACCCATGACGCTGAGGCCTCATCTCCACAGTGCGTGAACACTTGCAGGGACGGTGACTCCAGTTGCAACAGCAACAACTGGACCAGCACTCAGAGCTTTGCTCTGTTGCTGTGTAGAGAGACCTGCAGGTCCCATGCTGGCCAGTTAGAAGACGTCAAGGATAACCCCATCCCTAGCCCCAGCCCCAGCACAGTGAGCTCTTCCCAAAGACTGGGACCCAAGACTTTAATTGGACACACTGGTGATTTGAAGGATAATTGCTTTACAAGGAGGGAGTGCAGGTGTCTCTGGAAGATGTCAGGCATTGAGTAAAGCTTCTTTTTAAGATGCCATGTATCAAATAGAACCTATTCAGCTGATGGAAGGAGGAATAAGAGTCCTTCATGGGTACCATTTAAACCTCTTTTATGCCTTAAGCATTTTGGTAGTCTGACAATTTGCATAGAGCATATGAGTGTTTATAATGAGGCTGAGCTTGAAAGCACATTGGCCTTCAAAAGCCTTTGCCCAAGCTCAACTGGTTTTATTGCTCAGGAGATCTTCACAGAGGTGCTCCTAATTTGGGGAAAATTCATGTGGCAATTGCCCAGCAGCTTGAGCACCAGGAGAGGAGACATGTGACATGTGGTTCCACAGCCCTCTCACAGGGATGTTTTATCAGTTTATTTCTTATCCAAGGTGCAGGAATTAATTACCTACAGAATGCAAAATTCTCCTGAACACTACAATGAGGAAAAGGGTTGGATTCCCAGCAAAAGCTGTGTTAGAAAGATGTAGCCATCCAGGCCTTGTGCAATGGTCTTCCGTCATAGGAGAGTCCAGGATGGAGCAGGGGGAATGAACAATGGCATTTTTATGTGGCTTTTCACTGAATGACTTCACTGATGAGCTGTTGCAGGTATTCTTGCTGAGGCGCTGGCACAGGGTGCCCAGAGAAGCTGTGGCTGCCCCATCCCTGGCAGTGTTCAAGGCCAGGTTGGACACAGGGGCTTGGAGCAACCTGCTCTAGTGGAAGGTGTCCCTGCCTGTGGAACTGGATGATCTTTAAGGTCCTTTCCAACCCGAACCATTCCATGGTTCTATTATTACGATTTTGGTTTGTTTGCTAGCCTTTGATTTGACTTGAAAATTGTGATGCCTTTCAGCAGACAGGCAAGTGAGGACCTCAGTGCCCCCCATTGCTCCCCACCCTAAGGTATCTGGCACCCTGTCTCCCATGGCTGTTGTGGCTCCCAGCTGGGAGCCATCCTGAATTCACTGTACCACATACCCCCCCAAGCCAGCATTTGCCCAGGGCAGGACCCCACAGACTTGCTGATCAGGCCCTAAAATACAGGTTCCTACCAAAGGCCCTCGTGAGAAACAGTGAACTACAGACCAAGAGGGAACTACATCTTTCATGAGATGAAAAACAATGCTGAGTGGGCGGAAGGATGCACATGGAGGGAAATAGCTGGGTCCTGGTCCCAGCATCGCTTACTTACGGCTTTCAAAAGGAGCAGCAGCAACAGAAGCATCTGTCAGAAGAGCCTGGAGCACAGCCCAGACACCATGAATGAATCTGTTGGGTCTTGTGTTCTGCTCACCTCCCATCCTCCCTCACCTGCTTATGTCCTTGCAGGAAACCTTCTCCGTGCTGTCACCCAGCATCCTCCTCCAGCAGCACTCATTGCTTCCTGGAGACCCCTCTTTCCCTGCATTTTCTGTCTTCCTTTGCTTTGGTGAAGTCAACTGCAGCAGCAGACACTACAGTGCATGCACTAGGGTGAGGTACACCGGCTCAGCAAGGAGCAGTCGAAACACGCCGGGAAGGTGGTGGGATAGCTCCTTATTGAGAGGTCACAGTGTTAGGGGTGTCAATGTTCTGTTTGGGGTGCATGTAATAAGCAACGTCCCCGCTTCCACCAGCTCCAGTGGCAAATACGCTCACAGAGGTTCCTCTGTACTTGGGGAAGCCGACAGCATCAGCCAGTGAGTATCTCGCATGGCTGTGGGTGTGGATGAGGCAGGTGGAGGGGTGAAGTCATGGTGTGAGTTGAACCAGCACAGTGTGGAGCTGTCACAGGAAAAGGAAGACTGGTGTGAACAGCAAGTAAGTGGCACCATCAGGAATGGAAGCCCCAGGCAGCACGGAGCTGGTGATAGCAATGGAGGGATCGGTGGTGGCTGTGTAATTGCTGGGACAACAAGATCGCAGCACATCAATCTGTGGCCCCTCTGCACATCCAGATGGGAAGGCAGAAATCCCAGTGACTCACAGCAGTGGGGCAGGATGAAGAGCCAGAACCACTGCCTGTGCCTTTGCTGGGTTGCAAAAGGCATCTTCCACCCCAGCTCCCAAGTACCAAGCTGAGGGCGATACCAGGAGGGCAAGCAGGCTTCAACAGGCAGCACCCATCATCCTCCTCACTGGGGAAGGACCTGTAGCCAGAGCACTTGGGGACAAGCATCCTGGAGCCAGCTGGGTGGAGAGACAGAGCCGCTGGAGCTGGGAGCCTGCAGGCAGGGCGGACTGAAGTGGGGCTTGTTTCCCAATCAAACCCTCCTTCCTTGCCCACCAGAGTTTCCAACACCATTTCCCACCAAAGCACACAGGTTTTAGGAAGGGGAGAGAAAGTGGCTTGTTGGCTGGGATATCCTACCCCAAGCACCCGCAGGCTCACCCGTGTTTTCAAAGCACCATCCCTGCTACACAAGGGCCCTGCACCAGCCTGGGGAGCCAGACAGGCAGTGGCTCCATCAGTTCTTCCCCAGGGCTGGAAATCCCATAAACCAGGAAAATAACAGGTCAGCCACATGTGTGAGTCACTGAACCTCACCCTAAGCCCAGATCCTAGCCACTGTTCCCTGCTGTCCTACATCCCCTTCTTCTGTGATCTGCTCCCACCAGGGTGGGCAGTGCTCGAGGATGAACAGGGATGAGTGCAACAAAAGAGGACACCAAATCCCCATGGCTTAAAAGGTCATCGTAGAACCGCAGACCTGGGTCTCCTCAGAGCTCAGCAGAGGGGCAGAATCCCCTCCCTGACCTGCTGCTCACGCTGTGCATGGCGTGTTGTGGGTTGCAAGCACACAGTGCTGGGGCAGGTCCTGAGTGTTTCAGACACAAGAGATGCTCAGTTCTCACACTGCTAATTCACATTCGCTGAGGATTAGGTGTCTGCACATCTCCCATAGAGAAGGGTGAACAGGGTAAGGTGTGTGCTGCTAGCACTGGACGTGTAGGACTGAAGGAGCCATGACTGGAAATCCCTGGGGTGCCTGCTCCTCCTCTACTTTGCAGAGCAGGGCTGAGGAATGAGGCTTGCCTGTGCTGCCGGTGGCAAATCCACCCTCCTGGCTGCCCTGGGTCAGCTCACGAGGTTCGGATGTGCCCCAGGCAGGTAACCCTGGCTCTGGCACAGCCTGCAATGCTATTAGCACTGCCGAACTTGCTGTGTGCGGGCTGTGCTACAGTACCTGTGTGTGGACAGGGATCCCCATCCCACTTGGAATGGGTCTCCAAGAGGTGGTGGTGGGAGATGAGGGCACCCAGGCACCATCAACTTGGTCCCAGTGTAGAGCACAGGGGCCAAGGGCCAGTCACCCCAGTCCACCCCGGCTCGTTGGTCTAGGGGTATGATTCTCGCTTCGGGTGCGAGAGGTCCCGGGTTCAACTCCCGGACGAGCCCTGCTTTTGCGCACGCACCTTCCCTTTGGTGCTGGTGGCTGTGACATGACAAAGGGTACAGGTAATTGCAGCGGTGCCAAAGCACAGTGGCTTTGGTCCCAAGTCATGGCTGGGTGGGCAGGATGGACCCCCAAGAGCCAGCAGCAAGGGGCTGTTGATGCAGAGGGGATGTAGCTCAGCGGGAGAGCGCTTGCTTTGCATGTAAGAGGCCCTGGGTTCAACCCCCAGCATCTCCACCTCCTTTTGCCTCTCACAACACCCTTCCTGTCACACAGGGATGGTAGAGCCCCCCAGGCACACTGGAAAAGCCCTGAGCTGGCCTGGGTGTGCAAGGGGAACACCACAGCCTAAGCTGCACCCCAATAATGTGGGGACAGAGGGACAGAGGGTGCAGAAGGGGTTCTCAGCTCAGTCTAGGGGTATGATTCTCATTCAGGGGTGCAAAGGCTTCAGCTCCCAGACAAGCTGTCCTTTTGGGACAGCCCCTGCTTTGGGGACTGCATCCCTCCTGCTCTCCCAGTGGAGGATGTTCAGCCCGGGCCAACAGCACCACGTAGTGTGGCCAGAGGTTTCTTTTTCAGCTGACACTGGGTTTAGTAACCTTGGATGCGATCACTGTGGTACTGGGGATGTTATAGCCTGCCTGGGCATCCCTCTGGGCAGGTGGGATGTAGCTTAGCAGGAGACCACTTGCTTTTAATGCGAAGGGGCCCTGGGTTCAACCATTAGCATCTCTAGTGTTTCTTCCCTGAAAAGTTCCAGCAAAAAAAATGCCCTTTCTTTCTGCATGGGCCATAGAATCATAGAGCAGTTCGGGTTGGAAAGGACCTTAAGAAATCTGATCCTTTTCCCCTGCCAGTTTTTCTCCTCCTTGCTCCTGACATCCTCATAGCTGCTTCCTTTCACACCTCACACCCAGATAGAGCTGCCCACCGGGATGTCACCTCCCCCATGCCCCACCCCACATGGGCTGTGCCAGGCAGGGGGTACCCAAAAGCAGGGCTCGTCCGGGAGTTGAACCCGGGACCTCTCGCACCCTAAGCGAGAATCATACCCCTAGACCAACGAGCCGGGGTGCGCAGCTGCACGGGCACTCCCTCCCTGTGGGGGTCGCTGTGCCCAGGGACCCCGGGGTCCCCCAGATGCTGTTTGGGGACGGGCCCTGCCCCAGCCCCAGCAGCAGAGCGGGGATGGGGTCTGAGCAGGGATGCACAGGAAATTATTTACATATTTATGGGATTTCCTGGAACTATTTATAACACCTGCATCCTAATTACACATACGCTTTCTTGCTGAGTGGGGGGCTCTGGTAGTCCCCGATAGCCTTCCTCCCTGTGTTGACTGACTGACCTCAGTGCTTGCGCAAGGTCCTAGTGCTGAGTTAGCAGTTTGTATGTCCTTGCTTCTGTTCTGATCCAGTCTCTGCTATCTTGAAGGCTTACTGCCTGCTTAGCTGTTATCAGTCCCGGGATGTTCCTTCTCCCGTGAGCCAGGCATTCCTTACTCCCTACGTGTTAGCAAGTTAGAACAGTTTGCTGCATTTCACTATGTTAGTTTAGAGCCACACACACTATTGTTAACTTAAACATATGGGTTTAGCCTAAACCTAGCAGGGGGAGCGGTGTGAGGGGGGCAGCGGTGGGGGGTGTGCGGGTGGGCAGGGCTGCCCCTGCAGAGGGGATGTAGCTCAGCGGGAGAGCGCTTGCTTTGCATGTAAGAGGCCCTGGGTTCAACCCCCAGCATCTCCACCTCCTTTTGCCTCCTCAAACCTATTATCTTCCAGTCAGCCCTGGGCGATGCTCACCCTTGGTGCCTTCCTGTGAAAAGGCTCTGCTGCACCTGGATATTTCCCTAGATATCAATAAAACCCCCTGGATGTTCCCTTTTCCCCGCCACAGCACTGGGGCTGCTAATGGGCTCTGGGAACGTGCAGATGGTCCCATGCCAGCCTGGGGGAAAGTTTTCACCCCAGAGACCAACCCCAGGGCAAAGTTGGGGTGTCCTTGGCCAGGTGTTGGGATGTCACAGGCTGTGATGGCCGAGGGGTGAAGGCGTTGGACTTGAAATCCAATAGGGTTTCCCTGCGCAGGTTCGAATCCTGCTCACAGCGACAGATTTTACCACAGCCGGATGAGGTTGGGGGCCGGGACCCCCCATCCATGGGAGCTGATGGCTGGAGCACACTGGACAGGGAAGAGTCTTTCACCTGCACAGGGCACTGGTGGGCTCTGGATTCATTTCCCTCTATGGACCTTACTTTTGGGCACCCACCACTGGGCAGAGCCCATGAGGGATGGGGGTCACAAAGAGACAGAGCACAGCTCCGGATGTCCCCTCGTGGGTGGGGAAGGGGCTTTGGAGACAGTGGAGAAGGCAAAAAAGGGGCTTGCTGACACCATGTCCCCGCTGGGCAACTCTACCCAGAGGATGTGGTGCAGACACAGGAGATGCCTTCCAGAGGTGGAAGTGCAGTCTGTTATCCCCGTCCTGTGGAGGAGGTGGGTTGGAGGAGGCGAAAAAGGATGGAGATGCTGGGGATTGAACCCAGGACCTCTTACATGCGAAGCAAGCGCTCTTCCACTGAGCTACATCCCCTTGCCTGGGGGCTTCCTGAACCTGGGGGTCCTGCTGCCCACCCTGCACCTCATGGACCCGTAGCTGTTGGAGCTGAGGCAGTCACAGCCACGGAATCATGGAATCACAGAATCAACCAGGTTGGAAAAGACCTTTAAGCTCATCCAGTCCAACCGCTCCCCAGCACTGCCCAGGCCACCACTAACCCATAGCACTGAGGCCTCGTCTCCACAGTGTGTGAACACTTGCAGGGACGGTGACTCCAGCCCTGCCCTGGGCAGCCTGTTCCAATGCCTGAGCACCCTGTGGGGAAGGAATTGTTCCTCAGCTCCATCTAAACCTGCCCTGGTGCAGCTTGAGGCCGTTTCCTCTTGTCCCATCCCTTGTTCCTTGGGAGCAGAGCCCAGCCCCTCCTGGCTCCATCCTCCTGTCAGGCAGTTGTAGGGAGCGATCAGGTCCCCCCTGAGCCTTCTCTGCTCCAGACTGAACCCCCCAGGTCCCTCAGCTGTTTGTTCCCCATCACACTTGTGCTCCAGGCCCTGCACCAGATCCATTGCCCTTCCCTGGACCCACTCCAGCACCTCTTGCAGTGAGGGGCTGTGCCTCAGTGCTAGCCCCACAGCCAGGGCAGAGCAAGGGGGGACCCCCAGCTGTGAACACCCATAGGGACCAAAAAGCGTTTCCCACGGTCCTGTCTCACCCAGCCGGTTCCCTGAGTACTGAAGGTCAAGGAGCGGGTTCCTCCCAGTGCAAGCACCCCGGCTCGTTGGTCTAGGGGTATGATTCTCGCTTCGGGTGCGAGAGGTCCCGGGTTCAACTCCCGGACGAGCCCTGCTTTTTGGGTACCTGCCTTCTTTGGCTGCAGTGTGTGCCCCCAGCCCATGGTGGGACCATGGCCAGCCTGGTGGAAGGGCATCAGTGCAGGGATGGTGAACTGTTTGGGGCAGGCATGTCCCCATGCCAGCAAGAAGACCCTTGGAATCAGTGATGGGGGTGGCCGTGCAACCCTGGCAGTCTGATTTTGGGCTGCAGGGGCAGCACAGGGGGAGCGGTATCAGTGGGGCAGTGCTGGGGGGTGAGGGCACTTGTGCGGGTGGGCAGGGCTGCCCCTGCAGAGGGGATGTAGCTCAGCGGGAGAGCGCTTGCTTTGCATGTAAGAGGCCCTGGGTTCAATCCCCAGCATCTCCATCTCCTTTTGCCTTCCAGCACCTCCTTCCCTGTTGGGCTGAGCAGGCAAAGTCCTCCCATTCCCAATAGAAAAGCCTTGCATGAGCCTGAGGGCTCAGAGTCCTTTAACTTTATGGTCATCATCTCCTCAGGGATGATGCACATGGGAATGATGGGGAGTCACCCAGCATGGCTCATACCACCCCACCCTGCTCATATGGACGGCTATTTCCTCACCTCTCCTGGCTCTGGAAAACCACAGGGGAGGTGAGTCTGTGCCCATCCTACCCTAGGGCATCACAGACCCACACAGGGGCATTGCTCAGCACCTGTGCACCCCCCACTGACCCTCTCCAATCCTGTCCTGGCTGCCCCGTGTTCCTGCGAAGTGGGGAAGGCTCCGGGCGTCCCGTGCATCCCTGCTCAGACCCCATCCCCGCTCTGCTGCTGGGGCTGGGGCAGGGCCCGTCCCCAAACAGCATCTGGGGGACCCCGGGGTCCCTGGGCACAGCGACCCCCACAGGGAGGGAGTGCCCGTGCAGCTGCGCACCCCGGCTCGTTGGTCTAGGGGTATGATTCTCGCTTAGGGTGCGAGAGGTCCCGGGTTCAACTCCCGGACGAGCCCTGCTTTTGGGCACAGCCGGGGCGATGCTGCCCGGCACAGCTGGACAGGAAATGAGGCCTCCCCAGCTCTGCAGCTCCTGCCAACACCAACGCTCACCCCCAGCGCCCTGCGCAAGGGACACGAGGCCCATGGACAGGACCTACTTTTGGCCACCCACTGCCAGGCACAGCCCATGAGGGATGGGACATGGACTGGGTGACATCCCCGGTGCAGCTCTGCTTGGGACTGCGGGGCATGGTGCTGTATGGTGGTGGCAGTGCAGCTCGGCAGCAGCTCCGTGCCCACCCTGACACAGCGACAGCAATCCCAGAGCTGGCAGAGTGGGAGATGCTGGGCACTGATGTGCCAGAGCCACCTCCAGCTGCTGGCCCACGGAGCAGCCAGAGCCAGAGGGACCTCCCTGTTCCCACCTCGTGCCAAAGGAAAAGCACTGCCCCACTGCACCCCAAGCTCCCAAAGGTGTGTGGGTCACAGAAGCTGGGCTGCAATGGGGTGCACTGGGGTGCACTGGGGTGCACTGGGGTGCAGCACCCCGGCTCGTTGGTCTAGGGGTATGATTCTCGCTTTGGGTGCGAGAGGTCCCGGGTTCAACTCCCGGACGAGCCCTGCTTTTGGGTACCCGGCCCACACCTTGGTGCGGGGACCTTGGCATTAACCAGGGCGGGTTAACCCCGTGAGCAATGGCAGTGGTGCCCAGCACAGCAGCGGCGGTGCCCAGCACTGCGGTGTTGGGGCCCGGCCGTGGTGTGGGCAGGTCCCCGTGCAGGGGCTGGAGCGCAAGGGGCGGCAGAAGGCGCTGCGGGGCTGCGGGCAGGAGGCAGCCGGAGGCCGGGCTGGGAAAGCGCCTTCGGAGCGGCCCCGGGCAGCGCAGAGCAGACGGGAGCTGCCCTGGGGTCCGTTTTTGTGGGGAGGGCGCTGGGGCAGAGCAGGGGGAGCGGTGTGAGGGGGGCAGCGGTGGGGGGTGTGCGGGTGGGCAGGGCTGCCCCTGCAGAGGGGATGTAGCTCAGCGGGAGAGCGCTTGCTTTGCATGTAAGAGGCCCTGGGTTCAACCCCCAGCATCTCCACCTCCTTTTGCCTCCCCAGACCCCCTTGGCTGTCAGAGCCCCCCACACTCGCCCCAAAGAGCCCTGGGGCTGCGTGTGAGCACCCCTGGCCTGGGGCTGCTTCCCGGCCCCAGCAGCCTCTGGAGAACTGCGCCCGGGTCTTTCCCTGCCCTGCCTGGGTGCTGCAGGCACCTCGTGTCCCTTCCGCAGGGCGCTGGGGCCAGTGTTGGTGCTGGCAGGAGCTGCAGAGCTGGGGAGGCCTCTTCTCCTGTCCAGCTGTGCCGGGCAGCATCGCCCCGGCTGTGCCCAAAGGCAGGGCTCATCTCGGAGCCCCAGTGGGATGCCCTCTCCTGTCCCTCTGCTCTGTGGCCATCACCTCTCCGAGTGATGATGCACAGGGAGATGCCTGCCACCTCAGCAAAGCCATCCTGCCTCTCTCCATCGCTGCTCCCTCACCTCTCCCAGGTCTGCAAAACGTGGATAACCTCAGGGGAGGTTGAGTCTGTGTCCTGCCTGCTCCAGGGGCATCAGAGACCCAGCCTGGGGCTCACTTAGGGACTGAGGCAGGGAGCAGACTTCCTGGTGCAGCAGCAGTTCCACAGGAAAGAGGCGCAGTGGCATCATCCCAGTTTCCCGAGAGTCCCCAGCGTGGGCACTTGGTAAAATCTGTCGCTGTGAGCAGGATTCGAACCTGCGCAGGGAAACCCTATTGGATTTCGAGTCCAACGCCTTCACCCCTCGGCCATCACAGCCCCAGCCCTGGGCACCCCCCGGGGCACCAGCCCCATCCACCGGGCACCCCTGCTCCCCCCAGGCACCACGGTGGTGGGAAGTGGGGAAGGCTCCGGGCGTCCCGTGCATCCCTGCTCAGACCCCATCCCCGCTCTCCTGCTGGGGCTGGGGCAGGGCCCGTCCCCAAACAGCATCTGGGGGACCCCGGGGTCCCTGGGCACAGCGACCCCTACAGGGAGGGAGTGCCCGTGCAGCTGCGCACCCCGGCTCGTTGGTCTAGGGGTATGATTCTCGCTTAGGGTGCGAGAGGTCCCGGGTTCAACTCCCGGACGAGCCCTGCTTTTGGGCACAGCCGGGGCGATGCTGCCTGGCCAGTGTAGAGTTTATGTGGGACTCGGCCAGCGACATCCTGCAGCCACAGGGGCTTTGATCTTGTCTGGAACACAGAGGACTTTCCCCTGTAAGAACGAGGCCTTGAGATACGTGGTAAAGGGATTCATAGAGTCATAGAGCCATTTTTGTGTTGGAAGGGACCCTAAAGCTCATCCAGTTCCAACCCCTGCCATAGGCAGGGACACCTTCCACTAGAGCAGGGCTCTCCAAGCCCCTGTGTCCAACCTGGCCTTGAACACTGCCAGGGATGGGGCAGCCACAGCTTCTCCATTCCAGGTGGAACTAATGAATTACCCATAGGTTATTCTTTCCATATGTGCTCAATGAATCACTGTCAAGCTTTGGACTTTAGCGAGAATGCAGGAGGTGAATTTATCAATGGCAATTCTGAATCTGCATTTGTGTTGCTTCAAAACCTACACTTTTCCTGAATCCATAATCATGACAGTTCCTATTGCTCGTGACCAGACTGTGCGGATCTGGCGATAACCAGAAGTTAATTCCAGCTACCCCCATCCCCTGATCTCTGAGGTCAGGGGCTGGAACATGGTGTGTGGGGGGGTGATTTTCTGCCAAATCTCTACACTCTTAATGCTTCACCCCTGTCCCCTGTGTCCAAACCCTGTGCCTAGGCCCATAGGTGCTGCAGGGTGACCCTGGTGCTGGGGTGGCAGGAGGATGGGGTCAGGGGCTGGCCATGGGGCACCCCATGGTGTGGGCCATGTGGGCGCCATGGCTCAGCTGGTTAAAGCGCCTGTCTAGTAAACAGGAGATCCTGGGTTCGACTCCCAGTGGTGCCTGGCCTGGGGGCTGCTTTTTCTTGCTATCCGAAGTGCGGGTGCAGGATGTGTCCCCATGGCCTGGCAGGGACGGCTGCATCTCCCCACTTCTCTGCTCTGCTGCCCCAGTTTGCCTCCTCCTGGTGACTGAACTGCCCCAGCATTCTCTGGGTGCAAGCTTTTACCAAGAGCATATTCCAGGGGAGGGCAGGGGCAGATCTGGATGTGATGGGGAATATCTGGAAGTCTGGTGGGGCAGAAAGGATGTGGGAGCATCCCCAGGAAGCAGGGTAGGTACTGGAGAGCCAGCAGCAGGACATACGTAATGATGGAGCCCATGGGGACTCCTGAGGGTAACAAGGCTAATGCATCTCTTGGATGTTGGAGTCCCTGGTCACAGGCTCTCCTGTGGGGCTGGCTCACGGGATTGGTGCCTTCCGAGGGTGCCCAGACCTGCTGGACCAGTAGGTTTTGCTGCAGGACAGAGCTCATCCCACCAACAGGCAGGGTGCAGAACCTGATCCATCAGCTCTTTGTCTGGATCCCTGTCTGGGCAACTTAGCCAACTTATCCCGATGCCAAGTGGAGCTGGGGTGGTGTGAGGTCTTCCTCTCCCCCCCTGTGCTCCCATGGATTTGCACTCTCCCCTTTCCTCATTTATAGCAGGTAAATTGAACTGGCACATTCATCAACACCTCTGATGCAAGTCCCTTCCCATCTTCTCTTCCCTTGCTCCCCAAGGTATCCATTTTGTCATGGCTTCATGCTTCATTTGTCCCACTCTGCTTTCCAGTTGCACCCTCCTCTTTTGGAGGGTTACTGCCTTACCGCTTAGCAGCCACTTTCTGCTCTAATAGGGATCTCTTTAAAGGACTTCTTAGGTTTTGGAGGATTTCTATGAGGTTTGGATAAGACTCTTCCAGCCACCTCCATGCCAGGACCTGGCTGATCTTTTAGATGCTTCTTTAACTCCTCCTGCCTGGGCTCCTCGGTTTCCTCCTGCCACCCCTTTTACAAAGTCAAACACTGCTGTGGGGATCTTGTGACCAAGATCTTGCCCTTTGGAGAATGCAGTTGTCATGGTTGGATGGGACCTGGAGCAACCAGGCACCTGCTACTGGAAGAAGGAGAGATCAGCCCGGGAGTCTCCATATTCCCGGAAGGAGCTTAACCCTCCTTGTGCCGCAGGACACCCCAATCTAGGCTGTGTTCACCCCTCCTCTCCAGCCTCTCGCGGTGCAGCAAAAGTCTCGACGAGGGTGGGATTCGAACCCACGCGTGCAGAGCACAATGGATTAGCAGTCCATCGCCTTAACCACTCGGCCACCTCGTCCTGACACGCACCGCCCGCGGCCCCGCCCCTCGCTAACGGCCGCTGGGTCCTTCCGCCCGCCCGCCCGTTTCCGCCACTCTGAGGACGGGGCAGCCGCTGCCCCGACGGGGCCCGGCCCGTCCGTCCACCCCACTGCTGGGCTCCCACAGCCCTCAGGGCCGGCTCTGCCGCCCGCTCGATCGCTGCAGGCCCAGCCCGCGCCCACTCTGCCGTCGCCCTCTTAGCGCAGCCGGCAGCGCGTCAGTCTCATAATCTGAAGGTCCTGAGTTCGAACCTCAGAGAGGGCAGGCGTTTTGCCGTCCCGTCCGACTGGAAGTGTTGGGGGGGAGGCCACCATTTTGCAGCGCCCGCATGAGGTGGCTCTGCCGTGGGCACGGCTCCGTGCAGCTGCCACCATTCTCAACATTCCAGGGCCGCTCCTCCTCGCTGTGGAGAGGCGGCCCTGCAAAAAGGTCCTGCGACGATATCTCCCCTTGGTGGTCGGCTACCCGCGACAGGCAGCGGGTGGCAAAAAGCATGCCCTCTCTGAGGCTCGAACTCAGGACCTTCAGATTATGAGACTGACGCGCTGCCTACTGCGCTAAGAGGGCTACAGCAAACGACTGTAGCCCGAGCCCTTAGCTCCCCCCGACGGCTGCTTCCGGCGGCGCAGGTGGAGGCTAAGCGGGTTGGCGGTGCGGAGGGGCGGGGCTGCGGGCGGTGCGCGATAGGACGAGGTGGCCGAGTGGTTAAGGCGATGGACTGCTAATCCATTGTGCTCTGCACGCGTGGGTTCGAATCCCACCCTCGTCGAGACTTTTGCTGCTGCGCCCGAGTTCTGCTCCCCCGCGATCCGGCGTAAAACAAGCTGGCGAGAACGTGGGGGTTTGTCCCGGGGAGTGAGAGATGCTTCTACAGCCCCCCGCAGTATGGTAAAAAGCAGCTCTACCCTGGAGTCAGGCTGAGGGAGCTGGGCTATTTCAGCCTGGAGGAGAGAAGGCTCCTTAAGGGGAGACCTCAGAGCAGCTCCAGTGCCTCAAGGGGCTGCAGGAAACCTGGAGAGGGGCTTTGGACAAGGGCCTGTAGGGACAGGACAAGGGGAATGGCTTTAACCTGCCAGAACAGAGGAGACTGAGATGAGCTCTTAGGCAGAAGCTCTTCCCTGTGAGGGTGCTGAGGCGCTGGCACAGGGTGCCCAGAGAAGCTGTGGCTGCCCCATCCCTGGCAGTGTTCAAGGCCAGGTTGGACACAGGGGCTTGGAGCAACCTGCTCTAGTGGAAGGGGTCCCTGCCATGAGCTGGATGATCTTAAGGCCCTTTCCAACCCAAACCATTCCATGGTTCCATGATGGGGTCAGGCTCAGTGCTCCCAGCATGGACACTGGGTTTGGGGTCAGGGGCTGGCCCAGGAAGGGGGTCACCATCCTGCAGGCAGTGCTGTGGGACAGTGAGGCTTCAGAGTCAAGCTATGGACCCACTGTGACACTGCTCGGGGTGCTGCCATGGTGTGCAAGTCGAGGAACTGATGCCTGCCATCAGACCCAGGTAACAGAGACAAGAGGCAGGGCTGGATGCCCCAGTGCCCAGGGCTTTCTCTTGCCTGTCTGTGAGGAGGGGCCAGAGCTCTTTTCATCCCCTCCCCATCTCCCTGCTAACACCCGATACTGCCCCGTGTTTGACAATGCTCCCTTCCCAGAGCTGTGAACAAGGCAATGGGGTGGGCTGGGCATGCACCACCAGAGACTAAGCCAGGTCTTGTCCCAGCCCTGTGGGTCCCTTCCAACCCAAACCACTCTGATTCACATTTGACAGTCGTAGCATCATCCACAACACCCTTTGAGAGCACCCTGTATCAGGAGCTTTTGCACAGCAACAAGGCAACAGCCCATTTCAAGACACTCAAAATTCACTAGGTACAAAACACATTTACATCAGACATGTGAACCACATCCCCAAATGCTGTCGGGGTTTTAGAGCTTTAATTCAGAACAGCAGCAGCACTGGGGTCAAAACACAGCCAAGAGCATCACGCTGGTTCCACTTCGCATGTCACCAAAGTTAACACAACTCAGACAACACAAGTATCATGTAGTATGAACAGTCTTAAAGCAAAATTTCAACTTCATATTGATCTACTGTTGCTATTCTAGGCTAAAGAGAAATAATACAAATGCTATTAAAAGAAAACCAACTATAACATTACTTTCTTGAAAGGCAGATGACAGATGTGGACTACTGAGCATGTCAAATGAAATTAGAAGCAAATCAGACAACTGGTCTCTGGCAGGGCAGAAAATCAGTGCTACTGCCAAAGCTGCAGTCATTTGTATTTCACCAGGCAGGGGTTTGTCTGAGAAACCTCTCATATTGAAATAATAAAACACATCACTCACACAGGAATACTGCCGACATGAAGTCTTCATATTGTTTACTGGGAATCAATATCAAATAAAACCAAAGGTGTTCAGCTTCCAAAGCCCCACATTTTTAATGGAGAATGCGGGTAATCTGCTCTTCCAAAACAAGCAAAGTCAGTTCATAGGTGTTAACTGAAGTGTCCCACTTTCCAGCATGACAACTCAACTGTACAATAAGCAACTCAGCTGGTTTTAATGCTTTAAGTATTCAATACAATCAAACTTGGGCCCAGCAGCACATAAAAGCCCTTCTGGATGTGCACAGAGCTTCACTAAGTACAAAATACAGCTGCAGTGTTGCACTGACTTGAGAATGACAGTATTGACATCTCTGGGTATCAAACCAGCGACTATCAAACCACAGCGCTGCTGCAAGGCAGCTTCTGCATGGAGCAAGCAAGCACTGAGCTGGGACAAGTACTCGGGGACTGTGTCTATGGAGGGCATTTGCCTCTGATGCTCCCCGAGGCTCCTGCTACCTTATAGGTGAAGTTTACCCACAGTGAGAGCTGGCAACAAGAGATCACCACTGAGTGTCAATTTAAGGCCTTCCAAGATAACCTTTGCCTCCTCTCCATGCCTGTGAAGCAGAAGAGGAGCTCCAGACCAGCCAAAGCTCAGCAGTGAGCCAGAGGGTGACATGAGCCACAGCATGCCAGCCAAGTGCAAGGCAGCCACATGAGAAGGACCCAAGCCCCACGTGTGCTGCGTTCTCCCAGAAGGACAAATGCAGGAGCTTGTCTGTTCAGTCACCCAGACCTGGATTTCTTTACTGAGTCTCTTGGTCTGCACATGTTCGCTCTTCTCAAGTATCCACCATGTCCAACAGAGCAGATAAGTGAAGCTCAGAGGCAACTTCACCCTCCTTGTTTGCTCTGAGGAGCTGCTGCAAGTGTTTCAGTCTGTCTGACAGCGTGGGGTTTAGCTCCTCCACCAAAGGCTTGTGACCCTCTGGATTCCCAGCCTGGGCAGAACGAAGAGAAATAAGACTAAGAAAGAAACATTACCCAGTACCAATAAAGAACTCAGCTCAGTGGCTGTTCCCCCATTGTTCAGAACAACCATGGAGGTCAGCACCTCTTACCCCTGAGGAGGAGAAGCAAAAATAACACATCCTATTCCTGTTCCCAGCCTTCCTTTAACTGGAGGAAGCTGACCCTTTCCCTAAGGTAAAATGCAGCACCACAAAGGACAATGTTATGATTGCCAGCAGCAAACACTAATACCTGTGAAGAATTCTTATTCCAGATCTGCAGAAAGCATTCCCCCCTGGAAAGAAGTGATTTCCAAGGTGCTCTTTTTTTAATTCTTTATTTCCCAAGTCTACCCAACACAGCAGGCCAACACAATTTCCACTACAGATTTTGTAACTACAGGAGTTTTGGCACCTGCACTCCTTAGAACTCTAATTAGAACAGCTAAATCTCAGCACCACGCTTTCTTACCTCTTGAGCAGATGCCGCAGGACTCTTCCTCAATGGACAGGTGACATTTGGGGTGGAGACCAGAGACTGGGGCAGGTAGAGAGGAAGACCTAAGAAATCACCAAGGGGCTTGATGTCCTCAGCTAGATATTGGTGCAACTGTTCCTCAAACCTGGACAGAAAGATGGAGAGCACCAGTCAAATTTCAGCCTGGTTTTGTTCTTGTAACCAGTGGGTTAACCAACAGTTCTGGGTTCAGAAGTATCTACAAGAAGGATCTGATGTTCACAGTCATTTCCAACAGTCAGACATACCCGACTGCTATAATACGCACCTATAAAAGGTTGTGACACAGAAAGGACCCACACATCCTGAAGACACCCAACTGATGGGGAAGGCAGAAAAGACAAGAAACCCTTGGGCCAACCTCAAAAGCTTTAGTTCTTCAGCTTTGTGATCTGCATTGCTACAGGCACCAAACTGACATCCAAAGGTGGAGTTTACAGGCATCTGTGATACTGCAGGACACAAACTGCTGTACACGCTGTACTGCTTTAGGTTTGGTGGCTTCACTGACCACAGTTTCCAGTTTCCTGGGCTATTCCTGTGGTGCAAGGAGAAGCTAGCAGGGAACTGCATGGCACTGACGTGCTTGATCAAATTAGGTGAAACTGGACACAGTCTAAGGCTGTTTCCTAGCACTGTTGGACTTCAGCTTCCTATTGCAACTTAGACTTGATTACAACCCTGGCTGGAGCTGAAATGATGCTGCTCTAGGAACTTACCTTCTGCTTTCCATCTTCTCCTGTTGCAACTGTGCCAACAAACGCTGTGGGAGAAGCTCCTGGGCTGAGGCAGTGCCTGTGAATTCATCTATACTGGGAACACTCTTTTCTTGCCCCGACAGCATGCTCCTGCCAGAATCATACTGATCCAGCACCATAGAGAAGCTGTATGGTTTCTTAAAAGAGATGGGAGACTTTACCCTTGACCTGAGGGGAAAAGACCACAAAACCAAACAAAAGCACAGAAATTGGTATCAGTGTGTTGATTTTTTCTTTTCCCCATTAGACTGAAGTTTGGAAATAGCAGGAAGTAAGAACTGATCATTTGGCAACATAATTCCCTTGTGCCAGGGTCCAACGTACCACCTCCTGTGTGGGGGATTTGAGAAGAACCTGACAGGGGGCTGAGATTCACCCCAAAGTATCTACCCAGTATCTCTGCTACACAGCAGAGCAGCAACTGAGCTTCCAACAGGAAAGAGAGCCTGGCTTCTCTCTGAACAAGGCTAAGGAAGTGAGCTAGACTCCTGAGATCTAAAATGCTTTAATGTCACACAGCTCTAAGGCAGCCTGCCCCCCCCCAACTAGCATTTTCTCTCAGCAGTGGGATTTTCCTCATGTCTTCCCACAAGCTGGAGACAAAACTTCCTTTTGAACTCAAAATGCTGCAAAATTTAACATGTAATTACCAAAGAGTAAATCTGCAAACCATCTACCATGTAATTGAGCTGTCAGGTCCAGGCTGTAAGGGCACATGCTCATGATTCATTCCTATGCTCTTCCCCAATATCATACTGTTTTTCCCTCCATACTTTGTGTGCTTAAACTACAAGGCTATAATTCCAAAGCCTCAGCAGTGTTTTCTTTGGCAGGATGTCTCCACTTTGAACACTTTAAACACTCCTCAAGTAATCCACTTCTTTGAGAGCTGAGTAACCCTGTAGAAATAAACTACTTACTCCCCTTGTTCAGCACACCCTTGGACATCATTTCAAGATGCACAAAGCACATCCTGGGGGGATGCCATAGGCTGGTTTTCAGCACTGCGAGGGCACTCTATGTTCATTGCAGAGGCCCCCATCAGCCTCCCTGGTTGATGGCACAAGGGAGAGCTGAATGCTCCTCACCTCGCGTGGCTCTGCCGGATCTCCTCCTGCGTGCGCAGCCTGGCTTGTTCCCATGAAAAAGGGAGAGTGAAGTTCTTTAAGTGCTCCTTGAAGAAGTACACGCGAATCTGACCATCTTCACTTACTGCTTCTGTCAATAAACCCAAAGCCAACATTGAATATTAGAACAGACTTCCCGCCATCAGAAGAGAAACTCAGTACTAAGCCAATTTGAAGAAACATTTGTGTGTTCACTTTCAAGCAGCTTTAAGTTGCAATCTGCATGTAAAAAGGAGTTTTCTTGAGCTGATTTATTGTTCCAACAGATACCAGATTCCTGGGACAGACTGTAAAATGCTGCTTTATCTTCACTAAAAAAATTCCAGTGCATCCAAGTGCCACGTTCACTTTAAGGTTAAGTAAGGGTAAGGTTCACTTCAAGGTTAAGTAGTGATTTCATTTAAAGAAGCTCCCTACAGTTAAGCCAAACAGGGCACCAAAATAAAGCCAACCCACACACTTGAAACTGAAAGCAAACAAACCCAAGACAACCTTCATTAACCCATGGAAGTGCTCATTAAGAGTGGTGCCTGCCAGCTCAGCTGACCTGAGCTTACCTGACTTCCAAAGGACCAGTTCTTGGCCTTAGCCTGAATATAAACCCTTTCCTACCGGGCTGAAAGACTCTGACCACAGAGAGGCAGAGTTCCTTAATCACAAGATCAAGTCAAATCCTAATCAACACTAAACACACATTCCAAAGAGAACACAGTGCAGTAAGCAGAGGAAGGTCACAGCTCTCTCCCTGCCCCACGTAAAGGCACCACTGTCAAGTTATTAAACACTCTTGTGCAGGAGTATCATCCATGTTGTAGAAGGACATCCAATACCTGGATTAATACGCAGTTTGGGTGGTTTCCAGTCTCTCAGTTTATGATCAATGCAGGCTAACAAGATATCATCCCAAGGGACCTCATCAACAGAAGGTCCATCTTCATCAGAGTTCCCAGATGTTCTGGTTTTCCACTTCCGGTAAGTTTTGCTCAGCAGATTCTCCACTTGAGACTGGATCAGTGGTTGGGTATGGGTAGAACTTGCAATCTGAGACACATACTGGAAAATCATGCGGCAAACAGGATGCCAAGGAGCTATGGAAAAAGCAAACCAAACCAACCAACCAAGTAAATGGCAAGAATCAGCGACTAAGCCAAACTACTCACCCTACAAGCTGGTAGTTCAACACAGCACAGGCACACCTGAGAGTAGGATACTGCAGCATGAAGTACATACCACCTAATGGAGGCAGATCTAGGTATGGGATCTGGAAGGACAGCACAGCCTTCTTCAGCCAGGCCAGGTGATCAGTGGTGTTCCACTGCAGGTGGGGCAACTGCTTGCTACCCCCAGGCTCTGAAAACTCAGTAACAGGCCAAGACAAGTCACAAAGGTGCTCCGAGGATGCCACATCGGAAAGGAACTGCAGCACGCTGTTGTACAGCTCTATGATGACCCCAGGCTCCTGAGATGGCAGGCCAGCTAACCGCCTCTCCCTCCAGTCATGGTAGAAGCGCTTGCCAAATTCACCATCAATCCCATCCTCAATGTACTCCTGAAGGGTCTGACTGCAGAGCTCAAGGGACTCAGGGCACTGGGAAACCAGCCAGCCCACAGCCGCAGAGATCTACAACACACAAAACATGGGTGGTTAGGAACTGCTCTGTAGTGATCAGGACACAAAGGATTCAATCCTGCTACCCTAAGCTTGACATAGAATCACAGAATAGTTTGGGTTGGAAGGGACCTTAAAGCTCATCCAGTTCCAACCCCCTGCCACAGGCAGGGACACCTTCCACTAGAGCAGGGTGCTCCAAGCCCCATCCAACATGTTGAACACTGCCCATGTAACACTATTCAAGATACTATGCAGCAAAATACAAACAAATAAATTCTCATTATCCCAGTATTTGCAACAGTAATTCTCCAACTTGGCGGTCACAAACTAAATTCATGTGCAGCAGGGTGTCCTGGCTTCAGCAGTAGCAGTCATTTTTCTCCTTCTTGGTAGCTGGTGCAGTGCTGTGTTTTGACTTTCGGGCTGGGAACAGAGCTGATAAAAATGATGTTTTGGTTTGGCCAAGGACTGTGTGAGCCTCATGCTCTGCCAGGGAGGAGGGGAAGCCGGGAGGAAGCAGAGACAGGACACCTGACCCAAACTGACCAAAGGGGTATTCCATACCACAGCACGTCATGCCCTGGATGTAACCGGGAGTTACCTGGAAGGGCTAGAGTGGACTGCAGGGTTGGAGGAGGTATAGGTCGGTGCTTGGTCGGACTGGGGGGGGGCGAGTTATCGATCGCCTGGTGCTGAGGTGTTGTATTCTCTTCCCTTGTCATTTCCTTTATCATTACTATTATTGGTGGTAGCAGCAGTGATTTGTGTTATACCTTAGTTACTAAACTGTTCTTATCTCAACCCATGGGAGTTGCATTCTTTTCGATTCTCCTCTCCGTCCCTCCGGGAGCAGGGGGAGGGCAAGAGGGCAGGGGGGGGAGGGGGGGAGTGAGTGAAAAAGCTGTCTGGCTGGCTTTAAACCACGACACAGGGTCAGGAACAGAAAGAGGCTGCTCATCCCAACTGCAGTGGAATTCCCTGTTGCAAGATGCTGGGGATGTCAAAAACTTATCTGGGAGGATTTGGACTATATCCAAAGAAGCTGTATCTAATCCTGGCAGTCCTTTAACTGCAGAGAGATGCAAGGTGTGAGGGTTTGTGGGGGGAATCACTCTAGGCTTGGCTTGTTCTCACTCTCTCTCTTAGGCACCTTCTTCAGATACCTTCAGTACAGGGCTGGGGCTGCTTTGGCTGCTCTTGGCCATTACCCTCTCCCGCCTTTCCAAACCATCCACAAAAAATTGGTTTAGACTTTAGTATCATTTTCCATCATGGGCTTTTGAGTCTTCTCCAGGCCACTACTGCCAAGCACACACCAAACTGAAGGACAAGGGGAGAAGCTAGTGTCTGGAGGCTGTCAGAGAGAGACACATACAATCCCTCACATATATGAGAGGACAGGGGCATCCCTTAGTCCCATCCGCCCAGATGGAAAAACACTGCTAAACTCACAGCAGCCAGAAGAGATACAAAGGGTCCTTCATATTTTAGGACTGAGAGCAATTTAAGCTACTGAAAACATAATCATTCCTTCTAAGGCATTAGCAATTGAGAGGCTAATGATAAACCATCTCTTTATGTGAGCTGGTGTTCTTACCCTTGTGGTGCCTTGTAAGTCATTGATAGAACCTGGGAGCTCAACAATGGTGTAGTCTGAAATAAGCTGGGCTGAAATCAAGTCCTGCAGCATCAAACCTTAAAAAGAAGAAACCCTGTCAAATATACAAAGAAGAACATACCTCCGACCACACGCTGCCTAAATTCACAGCATCACTTCTCTCCTCCCTCCTTGCCCACAAACACGCAGGATCAAATACTGTGTGCAGAGGAAAACTGGAAGCAAAAGGAAGACATCTCTTTCCATACTGATCAGTTCTTAAGGCCAGAATTTCCTGCAAAGCTTTTCCCCTTTACAAGATGATGTACTTAAGAGACTGAAATAGTTCTACTTGGGGCAGCCCTAAACATAGGAGAAAAATAACTGCTGTAGCTCAACCCAGGACACATTCATATTGCTTTTTTTTACACAGAAATAATTACATACCTTCTTCTACTTCTTTCTCTACGGCCTCATCTCCCTGACCAGGGACTAGAACAACCAGTGGAACTATTGGGTGGAAAGGTTTGGCCTGAAGCAACTGTTTCAACTGCAGCAAAGCTGAAAGCCAATAAACATCATCTTCTGAAATATCTTCACTCCTAACTCTAGGTGGCAGGAGAAGGATGAGACCACTGGTTCCAAGCAAGTCTTTTTGCATCTCAGCTGCATCAAGCTCAGAGTTAGAGAGTGCACCATAGGCCACCTATACAAGGAACAAAGAAGGTAACAAGGTAGCTAAACAAAGGTATTTTCATACCAAATCTGCAGTTTACTATCACTAGCATTCAGGTTTGACATTCATTACCAGGAGCTTTAGGAATCCTAAGACAATGAGCTGTGGGACAAACACAGGTGTGTCAAATAGATGCAGGTGAGCACAAAAGTGAACTTCAGCACCTGCTTTGGCATCAGGAATGGAGCTGATAGAGATTCTAACTATTGTAGTGTGTTTAGGCAGGTATTTACTCAGTTGATTGGAAACAAGGAAAAGAAAAATCCATCTTTTTTCAGAGTTTTTCAACAACCCCACCCCTCCAGCACCGTCTCCCTCCATCTGACAGGACACAGGATGAAAAGCTACGCAAAAGCTACTGGAAAAGATCACATCTTGCTTTTACGGTCTGTTAGGTATCAGGAAATTGTTCTCACTTACCTTAACACACACACTGACTTTAATACTTCTGCTCCCTTGCATGGCAGGCGTGCTAAATAATGTCAGTGTTTGAATTCTACCTTCTCTATGTGAAGCTCTTCTCTCCCAGCTTTTGTCTCCCACAAACTTGGTTTTCAACCAATCCACCAATACCCTGGCAAACAAGAAAGAGTTTAAGCACCAAACACCCCTCCAACACCACAATCTATCATGACCCCCAACCTTCATATTGCTTGGATTTTACTAAACAGCTATTAAATGTCCTGAAATTGCCTACACTGCTACTTGCCTACATTGCTACGTATCTCAGGGGGTTCTGTTTTCAGTATGAACAAAAGGGATTCAGTGAACAATGTCAGAAGATCTAGATCACTGCAATAAGTTAGAGCTATGTCCTTTTATAGCACTCTGGAGAAAAACAATACAAACCAAAACAACACCACTGGAAATTTCACATGGTACAGGGTAATAACAAGAACACATCAAGGACTGTATACTACTACTGTTCTCTGTGTGACTGTCTTGTTTGAGAAAGGGACCCAGCAACCTGCTTCTTTTACTCACCTGCTGGGATCATCCTCCACATATTCATCATCATTTGGCAAAACCAGTATCACCTTCCAAAAAACCTGCTCTTGTTGAAGTGGAGTATGTTCAGTGATTAATGAGACAAGATCCAGGGGAGTCCAAGCTAAATCACTTAAAAAGAGAGAAACTGGTGAAAAGACACCCCTTTAGTGCTCATTCACACCTGGGAATGTTTTTCATCATAGAATGGTTTGGGTTGGAAAGAACCTTAAGATCATTCAGTTCTAACCCTACGTAATGGGCAGGGACACCTTCCACTAGACCAAGTTCTTCCAAGCCCCATTCAACCTGGCCTTGAACACTGCCAGGGATGGGACATTTACCACTTCTTTGGGCAACCTGTTCCAGTGTATCCTTACAACTAACCTGAGTTCTTTACTGTATCTTGCAATACTGGAAGTAGCTACTGTCCAGTTCAAACCCTCCAAAATTAGAGCCAGCTCCTTAGACGTATTGCCCATCTATTTCACCACAGACCAGATGCCTTCAAGAATTGCAGCCGCTAAATCTGATACGCGAGTCTTAGTTCGGGGATTGTGGACCACATATGAAATGCTCCACTTCCACACTGCTTAAATATGCTTTCCCAATAAAAACAAGAGACCACCAGAATGCATGATGAGCTATGAGAAAGCAGCTCACCTGCTGCACTGCCAAGCTGGTAACAGCTCGTTTACTCCTCTCCTCTTATATTCCATCCTATCCGGGTACAAAAAAACCCATAGTATCTACCAGTCCCTT
The DNA here is from genome assembly GCF_033783945.1 of Neopsephotus bourkii. Classification (NCBI taxonomy): domain Eukaryota; kingdom Metazoa; phylum Chordata; class Aves; order Psittaciformes; family Psittacidae; genus Neopsephotus; species Neopsephotus bourkii. The sequence goes on from NW_026900841.1 coordinate 1,890,463, forward strand.
AAATTTATACCCATGGCAATAGGACGAGATAGTTTAATGCCAGTGGACACTCCAGTATGATTTGCCATTCCTTACTGACCTTCTGACAGTTCTGTTACAGTTTGCTTACATGGAAAACAAGGATCAAACACCAACATACCTTAACAACTGCTGGTAGAAGTGCTGAACTTTAATTTCATGCACTGTCTTGTTTCTCATCCAATTCAATCTGCAAACAAAAGATACCTGACAGTAATTTAAAGCAGGTACTTTAACCAATTTTAACTAACAGTTAAGACTTGAGAAGAACTGCAGACACTTTAGAAAGTGGTGGCTAATAGGAGAAGGATTTAGGAACGTTTTCAGTCTTTGTCAAGGCATTTGTGCCAAAAGTGTCTTCTGGTGGCTGTTAAAGAACTAAGTTTTGTAAAACTATTAACATTTGCAATGGAAGAAGAGGGCTTCTTTGGGACTTACCTTACAAAAACCAACCAGACTGCCAACTGCTGTCACTAGAAGTATCCTTACCTTGTGCACGAGACTCCCAGCTTTCCTCCATTCCCCAGGTTTACAATCCTCTTGCACAAGCTCTCCATAGCTACAGGCCACTCTGCACTGGGGGACAGTGCTTTCAGCTTGTTTTCTGGATCAGTGCAGCAGGGAGCAGCTGGAAATGCCCTCATTTGACGTTTCAGCTTCGTTCGAGCTGCCACTGCCTCCCTCCACCTTTGGAAGAGAATAGGTCACAATACTAAACTCTTCTGCAGACCAAATGGGCTCTATCATGGGAACAAGTCTTCTCTATGAGGGTGCTGAGGCGCTGGCACAGGGTGCCCAAAGAAGCTGTGGCTGCCCCATCCCTGGCAGTGTTCAAGGCCAGGTTGGACACAGGGGTTTGGAGCACCCTGCTCTAGTGGAAGGGGTCCCTGCTCGTTGCAGGAGTGGTCGAAGCTGGATGAGCTTTGAGGTCCTTCCAACCCACAACATTCTGCGATTCTGGGTTTCTCATCTTTGGTCTTTGGACTGGACTGGGCTCTCAAACACCCATGTCAGCCTGCCCATGGCACAGTGTGAGGTGGTGCATGTGGATGCTGCAGTGGATTCAGGCTGTATTTCTGCACACAGCAGCAAAGACAGAGCTCAAATGGAACACGCACAGGACAAGAGCTGCAAGCTGTACACGTGCAGCTACCAAAAGGGGTGGCCTTGTGCCCCATTCAAAAAACCCATCCAGACAAAAGGAGCACCGAAGGCTATTAACACGTGTCCTGAAGAGACACATGAACTCAATTTTAGGACAGAAAATTCTACAAGGGGAGGTGCTCCACAGAAAAGGGACTACTCTGCTCCTTCCTCTTTAATGGTGACAGATACCACCTGAAATGCACCTCAACCTGACTGTACTGGGGCAGTACAGAATTAATCTCTGCCTTGGAACACCACAACAACCCCATAACCCTTACCACATATAGAGAAAAAGAAGTGTCCAACAGAAGGACTATAAGGAGGAGTTATTACAAGTCTCTGAGTAAAATGAAGCTGAAATCTCCTACCAAGCTGACTCCAAGAGGGTGTGCTCCCCCCCTCACATGTAGTAACTTATGCTCCTGAGAAAAGCAGTTTTATTAGAGGGTAGTAACTCACCGTTGTAAGTACTTGCAGAAACACTGGAGCTCCTGAAGGGTTTCCTTAGCAATCTGGAAGATCTCATCTTCCAGAAAGAGCTCCATGATATGACCACAGACTTCTTCTGAACAGCGAGCAATACGAGCTTGCCGGTCTCTTTCTAAGGCACGTCTAGTTCAAAATGAAACAACCCAAGACCTTTAGTGAGGTGGAGACTGCAGCAAATGCCCATGCAATTAGCTGATGTGCACACAGGGAAGACCTTTACATTTAGCAAAGGAAAGAGATTTTCCATACTTGCATTCTACAGCTCTTCTGAATAAAACGTGTGATCAATTGGAAGTCATTCAAGTTTTACACTGATCATAAGTTTATACCGAAGGGTCTATAAGAGAGACCACAGCTGAGCCATAAGAGAGTCAGATGAAGAAAAAGCACACATGACAGCCTTGCCCTAAACAATCCTCTGTCCCTTTCACCCTGGAGGACCACTACTGCCTGACAGCATGACTGCAAACTGGCACTTGCTGTACAATCAACTCCACTTCCCTTCTCAAGTAGCTTACTGAAGATGACCTCAGAGAAATCCAAGCAGGAATCCTACCACTCCCTTAGGAAAGCATCCTACAGGAAAGTACAGCATACAGTATGTTGTACCTACTTTAACTCATCGGTTGAAGCTTCTTGAACACTCTCCTTTATTACTTCTTCCATTAACTCCATCTCCACCAACTGGCTCAAATGCTTTATTAACTTTTCTTTTTCCTGCTTTTTCCTGGAAGGACAGAGAAAACAATTACGCCAGTGGCAAGATTGAAGTTTTACGCTTGCAAACCTGCTCCCTAGTTACACAAGTGCTACACACAATATCAGACAGTTAATTCACATACAACTTGAGTTGCCACCAGCTGGTTTCTCTCTTTAAACAGCTTTGCATAAAGCCAGTTTTCCTTCAAAACTACACATAACAACAGGGTGATTTTATACTTACCACAGTAAGTTAAAGACAAGTAGCTCACTCGGAAGGAAAAGTTCCTGCATACAGCAGAGCTGGGATCCATCTCCCTCTCTGGAAGCTCTGCAGGTATTAAAGTTCCCAAAATCCCGAGCCACAGTTTTGATAGTGGCTCTGAGGTCCCCAGAATACGAGCTAGCACATCTGAAAATGTGGAAGGGGCAGCCTGCCTGCACAGTCCCAGTGTGAGACAAACTGAGTGCTGTTGGTGTGGCAGAAAAACACAGGGGCTGAGCCCCTGGGCAAAGCCTCAGGTTGGCACCAGCTGTTGTTAATGCTGCCTAAGGATGAATCGAGCCCACCACGTACAGCAAAAGCAGCCACTCACCTCTCTTCCTCTACTCTGCGCCTTTCCTCTTTGACACGCTCCCTTTCCGCATTAAGCACGCTTCCAGCCACTTGTCTGAGGATCTCCCCTGTTACTTCAGTCACGAGCTCCTCTACAGCAGCCTCCGAGGTGCTGTGCAGGAAGAGCAAGTCTCTTTACAAAGCCAGAAAGTTTTCATTCAAAGCCCTATATTCAGGGGATATCAGGAGAAGAGAAGCTGCATGGAGACCTCAGAGCAGCTTCCAGTATCTGAACGGGGCTACAAGGATGCAGAGAGGGACTCTTCATCAGGGACTGTAGTGATGGGGCAAGGTGTGATGGGTTCAAACTGAAACAGGGGAAGTTCAGGTTAGGTAAAAGGAAGAAGCTCTTCCCTGTGAGGGTGCTGAGGCGCTGGCACAGGGTGCCCAGAGAACTGGTAAATGCCCCATCCCTGGCAGTGTTCAAGGCCAAGGTTGGACAGGACCTTGGGCAACATGGTCTAGTGTGAGGCATCCCTGACAGTTTCAGGTCAGGGGCCACCCTGGAAACCAGAAAATCCACTTTCTTCCTCAAACCCAGTTTGATTGCTGACCATGACACCACATTGTACGGACTTTAGTCTGGGTCAGCTGTGCCCGCTGTGTCTCCTACCAGCCTCTACCACACCCCAGCCTACTCACAGGCCTGCATAGTGGGAAACAAGGAAGGCCTTGCCCCGCTGCTGTTCAGCAACAGTTCAAACACTGGGGCATTAATAACACTGTTTTGGTTACAATCTCACATCTACAACTACCAATGGCCTTGAAGAGAGTATCTTATATGAAGCAGAGAAGCAGACAGATCTGGACTTACTCCTTTTTCCCTCTTCAGGCCCCTTCCCTCCCACAAAACACATTTCTTGCAGCAGTGTTGTGAGCATCATGCAAGGCAAGGTGTAGAGGTTTGTAGTAAGCCTTCCACTAGCCTAGCTGGTGTGTTAACAGGGAGGTGGCAGGCATCTGAAGAAAGGTCTGCTCTTCCCTCAACTGTATCAGTATGGCTGTCTCCACTACAGACCTTGCCTTAAGTCTTATGATCTTCACATACGGTGCTGCTATGGCAAATTGCAGCTCTAATGAGTGACACCAGGAGTAGCAGCAATAAATGTTCCTTACCAGATGGCAGCAGTCACATAAGCCACTCCTGCTCTGCTGACTTCGCTGCACTCTCCATTGAGGACCTCCTGCAACAGCACGTCCACCACTTCTGCAATGTCCTACAACACAGCAGAGGAAGCAGCTGAAGCAAGCTCAGGATGGCCTGGGCACACATATGAATTGGGAATAAGGCTTTTCAGCCTTGTTTAATGGACTGGAATTGTCAGTATCATCTGTATTTCTACTCACAAAATAAAATAACTTCATCAGACATACAGCCTGGAAATTTAAGACTACCTAAAAGGCTAGTAACAGCCCAGAAACAGGAGCAGCTTTCTGTAATAAACATGGGCAAGTCAAGTTAGAAAACAGTAGCTAAAAGTGAATTTTGAGAGGGATTCCTCTTTTCTTACTTGAGAGTTTCTTATTCTAGCTGATTTAATTCCAAATGACCAGGTCTAACCTTCACTGAAATGCAGCCATGTTTAGGTAGAATAGGCAGCTGTAGCTTACAAAGCAATGAGAGACTCTGAGATGGGTTCAGCATTAGTATGTATCTAACCATGTGTGGAAGGTAGAAAAAGACGAATAGCACAGATACACAGGGTACATGTTCAAGATCTAACGTCAATAGTCACAGACCCACCAGGAGAAACTTTGTTGTGTCTCGTATTTGAAATATGTGTCATGAAGAAACAGCTCAGTATTGTTCACTAAAGCAAAGTTTACCTACTAAGTCAAAGGTAATCACTTTCTACTATCACTTTCTGATTCTCTCCTTAGAGGTTTCTCAAGTAGATGCTGATCATATGAGACTGTTTATCCTATGTCAGGGTTGCACATGAAATCATTCAAGACTTTATCTTTTCAGAATAGATCAAGGAAACAAGTTCTCAAGGCATCCAAAGAACTGAAGCAGGGAGCATCTCCTTTTGATTCTGCACATAACACATGCAGATTCTGGAGAACTAAAACAACCTAAGAACTCAGTTATCTTTAATTATTTTCACAGATCTTTCCCTCATACTTCATGATGAATTTTGATTTCCTTACTGTGTCCGTGTAGACAGGCTGAGGCTTTGAAGAGAGAGGCTCAGGTTGTCCAGGAGGTTGGGAGATGGTCTGTGGAGGAGGCAGCACTGGCACAAGCTGACGAGGTAACAGCGAGGGCAGAAGATGAGCTGGGGGCTGGACTCTTACTGCTGCAGCATCTAAATCCACACCTTTGCTTTCCATTCTTCCTTCTTGGGATGGGGGGAGGAGAAAAATTAAGGAAGCCACGTCAGTCACAGTAGAAACAAAAGTATTATCTTCAAAAGCTGGCTTCTCTGATAAACCTCATCATAAAACAAGCAGGTAACAGAGGCTTGCTGCCTTGGAGTTAAAAATACAGTTACATCATAGAAAATAATTTATATTTATGACTATTTTATATAAAACATTAACATTTTTAGTGCACATTAAATACATTCCTAATAAAACAACTGTTTTAAGTCAAATACACCTAGCACCTACACCGCCTCTTGATTATACAGAAGAGCTGTACTTTCAACCAAAAAACCCCTATGTTCAGCAAACCTGAAAACCAACATGATTTTATACACACACTGTGAGGTATCTGCAGTACAAAACCTGCAAACTGAAAAGGAAAGTTGGCTGTCTGAAGAAGACCAATACCTGGTTATTTCATTGTCGTGGTTTAAGCCTAGCCAGTAACTCAGAACCACACAGCCACTCCCTCAATCCCCCCTTTCTTCCCCCCCAGCTCCCACAGGGATGGGGAGGAGATCGAAAGAATGTAACTCCCACGGGTTGAGATAAGAGCAGTCCAGTAACTAAGGTATAACACAAATCACTGCTGCTACCACCAATAATAATAATAACGATAAGGGAAATAACAAGGGAAGAGAATACAACCACTCACCACCTGCCAACCCGAGCAGAGATCAAGCCCTTCCAGGTAACCCCCCCCCCCAGTTTATATCCTGGGCATGATGTGCTGTGGTATGTAATACCCCTTTGGTCAGTTTGGGTCAGGTGTCCTGCCTCTGCTTCCTCCTGGCTTCCCCTCCTCCCTGGCAGGGCATGAGGCTCACAAAGTCCTTGGTCAGAGTAAATATGACTTAGCAACAACTGAAAACATCGGTGTTATCAGTGCTGTTACCAGGCTGAAAGTCATTTCCCTTAGTGCATTTCCTGTATTAGGGAATGTGTTTTATTAATCAGGTTGCTTCTTAGCTTTTACAGATACTGAAGTACATTTAAATGAAAGCATGCTTCCATTACATCCAAATTTCCATGCAATTTCAACCCATGAGTAAAGAACAGTTCCTGCTTTGTAAAACAGGACTCCTCACAGAGCCAACACAGAAGTATGCTCCTGAGCAGTATCTAAAACTGCATGTCTGCTCTTACCTGCTGCTTCAACGCTGCATTTTTGGCTAGTACTAGCTTGATCCACAGAGGTGCTTCCACCAATGTACTTGTTCTGTCCGTTGAAGCTGGACACAGGCACGTGGTGAGGTACCGCAGGCAATGGGCCACCATTTACAACTTCCCCAACCAAGACAGTTAGCTTCTGGCTGACAAACATGGATTTCCGTGGTTTGGGTAATCCATCTGGCTCCAAGAAAGCTGAGCGATTCAGCTCCACGTAAGCCCTGGGGAAACATAAAAACCAGGAGTACATCCTCAAAGCTCCAGTAAACTATAGGTTTTCAGTTAGTGGGGGCAAAGTGAGCGAGGCACTGGGCACTCTGGCTTGCTCCTTATAGCCTAGATCTCAGTGTTTAGCTGGAACCAGAACAGGGAAGGCAGAGAGCACTGTTCTCACACCTATCCTCCCAGTGTACAAACTGTACTAATGCTCCTGGGCACCCTCGTGGACTGTTCTGTGTCTTTCTCCTTTTAATCTTTATTCACTGTGTATATTATAGTTTTACCTAGATTATACGGAATCCTAGTATAGTTTGGGCTGGAAAAGACCTTAAGATCATCTAGTTCCAATCCCCTATAATAGGAAGGGACACCTCACACTAGACCATGTTGCCCAAGGTCCTGTCTGTCCTGGGCTTGAACACTGACAGGAATGGAGCATTCACAACTTCCCTGGGCACCCTGTGCCAGCACCTCACTATCCTCAAAGTAAAGAACTTCTTCCTTATATCTAACCTGAACTTCCCCTGTTTCAGTCTGAACCCATCACACCTTGTCCTATTGCTACAGTCCCTAATGAAGAGTCCCTCTCTGCACCCTTGTAGCCCCCTTCAGATACTGGAAGCTGCTCTGAGGTCTCCGCGCAGCTTCTCTTCTCCAGGCTGAACAGCCCCAGTGTTCTCAGCCTGTCTTTGTATGGAAGTGCTCCAGTCCATGATCATTCTCAGGATAGATACATCCCACATCATAGATGCCAGGGCTATCTACAGAAGTAATTTTAAAAGCTACGATCATCTTCTAATTTTTGCACCTGTAGTCTAGTGAATTCATTCTTTCAAACCAGAATGTTAACAGGAAATAGAACACGAGCTGGCATGCTCACATGCTTCTGTCTTCTCCAGTCTTCTGAGACTGGCAGTCTGCAGGAGCACATTTTACACTGTAAGTATTTCTATGGCAGATATTCTTATCTGCAAACTGTTGGCTTCCAACATCCTCAGAAAAACTGAGTTTGCACTGTTCTCTTTTATCCTGCACTGCATACATCACAATAGCACCAGTTTCCTGAAAGGCAGAACTGTATCCTCATTTATTTCCTACAATTCAGCTGCAAGATAAGAAACTGAAACTATTTATTTTTTCTACAGGGTTATCCACAATCTAGGGAGAAAGACCGTGGAATCCAATGGAGACAGAGTTCCAGATTCAACCTTCCACAAGGCTGAAGGAATTCTGGTGCCTTGAAATCCCTTTTCACCTCATCAAACCAAGTAAAGACCAGTAAATGTACACGTGCAAAAAAGCTATCATGGGAAGTCATGCTAGTCACAGGGATACAAACCCCATTTCTTGATGGAAAGATGTAAAATTAAAGACATTTTCATAATTACAAACAGATTACTGAAATCTGCACCCATCACTGTCCTTGTGCTTTTGCTTACAGAGCCTAACCCTTATTCCTTGCCTCTTTTTTACTTTGCTTGGTCTCAAACAAGCAGGAATGGCCTATCTACATTAATGCTTCACCTAACACCGGTTTTACTCCACTGAGGCACAGAGCCCTTCTCCTTACACTTACCCATCAGATACACTCAGGCCATAGTAACTTATAAAATCAGTAGCTTCTTCACAGTCTTTGAACAGGAGCATGCGGACCAAGTGATCCAAGGGAAACACTGTACATCTTTGGGTGCTCACAGTATAGGCAATATTGAGAGATTTGAGAGCATCTTTACGGATCTGGGGGAAGATAAAAGAAAAAGCCTTGTAACTACTAAGTTAGAGAACCCCAAATTTACTATCAAGTGTGAAAATCATGTTTAAAAGAAATCAGTACTTTGTCAAATAGCCACACAAACAACTATGCAGATTTAATTTGCTTTCTAGTTTCTGCTCCTCTTTGATGATGCTCATTTTGAGCATACCCCTTTGTGACTCTTGTACAGAAGAAAAAGCTTGCCAAGGCATCTGAAACTGCAGGTTCACGCTTTCTCTGCAAAAGCCTTGCTTCTGTGCTTCCCAGTTATTTTCAGGGAAAATACTATGTATTTGTATACAGTTATGGAGAAAAAATGCCAAGAACAGAATTTTAGTATCTGCCTTTCTACCATGGCTGAACACTCTTGATATGTTTTTAAATGCTTCAGAAGAAGCAAGAATAAGATTATTTGTAAGGCTAAATATCTAGCAAGTTTTCTGCTAAGACTTCCTCCCAAAATTCCCAGACTGTTTTTTCTTATAAACACTTAAGAAAACATGTATCTGCCTTTTTCTCACCTGGTTGAAGTAACAGTGTAAGAGACAGGCATTCAGATAGGAAGCTGCTTGCACTAACTTGAAGAACCTCACAAAGTTGTTGCTGTTTAATGCAGCAAAAGCTTGAACAGCAAATCTAACTTCAGGAGAGTTTCTAACCTCTGGATGAAACTGCTGTACTTCTCTGTGGAGACAAAAGACAGAGAACCCTTTTGCTTCAATAGTAACAATCACAATTCAATAGCAACCTGAAACAAAAGGGAATTAAAATAAAGAGCTATAAGCGAGACAGGCAACTCCTGCCCAAACCAAATGGCTGTGAATTAAACTTGCAGTATCATTTCCTGATCATTAATCTTCTAATGATGCCTGCATCATCAGGATGTTATTATATAGGTACATCACTCCATTGGCTAGGGAGGAAGGCAGGCAAGAGGCTGACCAGAAGAGCAAAGTATGCCTCTGCCCATGAAATGGTTTTTCCCTTTTCCTTCGTTCTACTGCAGATAAAGCAGTGAAACTTCTTAAAAGGACTTATTGAAAACATCAAATAAAACATTATTACACTACACTTTCTATGCCAAAAAAAAACCTTCTGCAACTAAGATTATTTGCTTCCATTACAATTTCTCAGGACTTAATCCTAATCGCAACTCTTCCCCAAAGCAAAGAGAAAACAAGTGATATCTGTTGCTCCCACCTGAGAATATCCCCTTTGTTGAGATTCAGCAAGACATTATATCCTCTGAACTCTGCTTCACTCTTGCAGTAAACCCCCTTGTTAGCCAGGTCCTGATACATCTCCTTCAAGCTCTGCAGGCATTTAGTCATGTTCTCATTGTTGATTTTGGCATCAAAGGAGGACATGGGCTCTTCACACAAGTGGTGAGCACAATGGATGTGAAAGCGAGTGCACTTCTCAATCAGAGACACCATCAGCGGGTTGCAGAGATGTTGCTGGGTGATATCCTGGCCAGAATGATACAAAACACACTGCATGTGTCTTTAAACTACAGCTGAAGAGCATAGTCAACTGGGAGTACCTTTGGAAAACACATTTCAACCATTCTCCGAGTCACTTTGTAATTCAAAACATTTAAATTACCACTGCTTTTTGCTACACTTTTTACAGCGTTACATGATCTTTTGTTTTTTCTTAGCAAACACCTCCATCCACCAGCATTTACCTTTCTTATTCCACGAGTTCTGTTCCAGACAAAGTCATACCATTCTCGGTAGTTTCCTTCTCCTTGATCCATGATGTTTGTCACTAAATAGTCCATGGTCATGCTCAACACCTCAGAGGGTCTCAGCTCATGGGGCAAAGGTTCCTCCTGATCTGCTGAAGACCTGCTATATTCCTTGATTGCTGCTGCATGATCTACCTGCAGCATATGGAGAAAAGAATCAAAGCCCAAGGAGTATGTTCAACTTCTCAGGAGTATAGAGGATTTCATCCCATCCACACCTTTACTTTACTAAGGAGCAGATTATTAAAGGGGGTTTTCCACTATTTACACTAGCAGTTCATGTCCATTCTGCTACAACAGCAAATACATTTTCTTTTACGACAGGATCCTAAGTGTTGACTCAGTCTCATAATCTTCAAGACAACATAAACTGCTGCCCTACAGTTTTAGAACTATAGCTCTAAAAGCCCACCTGTAGCTAAACAAAAGCCAATGACAGTGAAAAAACAATTTTCTAGCCTCCTTCTTTTAAAACTGGGAACTGAGAGAAGTTATTAAAATGACGTCCAGAATTTTTCCACCAGAATTAACCCTGTAATCGAGCTAAACACCACTGACAGCTTTATGTAAGCAGCAAGATGACCTGGGAACAACAAACACCCGCACGCAGAGGGCTCATACCTTGTCGGATCCTAGAAGTAACTCGAAGATGCTGAGCTGGTTTCTTGTCTCCCTCATGTAGCGCTCCTTTTCAGGACACATGTCTGGGCAAGTACCAATAACAGTTTTTGCTTTGCCAAGATCAGTCCTTTTGATTCGGGCTAAAAAAAGAGAAAAATAAAATTGAATGAACACTAAGGAAACACAAACAAACATTAGCTTGTTTTCATAATGAGCTTTTATCCTGACATGTCAACACAGGCCTAAGCATGCCAGATGCCCCACAGCTGGGATATGTATGCTGGTCAAGAAATACATTGCTGGAGAAACAGTTACAGAAAGAGCTGGTGGGAAAAGGTCTCTAGAGATTCCCAGCCTACTTCTATTTAGGACAGGGCTATGGCCCACAACTTGGAGTGGGTCAGAAACACACAAGGATGGGGTTCTCCCAAGCTGGGCCTATCCCAGGGCTGCAGCACTCTTTTGGGTAAGTTTCTCCTACAGTCCCACCTGTATATTGAGATTGAGAAGACTGAAACCTCTAAAAGATACCCAATGTTTTGTGTCCTAACTAAGCACTGTCAATTTCGTAATCCCACATGAAGCCGGTGAGAAACCTGTTTGTGGATATTAAAAATAAGACATTAAGAGTAGGGTCAGCTTTGAAATGTCAAGAGGAGGATGGAAGGGCTCTGTTAAACAAAGTGCCATCTCTTGAAATAATCAGTAGTTTGAATTTAGAGAAACACAGTCTTGGATAACTTTCTTCAGAGAGCCTGCAGGGGTGCAGATCTCCCCCCACAGCCTCCTTCACAGATGAGCAGTCTGCTATTCACTTTCCACAAGAAATAAGCATGCGCAATAAGTAAAACAAAAAGGTTTTTGCATGTTTTGCAAGAAATTAATGTATATATGTACAACAGAAGGCTATTTTAGACTGCTTCATGTTACTCTCTTTAAAGCCATTTCCACAGTACCACAACAGACACCAAACACTTCATTTCTTTAGAACACAGAAGCAGATGTTACACTCATTAACTTGTGTGACTACCTTGTCGCATGATTTTGTCCCTTTGGTCCAAAAGACGGTATCTCTCTTCAGATGTCTCAGCCACTAATCCTACCAGGTTACTAAGAGATGACAGAGAAGCTCCCAAGGCCTCTGAGCTCTGCCCTTCAGAAGCAGAATCAAACATTTCTGCTTCAAACTGCAGTGCCTTTCGAAGACCAGACTTCTTTGCTGGAGAACTAAAACCAGAAAATATATCATCAGTAATCTATTAATGCATGCCCCAGCCTTAATCAGTTCACTTTTTCTTTAGGAAATCAACATCTCTGTTCAGAAGAATATTTTATTCACAAGATGATATATCAAGTAAGCAAGTATGTATTGATATACCAAGGTTGTTACAAGCTAACACTAGCACAAGGACTTAATCCTCTTAAATCCTCAGCATTGCCTTGACAACACTGCCAAGCATTCCGGACTGTGGTGAAAGCATCAAACTTTGTACAACAAACTTTGGTATTACGGAAGATCTCTTAAGAGTGGACAAAACCAGATAGCTGCTGCAGCATTTTTTTGCACCACTATGGCACATCAGTTTGCATTTTAAACCAGGAGCTAGCCTGCTGCTTGGTGTGAACAAAGAGAATCACAGAATCAACCAGGTTGGCAAAGACCTTCATATCATCAAGTTCAACCGTTACCCCAGGACTGCCAAGTCCACCATTAACCATGTCACCAAGTGTTTTCTACAGAAACAGAGATTATGAAAAGATTTTACAGGGCCCAGATACAAACATACTTTGTAAATCAAGGATCATTTGTTCCTTCACAAGATATTACTAATTTTATAGTTACATGATTACCTGTACCAAATAGGTATAGACTGGTATATACACCAAACTGGACACACCATTAAGGTGCCACAGAAAGATGACAACCCTGCCCTTTCAGCAACTGACACAAACCAGGAAGATTCCTCTACAAAGACCATCCACTTGAAGTGAGACAAGAAAACTATCCAAACTCACCATCACCTCTGAAAAGGGAATTCTCTTTCCACAGAACTATAATTGCCTAAAAATGGAACTATTCTTTTCAGAGGTTTATTTAATCCTGACCACAGGAGCGTGTCTCTATTGCTCAGTCCTAGTTTGGCCCTGGCCCGCTTCATTCAATTTCCCTATGCCTCACTATTGCAGGTGTTGTTCCCCATGCTGTGATGAACAAAATACTCAGAACAAATATGCAGACTGAAGTAAATGACCTTAAAATGCAGAAGTATCCTTCTGACCAAGTCTAAGATTTGTGACCTTGTAATTCAGACAAACCAGAAAAGACAAGGGAAGCACACTCCCTAATAAGAACATGACTATTTGGCATATACAGATCATTGTTTTCCCCTGTTCACCCCATTTCCTGCCAGGTGGCTCCCAGAGGAGCAGACATACCTTCTACCAGGTATCACACCGCTGCCAGAAGATCTTATTAAAGGTTTTCGAAGAGGAGAATGCTGATAGGTTTGCTCTTCACTGCTTTGCCTTCCTTCATCTTCACCTGCTTTCTTCTCCTTGGATGAAAACTCTCTTTTTGCTGGACCTGAAGTGACATATAAACATGAAGCCAGTTACTTGCCACTTTAAACAACTTTTTCCCCCATGGTAGTGCTGTTGAACAGTTTGCTTCAAAAAAACAAAATATCAAAACAAAACTATTAGAAAATAAAACTAAGAGTCAGTTTTGGACATGTATGCAAAACTTCCAGGACAACTTGAAGCAGTATTGACTAAGTATACCAGTTGCTAGTCAGCTTCACTGTTCTATAAGAAGCATTTTTCTGTAAAACACCACTTAGCAATACCAATAATTGGTCAGCAGATGAAGTCTGACCATTGTTCGAATTCAAGTCCTTTCAGGTCTGGTATACAATCCACAAGCCATAACTCTGTATGGGATATGAAATCCATTTCACTTACAATAAATCACAACTCCCAGTGCTCCGGCTGAAGCATTTATTTCACATACCCAAGCTTAGGCTGAGGCTGGCGTGACTTCTCAAGAGTTATATCTACAAAGGCAAACAGGCACCCCTACAGCTGCTGCTTCAAGATGCTCATTCTCAGGAAGACAACTCCGCAGCTATTCATTGTTCGAAGGCAAGTCTGTGGCTGGTCAAAGCTGTGGTGAACCATTCATCTACTGACAGATGAAGCCTAACCCCAGGCTAGGATCTCCAAACCACACATGTAGCCCTTACAAAACTAAGACTTGACAACTCCAGCATTCACCTAGGGCATGAATAGCCAACTTGACATTTCCTCTTGCTCTTACTCCAATTCAGGTTTTCCACTGCTGAACTCAGTTCTCTGCAGACTGTTCTCTTTTTGGTTCAAGTAGTGTGCAATTGTTGATACACCAAACATCAAGCTCAACACCACAGACACTCACTCAAGAGGTCTCTTTACTTCAGTTCTCAGGAAGCCCACATGCCAGACCAGGCTCTGAAGTGGCCAGCAAGGCATTTGAAACTGGGTTTCCTTACATGCACAAAGATCGTCCTACTTCTAGATAAGAGCACAAAATTAACATCACTCATGTGTTAACAGCCTTAACAGGTTAATAGCCCTAATATTAACACTTAAGAGCCTAATGGTGGCCAACAAGAAATCTGGAGAAGGGCTTCTGACAAAAACCCATAAGGACAGGACGAGGGGGAATGACTTTAAGTTCAAAGAGGGTACATTCTAATTAAACATTAGGATGAAGTTCTTCCCTGTGAGGGTGCTGAGGCACTGGCACAGGGTGCCCAGAGAAGCTGTGACTGCCCCATCTCTGGCAGTGTTCAAGGCCAGGTTGGACACAGGGGCTTGGAGCAACCTGCTCCAGTGGAAGGTGTCCCTGACTGTGGCAGGGGCTGGAGCTGGATGAGCTTTAAGGTCCCTTCCAACAAAAACCAGTCTGGGATCTATTATTATACTTCAGGAGCTTTAGCATTCCTATATAGAGATCATTTTAGCACATGAGGAAACAAGAACGGAGCAGAAGGCACACGATTCATGTATCACCCAATAATCCTATCTGGAAACACAGACTTACTTGTTTTCTTCTTTTGCCAAAACGTTATTATATCTTTGTGCAACTCTTTTGCTTTTTTTCTGGCAAGAGCTGCAGAGGCCTGAAAGAAAACAAAAGCAGAGCATGAAAACTTGAAAACCCATGAGCATCACCCCAAAATAGGCAGTGTAGGTTTTTGCCAGAGAAACATTTATCAGTTTCTGTAACGTTCTGGTTACTGCATTTTAGCCTCTCATTTAAGACCTGGATGCAATTAGCAGGACTGACTTCCACAAAAATTCCACAAAACTTCTGAGAGCTCCAGTAACCTCAGAGCCCAAAGATGTGTTTTTAAGCAGAAAACAGGAACAGACCGTGGAGTTTCTGAACCAGCTCCTCAACACATCTCAGCATTGAGGTAACAGCAGTGCTTCCAGGAAAAAGGTCACTCTACAGAGATTATCCAAGTTCACTTCACCTTTGGTGCTGCTGAGACCCAGCAAGAGCACAGCACCATGTGCAAATCAGGTTTGCTCAAAAAGGGACAACAAACACGAGACCCATTTGGTATTTCAGCTTGATGCTAGCAGGACAGCTAAAACCAGGCAGAACTCTGGTAGTTACCATGCCTTAGGTGCAGTTCAGGGTGCTTCCACCCATCTGTAACACAGTGCTCACAATACAAAGCTTTCTGCCAAGTGCAAACCACACCGCAGTGATGCAGTTCTCACTGCACCCATCCCAAGCACTCAACCTTGAACCTGTTCTTGTGCCAACTGCTTCCAATACTCACGTGATCAAAGAAGTGGATAATGGCCATTTTCTTATTGCGCCTGGTCATGACCCGCCGGACTTTCGCGAACTGGCCGAAGTGCTTCTCCAGCACCGTCCTGTCGTTCAGGTAATCGGGGACATTCTTGCACTGGATGGCGGTCAGGTCGCTGGGCGACAGCCCCCCCAGACCCTCCATGCTCTCGCTGCCCCGAGCCCGGCGGGCAGGGGTCACGGCGGCAGAATCTATTGAGAAGGGAGGCAGCGACCTCAGAGCGCGCGGTGACGCTGGGGAACACGGGGTGACAGGGACCTCCCCCCGTCCCATCCTACCTTCCCGAGGGGGGTCCCGGGCCTCGACCGGCGGCGTCTCTTCTGTGGGTCCCCGCTCGGCCTCGGCGGCTTCCCCGCGGTCGCGCTGGCCGCGGCCCTGGCTACGCAGCATCTCCTTCAGCATGCGGCCGAAGAGCGCTCCGCCGCGGGGCCGGCTCAGCACCACCGCCCGCTTCTCCGGCGGTGCCGCCGCCGCCCGTCCGCTCGCCGCCGCTGCCCGCCGGGGAGAGCGCTCCCGCTCCTCCTTCCGCTTCAGGCCCTTGGATACCGGCTCGCCTGGCTCCTCAAACAGCGGCCGCGGGCCTTTCTCCTCCTGGCGGCCCAGCGCGGCGGCGGGACGCGAGAAGGAGAAGGATCCCCCCGCCGTCACCTCCGGGCTCGCCTCGGGCGCGAAGCCGAAGGGCGGCGAGAAAGTGAAGGCAGCAGCAGGGCCCTTCTCCGCCTCGCTGCCAGTCAGCGGCTTGAAGGCGGCGGCGCTCTCGGGCGCCTTGAAGCGGAACTCTGGCGCCGCGAAGGCCCCGCCGCCACCCGGCGGCTCGCTCGGCCCCGGGAAGCTGCCCAGGTTGGTGGGCGGCTTGAAGCTGAACCCCGCGTTCCCCGCCGGGGCACTGCCGCTGCCCGCCGCCGTGAAGGCCGGCGCCTGGCCTAGCCCGATGGGCGGCCCGAAGGCAGAGGGCCCTGTGGTGAAGGGGAGGCCCGAGGCCGCACCGGCCTGCCCGAAAACGGCGGCCTGCCCGAAGCGCAGGGGCGGCGGAAAGGCGGGCGGCCCGCGGAAAGGGCCCCCGGCATTCATGGCGGCGAGCGGGCAGCCGGTTCTCCTCAGCGGGCGGGGTACCGCCGGCGGGGCGGGACGGAACGGGGCGGGAAGGAAGGAAGGGGCGGGTAGGGTCGTGCTGCCACCGCGGTGGCCATCATGAGCGTGGCGCTGCGGAACGCCCAGCGGGCCGTGCCGGTGCGCCGTGCCCCGCTCCGCCGCGCAGTGTGCGCCCTGCGGGCCGCGCTGGGCGCCTCCCGCTTCGATGTGGGGTTGGTGTGCGCCGGCAACCGGCTGATGAAGCGTCTGAACGGCGCGTACCGGCATTGTCCGGAGCCCACCGACGTCCTCTCCTTCCCCTTCCACCGGGTGGCGCCGGGGGAGCTGCCGCGGCCGCGCTGCCGCGACGAGTACAACTTGGGGGATATCTTCCTGGGGGTAGAGTACATCCATCAGCAGTGCCGCGACACCGGGGAGGACTTCGACAGTGTCCTGGCGGTGAGTACCTCCGCGGGCAGCGGGGCCGCCGGGCCTCCCGCTGCGGACAAGGGCAGCGTGCGGTGTCCCATAGGGATAGGGTAGCGGCTGCCGCTTTGCTAGCCCGGCCCGGCTGAATAAGGAGGTTTGCCCTTGGAAGGCTGACGCTGTGTTTTAAAGCTTACTTAACTGCGGGAGGACACTGCCTGGGCTTTGTCCTTCTGCAGGGCAGAGTACCGGCTTTTCCCTGCTGCAAGTAATGGCAAAATGGGAAATGATGGGGTACGGGGCTAATCCTGGTTATTTCTCCTACCACGGCGCTGTGCGGTGTGCGCAAGGGAGCTGACAGCGTTGGGGTGAAGTTTCATAATATCACAGAATGGTTTGGGATGAAGGGACCTTAAAGCTCATGCAGTTCCAACCCCCTGCCACGGGCAGGGACACCTTCCACTAGAGCAGGGTGCTCCAAGCCCCTTTCCAACACATCCTTTATTCTCATGTCTCTTTGCACAGGTGACGGCAGCCCACGGACTGTGCCATTTGCTTGGCTACCAGCACAACACAGAAGCCGAGTGGCAACAGGTATGGTGATGCCCGGCACACGGCACCGGTGTGCGGTGTCCGGCTGTGTCTCGTCGTGGAAACCATCCTCCTTTGTGACCGGGAAGCCGCGAGCCCCCGCTCGCCTTGGACGCCGTTAACTCAGAGGCGCTGACCGTGTCTCCTCTCCCGCAGATGTACCAGAAGGAGGCGGAGATCCTGCAAGAGCTGAACCGCCTCACCGGCGCCAGCCTCCGGCCCCTGACCGCGGGCCTCTTCTGAGGGGGCCGCCCCGAGGGGCCGGGCCGCGACCAGGGCCGCCCCGGACGTGGCGTGGCGTGGGGATGGCGGCGCAGGGTCCCGGATGCCGCCTCCCGCTGCCGCTGCTGGCCCTGGCCGTGCTCGTCCTTTCTCCGCCCGCCGCCGCGCAGCCACCCCCCGACGCTTTCCGCGCCGGCCACGCCGTGTCCTCGCTGCCCGCCGCCGCTGCCGCGCCGCGCACCAGGTGAAGAGCGGGTTCCCCCCCCCCGGTGACTGCGGGCCTCAGCGGCAGCACACCCGGCCCCGGGGCTCTCCTGTCATCGCAGCCTCCCTGCATGGTGTCCCCAGGGAGCCTCTCTGAGCCGAGGTCTTCCATCGTCTGCTGGTGCTGGGTTTGGTTTCTTAAACATGCTGTAGCCATCACAGGGGCTTTCCTGCGCAGTGTGGCCTCAGTTGCACCCTTTTCCCCTGTCCCTCCTGAATGTGTACTCAAACCTTCACGTTTGGTGCACAGGAGTTCAGCTGAGTAACGTGCCAGTCATTTCACTAGTCATACCACATACCGTGTACCGCTCTGGACAGGCAAGACACCTGAGGGTTGGCTCCTTGAGGCCTCGCATCCTGCCCCTCTGCAGGAAAGGCTTATGATGCTGTGTTCTGTTCTGAGCTCCTCACTACAAGAGAGACATTGAGGAGTTGGAGCATGTCCAGAGAAGGGCAGTGGAGCTGGTGCAGGGCCTGGAGCACAAGTGTGATGGGGAACAGCTGAGTGACCGGGGGGTTCAGTCTGGAGAAGAGAATGCTTAGGGGGACCTTATTGCTCCCTACAACTGCCTGACAGGAGCATGGAGCCAGGAGGGGCTGGGCTCTGCTCCCAAGGAACAAGGGATGGGACAAGAGGAAACAGCCTCAAGCTGCACCAGGGCAGGTTTAGATGGAGCTGAGGAACAATTCCTTCCCCACAGGGTGCTCAGGCATTGGAACAGGCTGCCCAGGGCAGGGCTGGAGTCACCGTCCCTGCAAGTGTTCACACACTGTGTAGATGATGCCCTAGTGTTGGCCTTGGCAATGTTGGGGTAAGGGTTGGACTGGATGAGCTTATTAAAGGTCTTTTCCAACGTGGTTGATTCTGTGATTCTGTGTATCACCTTGATAATGTCCCCTGAGGAGATCCCCAACCACTACAGTGCACACCACTGCCTTCCCCTGCTTTGTCCCCTTCCATCTTCTGAGTACCGCAAACTCATGAAAAAGGAACAGCCTCCACCTTAGTACAGTTGTTTGACATGATCATGGGGTAAAGATTAAAACACATGTACGAGTTTTAAGCTCCTTGAATTAATTACACTGCTTTGTTCTCTGCAGATACCTTTTGTATGATGTGAATCCTCCTGAAGGGTTCAACCTCCGCAGAGATGTATACATTCGCATTGCTTCCCTTTTAAAGACCTTGCTGAAAAGTGAAAACTGGGTGCTAGTTCTGCCTCCCTGGGGACGTCTTTATCATTGGCAGAGCCCCGACATCCTTCAGGTCCGGCTCCCTTGGTCTGAGTTCTTTGATCTCCCAAGCCTCAACAGGAACATTCCTGTCATTGAATATGAGCAATTTCTTGCAGGTAGAGTATGGAATCATACAGTCTACACCTGACTAAATATATAAGGTGGTTTCTTCACAGGTTTATTCTTATATATATACCGTTATATGCGAAATAAAACACCACATCTCTGCCAAGAGCTCTGAAGGGATCTCTGTCCCTTAGCATTTAGAAACCCTGATATTTTTGGGAAAAGGACTTGTACTTGTCGTTTTCTTGGAGGCAATCTTCCCACAGAAGCTACCTGCAGCCCTGAAAACCTCTGTGCTTCATGGTGTGTTTTACCTGGTTTCTAAATGTACATTCCCATGGTGATTTAGTTTTTTGTGGCACATTAAATCACTCATAGCTGAGTGAGAGTAACAGGTTGTGACATCTCCTGGCCCTTTGGGCTTTTCTGGCTCACACAGAGCTGCTTTTTTTTTATAGGAAAAACAGGGGAGTGTAGTCTAATGTTAGCATTTCTAGCAGAGTTTTAACTGCAGGCAGTGCTAATTCATACCTTTATCATGTGTTTTTTCATGCTCACAAATGCTTTGCCTTCTTCTCAGAGTCAGGTGGGCCCTTTATTGAACAGATTTACGTCCTACAAGGCTATGCAGAAGGATGGAAAGAAGGAACATGGGAAGAAAAAATAGATGAAAGGCCATGCATTGATCAGCTTATGTACTCCAAAGACAAACATGAGTACTACAGGTAACATCTAGCTGTCCTTTTAGTCTTCATTTTAGTTGTATTTAGTGAGACATTTGCCTGTGAATCAGTATTTGTGTTCCCTTTCAGGGGATGGTTCTGGGGTTACGAGGAGACACGGGGCCTAAATGTCTCTTGTTTGTCTGTCCAAGGATCTGCCTCTATCGTGGCTCCCATCCTTTTGAAGAACACTTCAGCACAGTGAGTTGCCTTGTGTTACTACTGTAACTTGTGAGTTGCCTTGTGTTACTACTTTTGTATTGTGTGCCCACAGAAACATTACCAGGTGTGAAGAGCAGGGGGAGGTTACAGGCTATGTGTCACTGTTGTATTACTTCATCACTGAGTTACTATAATCCATTAAAGTCATTACAGAGGAATTTACAGTGTAAGAAACACCTAACTGTAAGTTAGGGTAAATGCTGCAGTGCTAAAAGCTAAGAGGAAGTAGCTCCTTCATATTCTTTCTCCAGTAGCTAAATGTCCTTGCCACCTTGTGTTTGTCTTCCCTTCCTTTATCCTTCAATGCTGGGTTAAGAGGGAACGAGCAGAGTGGAATCAGTGTTTCCCAAGCCCACATCTTGGATCACAAGGTGCAGTGCCTGGTCTCCTGTGATGTCCATCCTCGCTAGTGCGAGCTGGCTTTAGAGAAGCAAGCAGCATGCTTTGTCTTTCTGCTGTGAGATGCCACGAGGATAACCAGAGGAAAAGAAGGCAAAGCTCTTACATGAGAGATGGAGCTAACATTATCACAACTGTTGGCTGAACACGTGCTAGGTGTTGGCCATTTGTTGGTTCATTTTGTCCTGCTGTTCCGTTCCTGGATATTTCCTATGGATGCTTTGGTTTGAGACACATTCTCTGATGAGTTCCCCTGTAAAAAGTAATTCTGGCTTGTGAATCTTCCCAGCTCCACCACCTAGTGCAAAAATTCACGAGATGTTTCTGTTGTGATGTTACTGTCTCGTAAGTGCTTGTTAAGCCTTTAATTCCCTATCTCTTTGTATTGGATAAGACCTGTCATTAGGATTTAAGGCTTTTGTTTCTTCATGCTCAAATTCTTCTTTTACTTCATCATCTTTTACTGTTTAGCCTCATGAGTTTATGAACCTTTCTGTTTTCTTCACTTGGACACTTCTGCACTTTTGCACAGTCCTCTGAAGCTGAGTGCAACTGCGGTTAACATTCCTTTGGCCATTGTTGATCCAGTAGGATGTTGAAGAAGAGTACATTTATGGCCCCTGTAAACAGGAGCTCCTCCACTGTGAGATTTTGGGCCATATCTTGCTGCTGCTCAGGACAATGTCAGGAGCTGCTCCCTGCCCAGTTGGTTGATGGACCTCTCATTGAGAATGTCTCAAACTGCAGTTGCTTAGTCACATCCTGCTGTGACACTTGCCTGCCTACCTGGGGATAGGTGAAATCTCTGATGGCTATGGCAACCTGCACCTCTCTGATCTCCCTTATTGCCCTTTTGGACAGACAGTTAGTTGTGTGGTCCTAGTACTATACTGTAGCTCTTCAGGTGTGTAATCTGATTCATCTCCAAACTTCCTGTTAAAATGCAATGCTGCTTCTCCAGCACAATCTAGCCTGTTTTCCAGATTAGCCTTATGTGCAAGTGTTCAGCTGATTATCAGCAGTGATAATCTGAAGTTGTTTGTTATTTGCTTCCTCTGGTTTTAGTAGAAGGTCCAGATAATGACTCTGACCCCCTTCAGCAGAAGCATTTCTCTGTGTGTTTGCTCATTCAGTGTGCTCAGAGCACAGACTGAGCCTACATCCCCTGTGTTCCTGGATACTCAAAACTCTCTTCTGCTTCTTCAGACTTAGTGCAGTTATGTTTCCAGTACATGGTCCTCAACTGTGTGTGTTTATGAAAAGCAAAGACTGTTCATTTTAATATGAGTGCTTAATTGCTAACACATATTTTTGTAGTGTCTGTGTCTTCTTTGATCTGTTGTTTTCCTGTAGGATATTTTATTCCACACATGGAAAACATCATCTCTGGTTTTACTTTTGTGAGCATAATCCGGGCTTCCTCCAAGAAGCTCTCACATGCTCAGAGGTCAAGCATCATCTTACAGGTCGCTTTTCCCCTTTGGATCACTCTCCCTGTTGGCAATCTTATTTCTCCAGCAGCAGCTACTGTGAGGACTATGTGGGGAATTATTAATGCTTGTTCATGTTTAACTGTCAGAATTAAGAGCACCACTTAATAACAAAGAGAGCAGGAACACACAGTGGCACAGTTCCCTTCTCTCCCAGCAAGTAATGGATCACAACGTACTTTACACAGAACAGATTGGCAGCCTATCCCTCATTCCTCTCTGTGCTCCATTTGCAAACAGATCATAGCCTGTGTTTTGTCCTAGCAACTGTATCATCATAATGTACATTCTATTCCTAAGGGCACTGCGCTCAGTTTTACAATTTTTAATAGGTCAGTGATGTTAGACAGAGCTGAAAACCTTCTTCATGACCACTACGGAGGGAGAGATTACTGGAATGTAAGTATTTTCCGGCCAGCTTCTCTAGCCTTTCTGCTTGATTCTAATAACAGTTCAGTTACTGAGATGTGCTTCAGTTTTGCCCTGGGTTTCTTGTCTTCGAGTAACTTGTGTCTTATGTTTCAGCAATGTATGCTAAAGATGGTCTTCAGGCTGCTGTGAATTAATGTAATGCATTAATGTCCTGGTGTCTTGTCCCCAAAGACTCAGTGGCACAGGTCAACACATCTGCAGCAAGAAGAGATCTGCCTTTGTGCAGTTTCTTCCCTAAGCAGCCTCAAGATCGGAGTTTACAAAGGAATTCCTGAAAATGCTTAGTATTGTTTGTTGTAACTGTCCCCATTGGCTTCAAAGGCAAAATTCCCACAGGTTTTAAGGGAATGCTGAGCACTTTGGGAGGCCCCAGCCAAGGGGTCTGTGGTGAAATAATTGCTAAGTGAAAAATGTTAAGGCAAAGTGAAAGGTTCAGCCATGGGAAAACTGAACACAGTGTGGAGTGCTTGATATTTGTAACATTTGTAAGAGAAAGTGACTCTCATGTTACTAATAACTTACATAGACCTCAGTCTTGTAAAATACAAACATAGAATAGAGTCCGCTAGGTTGGAAAAGACCTGTAAGATCATGGAGTCCAACTGCTACCCAAGGACTGCCAAATCCACCACTAAACCATATCCACATCTGACTACTCACTTGGTATATGGCATATCTTGTGAGAAATGGACCAAACAGTAGTTTGCTAATTACTGTTTTTCATTGAAAGTGACTTTGCAAACACAGAAATGCAATCCAGGTATCATTTCAGAGTCTGTAAAAGCAGATGTGAAAGCCATAACACACATTTCTTACCAGTGGCACTATAAATATCATCACCTCAGCGATTTAAACTTGTCTCAAAATTATTTAACAGTAGAAATAGGCTTCTTTCTTTTATTTCAGTTTTTAACAACCTGCATGGGTTTCAGTGTTGGCTTTTTCCTCAGTAACTCTGTGGGTAACATCTGGGGTTCTTTTTAATCTTGCTGAAAGATGTCCTCTTGTCTCAAAGAAGTTTACAAATTGGAACAAGCCAGGTTTGGAGGTGATTGACACAAGCACAGCATTCAAAGATGTTCACTGTCTTTCCCAGTGCACTGCACTTTGCCATGGGTTGTGTACATGTTTGCTGCCCCTTGGGCATACCATGTTCATCATGGCTTGGGTAAGGTACCCAAAGGCTTGACTTGACAGGAGTATTGTGTTGACATCTTACAAAAAGGAGGGAAAATATCTCTGAACTGCAGTGTGAGAGCATTCTGCAGCAGACTCTCTGTGCATTCTCCCTTGATAGAGAATCATAGGATCATAGAATGGATTGGGTTGGAAAGGACCTTAAGATCATTCGATTCCAGCTCCCTGCCATGGGGAGGGACAATGTAAAATATATAAATGTAAGTGTTTTGCCAGAGGATTTGGAATTAGAAAAGCAGGGCTGATCTCTTTAAAGATGCTAGCAGAGCAGGCTTTTTACTTCCATTAAATATCAAGAGGGGCATAGATCTCCAGGTATGAGTGTGATGGATTTAAGAGAAGCCTTAAATTGCTCTGTGTCTTACTGAATGGTCTGGAGAAACCAGTTCAACCACAGTGAGTTTGGCATATTGAGAAATAGCTGCTCTGGGAGAAGGTGAAAAGAGGCTGGCAGGTTCTAGTTCATAGATCATAGACTGGTTTGTGTTGGAAGGGACCTTTAAGATCATGTAGTTCCATCCCCCTGCCATAGATGCTTTTTGTCTTACAGGTGTTTTGCAAGCTGAAGTCTTTGCCCAGCTTGTGTTTCCAAAGGTGAGGTATGTTGCTAGAATGTTTAATTTGGTATATTAGGTTCTGTTGTATAGATAACTGATGTATTGCAGGGTCAGACACATGCTGGTTATAAACATAGTTATGAGTAGGGTTAAACAGTCAAAGCTCAGATGAAAGGTTAGAAATTGCTGCTTGCAGTGCTCTATGCATGTGTCAGAAGTAACTGCATCCTGGAAGCTCTGTGTATGTGAAACTGTCTCCATTTGGTCATTTTCAGCTCTCCCTTTTCCTCACTCCACATCTGCTCTTATTCCAACAGACCCGTCGGAGCATGGTGTTTGCTAAACACCTCCGTGTAGCAGGAGATGAGTTTAGGAGCAAATACCTTCAGTCCACCGATGAGGCAGACAGGACTCACTACAATGAGGACTGGACACAGATGAAGGTAAAATCACAGCAGTCTGTTTCCTATAACAAATGCAATGAGTTGTTTCATTGTGTACTCCTGGCTGTACACTGCAGGGAATACTGGAAGAGCCATGTGAATCTGGCTCTTCCTGCTCAGGTTGAAGTGCCTGTGTGTGTTTTGACTGTACCCTCTTCTCCCTTGTGACATGAATTAATTCAGACTTGCGGGTGCCAGGTTTCTGTTGCTCTCATTTCACTTGTATTTCTGCTTATTGTTTCCCCAACTGCCAGTTGGGGTTTTGGTCAAGGAGGGCAATATTTGCATACAAAGATTTCAAACTCTGGTTTCTCTTGTGTAATGCAGGTCAGCCATTGTCAAAACATCACCATGTGTCCCAAAATACCATGACCCCACATGTCCAAGTTACTTTCTGCAGCTGACGTAATTCAGTGCCACATCCAGAGATTCAGGCCTTTTCAGTGTGAATGAATAGTGGTGGTCTTGAGTCTTAGGGCTTATTGATCTTTCTCTCTTAGGTTAAGATGGGCACAGCTCTAGGTGGGCCATACCTTGGGGTTCATCTCAGAAGGAAAGACTTCATCTGGGGTCACAGAGAAGACGTGCCTTCCCTGCAGGGAGCTGTAAAGAAAATCCACAGCCTCTTGGAGATGCTTAAACTTGAAAGAGTTTTTGTAGCCACTGATGCTGTTGAGGAGGGTAAGCAGGTTATAGTCAGTTCAGGATTGATAACTTTTGACAACAAGGGCTGCAGTTAACTGCTCTGCTTTCATAAATGACTGGAACTTCATGTGCCTCCATCACTGAATGGGGAATTGAACAAGATTGGGCAGCTGCTTCCTTCTAGCTTGAATACCATTCATTTGGTGTTTCCTATAGGAGGTTTGATGGTCTCTACTGTGGGAAATTGGGAATTGAATTTACCTGATCCTCCTTCCAGTTCCTTCCACCTTCTTCCTTAGCATTGCAGACAGTCTTGGATGTGCTGGTGGGAAGGGTCCTCTGAAGTCACCACCCAGCTTTCCCCTTGGTTGCCCCCAGCACCACACTAGGGTGGATCTGGCTATGTGTGGCCAAGGCTTAGACACCCCCCAGGGTGGGCTTCTCCTCCCAGGCCTTATCCCAGGGCCACACCTCCCTCCTCATAATATCTAGGGGTCTGTTTCAATGTGGGATGTTAAAGTAACCCTGTAGGGCATGGCGTTGGCAATAGCAAATCTGAAGCTTGCTGTCAAGAAAGGCCTCTTGGTACAACTACCCTGCAGGACTAGACAGCAAGGCTAGTGTTCTACCCCTTGCAGGCTTCCTTACCCTTGAGAAATGCTCCCCTCCACACCACAGTCCTGCCCCAGTGTGTCCTCTCCCTTTGCAATACTCTTGACATTGGCAAACATTGTAAGGGAGCTTTTGGTTTCTACTGCTTTGTAACTGTCCGCCAAGGGTTTCTCTGAACACATTTTATGTCGGCAGCAAGTTGCTCTGTACAATGCCAAACAGATTTCTATCTTTTCCTTTTCCAGAAGTTGCATTGCTCAAGAAACTGCTGCCTGAGATGGTGACATTTGAACCGTCATGGGAGGAGATGGAGCTCTACAAAGATGGGGGCTTGGCTGTGATTGACCAGTGGATCTGTGCACATGCAAGGTAGCAAATTTGACTTTATTGAGGAACCAAATCTTGGTGTCACAAAACCGAGTTTTGCTTTTGAGCCAGATGTAGTTGTTTACAAATCAAATATGACATGATTTTATATAATTGATTTACACCTATAATAGATATCTAATAGGTCATAGGCTTGCCAAGCTGGTGAAGAAGGCAGTGAGTCCAGAGGAGGCCACAGGGATGCTGCGAGGGCTGGAGCAGCTCTGCTCTGGAGCCAGGCTGAGAGAGCAGGGCTGGGTCAGCCTGGACAAGAGAAGGCTTCTCAAGGGGAGACCTTAGAGCAGCTCCAGTGCCTCAAGGGGCTGCAGGAAACCTGGAGAGGGGCTTTGGACAAGGGCCTGTAAGGACAGGACAAGGGGAATGGCTTTAACCTGCCAGAACAGGGGAGACTGAGATGAGCTCTTAGGCAGAAGCTCTTCCCTGTGAGGGTGCTGAGGCGCTGGCACAGGGTGCCCAGAGAAGCTGTGGCTGCCCCATCCCTGGCAGTGTTCAAGGCCAGGTTGGACACAGGGGCTTGGAGCAACCTGCTCTAGTGGAAGGTGTCCCTGCCTGTGGCATGGGGTCAGGAGAGCTTTAAGGTCCCTTCCAGCACAAAGCAGTCTCTATGATAACAGTTACATTGTGTATATATATATACATCATACATCTGATAATTTAATTTTCATATAATTTCAATAATCATTAAAGTTCATTGGTGTGAAATCAGTCACTTCCATTTTAAAACTGTGCCCCTTCACAAACTCTCTCTGCTTTCTTTTCCCAGGTATTTTATAGGCACCTCCGTTTCCACGTTTTCCTTCCGGATCCATGAGGAAAGGGAGATCTTGGGATTTGATCCAAAAACAACTTACAACCGCTTTTGTGGTGAAAAGGAGAAAAACTGTGAGCAGCCAACTCACTGGAAAATTGTGTACTAAATTACAGAGAATTCCAAGGACTTCAGCACTGGTGAGCACAACAGTATAAGGAAATACCCCAGGGAAATGCCTCCCTTTGACCAAACTACAGCTCTGTCCTCTACCCTCTTCTTGGTGGTTACTTGATCTTTTTGCTTTGAAGAACAAGCAATACTCAACCTTCTTAGGCAGGGATGGGAGCAAGAAAACTGCAGTCAGCCTGGGATCCAGTACTTGGCACAGCCATGAGCAGAGAACCACCCAAGACTGGAAGTGAGACTTGAGAGGTAAAACTTTGTCCTAAAACTAGGTACCAAAGTAAATCACAGTTTTATTTAGAGTTCTGAGGAGGAAGAGGGGCAGTTTTAACTTTTATAAGTTAAAATACTCTGTCTTTATTCTTTGTCCTGTTCAGTGTTTGCCTCTCTGATGGCAAAAAAAAACAAATTCTTTTGTGACCTGCGCTACATGAGCTGCAGGTTGTGTGAAAACTGGCATTCTCTGGGGAAATCTTCCCTCTTCAAGCAGTATTTTGTGAACATT
Source organism: Neopsephotus bourkii (assembly GCF_033783945.1). Lineage (NCBI taxonomy): Eukaryota > Metazoa > Chordata > Aves > Psittaciformes > Psittacidae > Neopsephotus > Neopsephotus bourkii. Next base: position 1,918,597 of record NW_026900841.1, read on the forward strand.
TAAATTGTCTGATGCAGTCAGTGCTTGACAAAAGAAAAGGAGGAGGTGTTTTGACCTGAATACCAACTGCATTAACAGCAGCTTCAGTGGGTCTGTGCTGAAAGGGGCAAAATGAAACAGGCTTGTAGGCTGGTAACAGAAAGGTTCTGTTTATTGTTATGTTTTACCTTCACAAAGGAAACTCTTTCTGCCCATGGTAGTCCTTCCAAGAGCCTGCTCAGTTGCACTGATGCAGATGTCAGCACCCTTTTGGGCTCACCAAGTTGCTCAGGTCAGTGAGGGTGATGGGTTTCTGGGGAGCAGGGAAGTTTCCATGTCAGTCATGTGGGTTGTCCCAGTGATTCAGCAAAGGAATTTTCTGTACTTCTCCCTTGCACAAACTGAAAGGAGTAAACTGAGGACAGTCACAGACAGGGAAGGTCCTTGGGCCTTGAGGAGATGTGCATAAACCATCTGGAACGTGGTAGGTGAGGTTGTGCTCTGATGGAGATGCTGGTTGGTACAGGGTAAGAACCCTCTGCTACACCACCAGCCACAAGTGAAATGCAGCTCCTGTTTGAGGAGGGCTTTGTAAGGGTATCTGTTGCAGCTCTTGCAGTCTCCTGCTCTGTAGAATTGGCTGCTGGGCAGTATTCTGCTTCACGCTGTGCTTCAGGTGGCTCTTTCACTCTGCGGGTCTACAGAGCTCTGTTAAGCAGGATAAACCTTTCTCAAAAGTGGCCTAGGAGACAGGTTTCAAAAGGTGAAGCAGACATTGCTCCTTAAAGTCAGTATTGCCAAATTACCTCACAGCCAGCGGACCCTTTTGCTCTTTCCTCTTGGCTTGAGTGGGAGCACATGGAACAGTCCTGCAGTGGACATCTCCCACATGCTACCAGACAATTCTGTTACTTCCTCCTGTGCAAATGCAGCAGAAGCTGGGCAGACTTCCCAGGCAGTCTCAGCACCAGGCCTCCTGTTCTTACCCCTGTATTCCTTCAAAGCAGTGCCTTTTTCCACCAAGTCAAATGTTCTCCTTTAACCTGTGCACATGGAAAGCAGTGGTGGCATTTTCTGTGTTATGTATACCTCAGTATGACAATAAAAAGCTTTGTAGCATTTTATATGATTTGTCTGTCCATGCTGCTTCTTTCTAACTGTACATTTTGCTGTCTCCTGGCTCCAGCGTATGTGAAACCTGCATAAAATCTGAGTGTCCTGACAAGGCTGCATTAGCAAGCACAGCTTACGTGGCCCTTGGCACTAGGAGGCTGGTAAATCTCAGTGCCCCCCACTGCCAGAAGGATGTAGACAAACAGGAGAGTCCAGAGGAACCTAACCCTAACCCTGCCACAGGGGAACTTTGCACAGCCATGGTAGGAGCCTGCTGTGTTTGGTTTTAATTCAATTGGGCTGCCAGCATCACCTTTCTGTCAGAAGGTGGAGACAGTAGGCTAAGCTGAGATCAGCTGCAGAGCCTTGTCTCCAGATCCATGCTGGACCAGAGCAGCTTCTCCAGCAACCAGTACTGGAGTAGGGTTTGTGGCTATGAGTAAATCAAATCAAAGCAAACGTGGTTGCCTTTGAATGATGATAGTACCTATGGACTAAGTTAACCGGTTGCTGAGAGCTAGATACTGAGGCAGGAGTGATTTTCCCTCTTTTGGTAAACAGTTTCCTGCAGGGAATTGAAGATGTTGTTGAAGAAGCTGTGGCTGCCCCATCCCTGGCAGTGTTCAAGGCCAGGTTGGACACAGGGGCTTGGAGCAACCTGCTCTAGTGGAAGGTGTCCCTGCCCGTGGCAGGGGTTGGAACTCGAGGAGCTTTAAGGTCCCTTCCAACCCAAACCAGGCTGTGAATCACAAGGATTCTGGGCATTTGCAAAGCCTGGAAATGAAATTCAGAGCCCAGGTTTTTTGGTGATAGAATCACAGTTTTTTAGGTTGGAAGGGACCTTAAAACTCATCCAGTTCCAGCACATGAGGCTGCTCTGTGCAGTCCCAAGCCTGGGATCCCTCCATCCATCCACCCCTTTCCCTTCGCAAAAGCTGTAGTTTCACAGATCAAGTTGGCAGCTTCAACACTGCCCTCAGCTTACTTCCCCCTTAGCTCTTCAGGACATAACCAACACTACAACTTTAAGGATATGCACAGCATTTTGTGATGTTTCTCTTAGGTTTTCTGTGCTCCATAGTGATACCACCATACAGAAACAATGATGAAACTTAGCAAGGACATAGCTCTTTGTATTTTCAAATCTCTGTACAAACATGAACTAAACAAAGCAAGGTAGTATGCAAAACAGCCATTGCTTAGGATAATCGATGGGTTGTGCTGTATCTGAGAGTAGCCTTTAATATCCTTATAGCAGATAGGTAAAACTGTTGTATTCACACTGTCACACAGGAAGACTGGGGAAGAGTAACTGCTTAATGCAAATAATATACAGCAAGATCTATATATTTGGATGTATAAATATATATTCACACACATTTGATCCTAAATTTGTTAAAGACAGCTCAGCCAAATGACAACAAAACTTGCACTGGTATGTGAATATTGAGGGTATTAAAAACATCCAAACCACTGCAGCGACCTCAGCTGTGGATCTGTCCCTCCAGAGAACAGACTCTTCTGCATCATTCCCCCTGCTCTTAGTACTGACACCATGGCTCTTAGTGCCTCTTTTCCAGACATAACCATGTACCTACAAAACACATCTACCCCTAAGCCATCCAAATGCTGCTGGCACAGTTAATGGGCAACGGGACAGGCCTCTGGCTGCAAAGGTTCTGAAAACCACTCTACGTCGACATGATCCAAGGAAGAATTTGGGTCCTACCTGTTCTCCAGCAGCTCTGACAGGCTCAGGCTTTCAGCCACAGCCCGTTTCTGCAGCCTGGGTTGGTTTGCATCATTCTGACCATAACCAGCTCAACAGAAACAGAGAAGAATTTGTCCCATCAGAAGCATTTTCCTGGGGAGTCAACCCGAAGTTGTTGAAAATGCTTCAGACCACTTGTTTCCTTACAGGAATGGCAGCGAGTCCAACACACCTAAAAGCCTTGGATACAGAGCCAGCGGGACTGCCTGTGCTGCAGCGTCTCCAGGAAAGGCAGTGGCTGAGAAACACCCGCTGCCCAGCAGACATTCATATGCCACATGCTCCCCATTCTCCGTCCAAGGGTCTCTCCAGCAGAGAGCAGAAATCCCATCCCATGCCATCATTTCTGCTTGGAATCACAGACTGAATCCCACAATGGTTTGGGCTGGAAGGGGCCTTAAAGCTTATCCAGTCCCAACCCCCTGCCACCTTCCACTAGAGCAGGTTGCTCCAAGCCCCTGTGTTCAACCTGGCCTTGAACACTGCCAGGGATGGGGCAGCCACAGCTTCTCTGGGCACCCTGTGCCAGCGCCTCAGCACCCTCACAGGGAAGAGCTTCTGCCTAAGAGCTCATCTCAGTCTCCCCTGTTCTGGCAGGTTAAAGCCATTCCCCTTGGCCTGTCCCTACAGGCCCTTGTCTAAAGCCCTTCTCCGGGTTTCAAAAGGCAGCGCTGCTTCTCCATCAAACACATGTTCTGCTCTGTTCTACCAAGCTCTGTGATCCAACAGCTTGAAATAAAGCACCTTTCACTGAGAGAACAGCCCGAGAGGTGGGTTTTTCCCTTAGACAGATAGGCATCCCAGAATGGGACTACAGAAATGCCATACCAGCTCAGAGATCCTCAGACTTTCAGCCACAAGTCACTTCAGGGGACATACAGAGTACACACACAAATCATGTACTCCTGAGATTCCTATGCTGTGGAATCATAGAATAGGATCATAGACTGGTTTGGGTTGGAAGAGACCTTCAGAGCTCATCTAGTCCTACCCCACAATGAGCAGGGACATCTTCAACCAGACCAGGCTGCTCAGAACCACATCCAGCCTGGCGTTGAATGTCTCCAGGGATAGAGCATGCACACCTCTATGGGCAACCTGTGCCTGTAACCAGTCATGAAAAGATTTCTTTATGTGAGGAGGCCAAACCTGCCAACTGCACAGAAACCCCTGCTGGATGTTCCTAAGCCCAGAGTCACATTTACCATCAGTACATGAGGGCGGGTGGGTGCTGTGAGTGCGAGAACATCTGAGCTGTTTGGGGAGAACAGTTGCCAACAAGGTCCCACACTCGATACACTTCATACTCAAGTGGTAAGACACAGTGTATAGTTATATTGCCAGGTCCTGAGTACAGCCATGACCCACATTTCAAGTGTTCAGCATTAGGCCCAAGTTTCCAAAAAATGATCCCATGGAACACATATATTTCAAATATCTATGTTTAAAATGATCTATTTTACTAACCCACAAACTTCATCCACACTGTCACCTGGAGAAAAACACCTGAAATTAGATTTCAAGTATTCACCAACACGGAAGTTGTTGCTTTAAGTCATTTGAAGATCATGAGACGAACACTCATATGCAAAGAGAAGGGGAAAATAAATGCATTTAAAAGAAGCAAAGCAGCTCCCAGAGCAGCACTGTAGGTCCCAGTACAAGCCAGCTCCCATCCATCCACCCACCCCAGGCTATTCAGACAAGACCCCAACCCACCATGGAGACGTGCAGCTCCCAAAGGTCAGCCACAACGCTCAGCAGTTGTCTTGCCTTCTGCAGTCACTGGCCACTGTATAAATCATTGCATTCTTGCTCAGAAAGCATAATCTGTGAGGAACACAGGAGCATCAGCAAGCACAACCCTGCCAGATATGAGGTGCACAAAAAGGAAGAAGCGAGTGAAGGAAGCCAAGCAGTACTTTATTGACTCCCAGAAGACAGATAGAGATTTGCATACAATCCTGGAAAACTTCTTTTATACTTTTTAAAATCCCGGAATTATAAACAAGAGAACTCATTCCTCATAAATAACCTGACACCATTCCTTCATCAAAAGGGTTTGGCATGGAACATTATTTCCTTTTACAGTTTTCAGTTCAGTCGTTCCTTAGAACAGTTTAAAAAACTATGTCTATAAATAATACTTAAATATATTGCTCATATTTGTGACTTCATAAAAAAAATAGCTTGAGCTAATACTTTCCTTGTCATCAAAAGAAAAAGACGATCCAGAGAGACACCAACTTTTGAATGAGCACTTCAGAAAGATGGGTGAAAATAACTAGCTGGAGGTTCTCAACGGGCTTCATTTATCAACAGACTGAGCCCCTTCAAAGTGGGTGTTTCACATAACTGCAGTAATGACTTTAAGAACAGCACATAATGTGAGCTCCATCCTGCCCATACCCAACTGCAGCCACCAACGCAACTTCTGCACCACGAACGAGACAAGGTTGATCTTAAAGGCAGCTGCGCAAAATCTGACCACATACGGTTAAATCCCTTTTACCTTGAGAACTGGTCAGTCTAAGCCTCAGTCGGATGAGGAGGACAAAAGCTTTGTCAGGCTTGCAGAGGCCATGGGAATGATTTGGGGTTTAATGAGGAGTGGACAGGATGGCTGAAGTCACGGAGGAAGCTGGATGAACACAGCCTGTCTACTGCAGCTTGTGACATTTGGTCCTCCGGCATCCAGAAGAGGCATGTGGAAGCATCAGACTTTTCCAAGGGGATCACTAAGCCACAGCCTTGCTGGCCTTCCCAAAGCTATTACCCATTGCATCACCAAAACTGCACTGTCGGAACCTCAGCGTGTTACTTCCAAAGACACTAACCCAGAGCCTTCAACTAACGCACAAGTGGTTTTCAGGCTTGATCACTCTTTCAAATTGGAAATAGGCTCCTACTTGAGCAGTAATGAAGCAGCACATCTCTTGGCATTCATGCTTGGTACAAGTGGCTTTACATCTCCAACACCTCAAGTACTGGCTAACCCCCCCGGGAGGTGCTGATGTAAATCCAGTTACAGCTACAGGACAGCCTCTGCCCATGAAGCTGGCTGAAGGGACTCACAACTCCTCTCCACTGCCTCTGCAGATGCACCGGCACAGCTCTAAACTGGATCTCTGACCCAATGTGGGTCTGAAAGTAACCCTTGACTTGACTTCAAAGCACGGACCAGCCCGCTGATCTGATGTCCTGTGCAGCACAGGCAAGGGGCAGTAGAGCAGAGACAGAACCCAACAGCAGGAGCAGTGGAGCACCGACTGGGTTCTGTCAAGCAAACTCCCATGTCACGAAGCATCACCTTCATGGTCTGCAAAGGCGATGGAGGATCTCAGAGATGCTCTTCAGAAAGCAGAGGTGCTACCTGGATGGGCATGAGCCAAGTGTTTGGACACACGCTGCGTGAGCAGAGGAGCAATACTGGACATTGTCTCATTCTGCCCCTAAATATCAGGTTCTAAATAGTGTTCTGAAAAATGCCTTCTATACACCAGTTAATCAAACAGATCTCACAATATTTCCTTTCTATCCTACATTTTTACATAAAGCAGAAGTGTCTACACCTTTCTAAGTAATCATCAAAGCAAATGAAAGCTCGTTTTGAGAGCAACTTACCTAATCAGCTCCATGAAGACCATCACACATGTAAACACAAAAGGCAATGAAACCTCAGAGACACAGCAAGTTGGGTGAAAACAGATGTAACACAGGAAAGAAGTTTTAACAACTTTTTGTCCATACAAGAACTTCTGATTTCCAAGAGGAGAGCAATTAATACCCAGGAAGTGCCTGGTTTTGGCAATTCAGGCCCTTAAAATGAGCTATTTCCTTTTCAAGTTGTCATGTAACAGCTAGGATTGTATTGTGATGGGTTCCTGGGATATATAGATCACCTACTTCTAAACACGTTCCTGCACATTATAGACTAAACTTCTTAACTTACGAAGAATTATTCTGCTGTTTCCAGTTTACAGTGGTAAAAAATAAACCATGAAGACTTCACAATGTGTGTAAATGGGAGGGAAATGTATTTTTAAAAACAGAATAAAAAGCTGCATGTTAAAAACTGGGTCACAGACTAATAAATACATACATCAAAGACAGGAAATTCTCAGCAGCTGGTTTTCAAGAGCAAGGAAGTGGGGAAAATCTAGCTGTCCAGACTCCATTCTGGCTCTGTGGTCTATAGGCTAGAAATATCTGCAGTTCAAAACCAAGTTAAGGGAGGAGCAGACTCAGCTTTGTCACATATTTTCTTTGATAAGAAAAAAATCAGCTACTTCCTAAAAATGTGGTGGAAAACCTGGAGAAACTTCCATTTCCTCATGCATTTGATGCCATTGAGTTTAAAAAAGAGACAATTTTAACCCAGAAAAAACGAGTTGTCGTGTCCTGTAGGAGCAGCCTTACCACAAGGTTTCTACAGTGAAAGTCTTCCTAGAAATACACCAGAAACTACCTTCCCGTAACAAAATATACAATGATGGGTCAGACCAGCACTGAGTTTCCATACTCAGGCAAAACAGAAACAGCTGCTATGAAGTTTCAAATGAAAGCCAAAGGAAAAACCCAACTCCAAACAGGATAAAAGATGTTCTGACGGCTGAGGAGATGCCAGAAAGCAATGCTGGACACCAGGAATTTCCAGAACAACCCCCTTTCCAAAGTGATGTGCAGTCTGTGGATTAAACCGTGAGAGAAAACTGATCCTGTTCGATGGGCTTCTCCACCCAGGCTCCAAGTCCTGCCTTCAGGAATGCTTTAAACAAACACTCTTTGGCAGTTTGATACTCAGTGGCTCCTTGCTTGGTTTCGTGGTACAGGTTAGGCTTGAGGATCTTTGAGCGCAAGCTGGAGGAAAGCTGTACGGACAAAAGAAAGGAAGAGAGACAAAAGCCTATAAAGCCAAACAGTTATTAAGTAGTGGTTAATTATTAGTGAGTTATTAACAACCTCTCTACTATTAAAACAAGATAACGAACTGCTAAAGCAAATGTTCAAAGGCAGACAAGTACAACACTGCTCCTTCCAGCCATCAGGGCTCTGTACCCAGCTTCACTGCACCCACCTGCACTGTTTGCCTCTTCCAAAGCACCATGCCACCCTGACCAGTATCACCACTAGCCTGCCTTTTGCCTTCTCTGGATTACTGGTTTCCTTTGGTGGAAGCAATCTCGGCATTAAAAAGCCACTGACAGATCCTTTGTTGTAGCTTTTCTCTCTGGGAGGACAGAACCTCAGTAGGTTGTACTGCAGTGCAACTGGAATTATCCTTCCAAATACATTAAAAGGAGAAAGCAAGCTCAGAGGAGATAGCACCCTTTGTTTACTTAGCTAGAAACCAAATATTATTAGACCTTTGCATGTATGTTGGATCAGACATTATCAAACTGAAGAACAAGCTCAGAAACACCACTGCTCTTTTCCATGACTACATGGAGCAGTAGCTAACATCAGGCTCAGCTTAAAATAGGCTCAGAAAGAGGCTTCTGAATACTCAGAGATACTTGATTAGGAACTAAGCAGTGGAAAACCCAGCATTCCAGCACATGTACCTTTGCATGAATACGCATCCAGCGGCTGTAAAAAGCATGCTTACAAAGGCGAGATGCACGACCCATTTCATCTTTGCCAGTTGTAGCATTAATAACTTCCAGACCAGTGTCTCCTACTGTCCAGTTCACACTGAAGTTTGGTGCTTTCCCTGGTTGACGGGCTTCTGCATTGCTAATACCTGAAAGAAAAGTGACGATTAATGACAACAAGAAATACCAACTCATGAGTTTTGTTTTTACTGGGGAGTAATGGATACAGCAGAGCTATGAAATCACATCACTAAGAGTCCTACAAGCACATCTTCCACTCTGAGGGCATTGTCCTGCAGATTTGTCACTAACCTTGGATATTGTGCCATGCACACCTCATTCCCATCCTGCCTAAAGCACTCTCTCCTCCTGTCCTTCCCAGCAGGGCTGTGATAAACCAGCTCCTCAGTGGAGGGGCTCATGGAGAGGTCTGTGGCAAGGGTCCATGCAGACACTAACACAGGCACCTTGAAACAGCCATCTAAGGATGATCTGGTCTTGCTGATAGGGCAAACCAATGAACTAATTATTGTGACAACAATTATGAAGCAGGGAAGAAAGTTGCTCTGCTCCTGCACAAGAAACTGCTGCTCTTGGAGCCCACTCAGTCATGGGATGAGCTGAGCATAGGCAAGAGCAGATACTGTGAGGCTTTGGCAGTTGTAACTCTCCACTTGATTCCCTTTCACTGCTGCTGTAAAAACATAGGTGCATGTTACTTATCTCATTTCAAAATGGGTGTGAAACACTGGCCATGTTTAAACACAGTTACAATTCAGCTGTCAGCCTTGGACTGCAGTCTTGTTCGGAGAGGTTGTGCTGATTTAGAAGTGCCTACAAAGTGCTTTTTCACTTTCCCTCATAAGAACGGAGTTAGGTCAGAGCAGGGACAGCAGAATGCCTTACAAACCAAGGCATGAAGGTGCCTACGGTTGAGTAGCAGTTGAGTGAACTTCATTAAAAGCTATCCATCTATCAGTCTATCTCCTCCTCCTTATGACACTGGGACGTGGCTTGACTAGCACAGGCAGCAGCACTGACACTGTGGGCGTCCAAGTTGAGATGAGTGAGCCCTATCCTCAGCACCCTCTGCAGAATGCCAGAACTGGTCTGTCAGCATAAATGCAGCTGTACTCCAGCTGCCTCCCTACTCCACATGCCCATTGCTACTGACAGTGCCTACAAATGGTGAACCGCAGGACTTGGAAAAGGACTCTGATCATTTTTGCTCAGATGTTAAATCGGGCAACACCTCTCAACTATGGCTTAAATCTCTGCTGATGGAAAAGCAAAGCCATCAGCAGTCTAACCCAAGGGTGAAGCAAGGCCTAGGGCAGGATTTATTCCCCCATAGGACCCCAACACTGGAGAGATGCACTGTATACAATGACCACCGTACCATGCTTGAAGATCATGGCAGCTGCTGTCATCCATGGGCAGCTCCTCTCCTGCCTGTGGCTCTGCACCCACAAGCAGCACCCCGGGCTGCAATTCTGGGTTGTGTGGTCTATGGAAAACCTGAGGAGCACATTGGGTTTGACCTGCAGACATTACAGTCATTGGAACAGGCTGCCCAGGGCAGGGCTGAAGTCACCGTCCCTGCAAGTGTTCACACACCGTGGAGATGATGCCCTCAGTGCCATGGGTTAGTGGTGGCCTTGGCAGTGCTGGGGAACAGTTGGACTGGATGAGCTTAAAGGGCTTTTCCAACCTGGCTGATTCTGTGATTCTACAGAGGTAGAAAAACTCTAAGATATCTCAGTTGTCTCACCAGGAGAGAGTAAAGGAACAGGGCAAGTTTTTCTTTCTAATAAGTAAAGATCCCATTTTTACATTAGCACAACTCTCACTGAGAACCTGTTTCAAATGTACTCTGAGGTTCTGCTAAGTCCTACACTACATAACATCTAGTGAATTTGTATAAACTAAACCTAAGTGTTGCAGCAGGGTGCCTTTCTTGCTGGTATTTGAAATGCAATCTAATACACAATACTGGCTCGTGTGGGCCATGTCTCACGTGAGACCTACAAGGTCTGACCAACATAGCAACATTCAGTTTGCTTGCCATGATTAGTTCCTCCTTTCAGAAATCAACATTTTGAAGTATCAATCACACTGAACTTCCTGAAGCTGTTGTGTCTTTATGCTTGGTTTATGGCAATCTGGTCACTGTGACTGATAAACAGTAATTACATAAATAAGTAAATAATAAAAAAATAACTCCATTATTCCCGATTCTCTTAAAATAAAAGCTGAAAAAAAAATTAAGAATTGGAACAGAAGTTTCCTGAAGAGGTATTTTCTGGATTCTTTTAGAAGATGCAGCCAGGAGCTGAAATACACCAGCCTATGCCATGGACCTATACCCAGCTATCTGTACATCGGGCTGTGGGATCCACATACTGACCCACCCAGGAGAGCAGATGGTGGTCCCTGTCGAGCAGCTACCATCGAGAACATCACACAAGCAATACTTGAGGAAGACCCAACAAGAACAGGGCTTTATGACAAGATGAGAGTCAAAAAGTCCTCATCACAACATCTGAGGTCCTTCTGAGCGGTTGGCAATGGATACGTGCGTAACACCTCCTGTAAACTGGAGCTGCTCACGCACAACACAACTTGTTCTCTGCCATTCAAGTACAAACACTGCTACTCCACGAGCCACACAACACAAGGCTTGCACCCAGACACCTCAGACATTGTCAACTTTGGGTGCACAGAAAACAAATCTCAGTTCTGAGTCTTCAGGAGCACATCAATTTGGGCTGCTTTTGTGAAGAAACATATGTGAAACAGAACCATGCTGACAAAACTCTGGATCAAAAACTACGGAGGCAAGAGGCCTTAAGAAGCTGCCACCACATGATAAGCAGGTCAGTCATGGGTTTTCTTCCATCTAGTGATACCTGTGCTTTTGTTCCATACACCACTGCCCTATCAGCTACTCAGACACCATCACAAGGAATCACAAACGCAAACCATGAGGAAGCTGACCATCCAGTATGCACATTTCCATGGCAGTTATACAACTGCATTCTTTAGGTTATCTTGATGAATTAAATACATTCTTTAAAATACAGACTTACAGAGAATTTCAAACAGACTAAAATAACAACACGCTGTTCAGCTGCTTCATTATATGCATGAACCCTGGAGAGACAGCAAGAGTCCCTGAAGATGGATCATGGGTAGCACTGACAAGGAATAAAGGCCATCTCAAAAGCAAGGCATCTGATAACACTTCAGGTGGATCTCATCTTCCCCCTCAAAACCTAGACATGAACACAACATAATAAACTGAAACTAGTAATGGGAGAGAAAGCTAGGATAGAAAGTAAAATATTTTGCTGTGCTTTGAAAACTGATATTGAAACTTGGTTGAAAACTAAGCTATTTAGAGAACACTGCTCAGAACTTACTGTTGAATATCATTATAATGGGGTATAATAAGCAAAAGTCATAGCTCTTTGTGCCAGTGCTTACATAAATAATAAAGCTTGAGGTTCCTTGAGGACAGAGCTCAAAAAAACTTCATTAAAAAGGAGACAGGGCGCTGAAAACCACCCATGTGAACAGGAGGATAGGTACCAAGGAAACAGCCAGAAAAATCACCAAAGGTTCTGCTGAAGGGTTTATTTTTGTTTAAAAGAAAACACAACTGCAATCGTAGGCAGAAGTCAGAGGACTGCTGGGGCATGAACATTCCTAATAACCACCCTTGCTGGGGTGCTTGAAGTCTTCAACTTTCAACAAGGAAACTAAAGATGAAGCAGCAGGAACAGCAGTTGTGGTACGTAACCTCTCATCACAAACCACATGAGATCTTCAGGACGGACGGCAGCCAGCATGACTCCAGTTCTAAAGGATTTAGAGGTGTGCCAGGGAACTGCCAGGCCATAAACACGACATCTGCACCAGGAAGGCTGGAGGAACTACCACACTGCCCTGCTGGGCACTGATGGAAACACAACAGTGATGGGAAAGACTCACAAAAATTGCCTAACTGAAGACTGGAGGTGGCCAGTATGACACTAGTTCTTAGAGAGCCCAGGGAGCAGAAGGCCTGTCTTTTTGATGTCTGCCTTTAAAAACAGACTTAATGGACACCTGGATGAAGATGTTCTACTTGGGAAGAGTCAACATGGATAGAGACCCTCAAGCTCTGTGCAGACCTGGAAAGTGTGTGTTAGAGTAAAAGCCAAGGTGAGTAAGATGGGTGATGACATTAAGTTATTTAACAAGGTAAATAAGAGAAGCATTAGCAAAGAGAAGCAGAAGAAGAGCAAACAACAAGCTGAAAGAGAGCTGGGCTGGCTCAGCTTGGAGAAGAGAAGGCTCCTTACAGGGAGACCTCAGAGCGGCTCCCAGTGTCTAAAGGGGCTGCAGGAAACCTGGAGAGGGGCTTTGGACAAGGGCCTGTAGGGACAGGACAAGGGGAATGGCTTTAACCTGCCAGAACAGGGGAGACTGAGATGAGCTCTTAGGCAGAAGCTCTTCCCTGTGAGGGTGCTGAGGCGCTGGCACAGGGTGCCCAGAGAAGCTGTGGCTGCCCCATCCCTGGCAGTGTTCAAGGCCAGGTTGGACACAGGGGCTTGGAGCAACCTGCTCTAGTGGAAGGTGTTCTTGATGAGCTTTAAAGTCCCTTCCTACCCAACCCAAGCTGTGATCCTATGATTTTCAAAGGCTGACTCTCTGAACAGAGGATCTGCTGAGCTCTGCCACCCTGCTTCCATTCTGGGTGAACTCTGTCATGTCCACCTCCCACACTGGCTCCAAAATGAGCCTGTGTAGGTTACCCTGCAGACTGGCACTTTGGTACTGGCTGATTTATAGACTCATCCCCGTTCCATTGAGAAATGAATCCCTTTTCAGATTATTCTAGAAACTCACAACATCTGACCCTGTCTTCTCTCAGTGAGCTGGCCAATTCTCAATGAAAGCTCACATGCCCTCAGTGCTGGTGTGCTAAAAAGCACACTGAAAGGCCAGGTCCTGCAACCAAAAGGCTTTCAGGAGTCAGCCTGGGGAGGGAGCTTTCTACCAGCATATAGGTTTCCCGCATCCCCCAGCTGAAAAGCAACCACTCTGATGCGCATGTTCACATTTAACTTGCTGGGAAAATAAGGTGTAAGTAGAAACTCTCCTGCGAGGAAAGAAAAACTATTGAAAGACAGGCTTTAGCAGTAGATAACGATAACTCAGCCTGACTTTGACTTAAGGTAGTCATAAAACTTGGTTTATGACAAAAAAAATCTGGTTTTACAGTACTTTCTCAGCTAAACAGGTGAAACAGTGGGGAAAACCAGCTTCTTCTTGTTTGGTTCATCCCTCTGGTAGGAAGCAGTCACCATCACACTGGTGCGTGTGTGGTACGAGGAGGAACACAAAACTGGGGATTTCTGTAGTGCTTATTCCAGGCAAGAATACAGTGCACAATGTGTGAATTAAGAGCAGATGGGTAGCTACAGGCATGCCCCACTGAATCTAACCACATGGCTCAGAAGACTGAACCAGTGGAAGAAAAACCAGCACAATTCTCTGTCCAACCTTCCGAACCAGCTTCCCGTACATTTTGGAGAGGTGTATTTCCATGTAAACTCAACACAGAACATTTGTGAATGCTCCCTACTGCTCAGCTAGTCCTGGCTGAGCTGTTTTAACGGCTGGTGCTATTTCAGGGCAAACAGATTACATCCACATTGCAGAAAGATGACTTTTAAGAAGACAAGGTTTTATTATATGTTATGAAAAGGATAATGAAATCTCCTCTTCCCCTGCCCCAAACCTGCTGTCCTGAAGAGCCGATAAAAATTCCCCCAAATCAGATCATACATCAGCTACTATGCCCATACTGCTATTAAATGATTGGTACAGTGAGTGTTTTCATTGTTACTTATTTGCTAATACAAGGAAAAATCTTTACTTAACACTTTTGTACATACTAGTTCAGGAAATCCTTTTCATTACCTTTCTTACCTAAAGAACTGCTCATTATTCAACATCCTCTTTAAATCCCTCCTTAAATCTATTTTAAAAATTCAATGTCAACGTCAAATTTGAAACATGCTTTAAAATACTGAGGGGGTTTGGGTTGGTGGGGTTTTTACTGGGGGGGGGGAGAGGGGGGGGTGTATCTGTTTTCTTCTGGAAAACAAACAGACACATGCCAAAAGCCAAGTCCTACAGAATAAAGCAATGCACACAAGAGGGAGGATGAGAAATTTCAGGTTTAGCATTACTTTAACTAGCAGTTCTAGGATTTAGGACACTTCCAAAGTTCCCTTTGAGGGTCACAGCTCAATTAGAAGTTACAACCTGTTCATTCAAACACTGCCATTCCTACTAGCCACACTAGAGGCTAGGATCAGCTTAAAGCCAAAGAGCAGTAGTTAAATGTTCACCAGCAACTGCAGAGGACAACCACTAACTACACTGGCTGGGACTTGCCATATTGCTGTCTGTCAAATATATTTAATACTCTAACCTTTAACTCTAATACTTTAACCTTCCACAAAGTGGAAATGAAAGTATTATGATTACTCAGTCATATAAACAAGTTGGGTGCCGGGCAAATTAAAGCTAATGCTGCATCCAACAGACTGATGATAAAAAGAAAACACAGCCAATGCAGCTGAGATGTTCTCCAAATCCATTTTTTAGTTTCTTATAGATCTAGAAATGGTGAATCAAACATGTCTATCTTGACATACTGATCAGAGATGTGGTCATTCAACAGCTATCTACAATGGCAAGAGAAGCAACAGTGACAGCTAACACATTATTTCATGAGGTTTCACTAAGCCAGGGCATTCAACTTGCCTCACATATTGCTAGGGCATGCTCTAGAGAACCTGCATCCAAAGGTTCATACCCCGGTTCTTTCCAGTTTTTAACTCATGAAGATGCTATGTTATTTCTGACCAGGTATCTATATTAGGTTTAGAACATAACTTCTCTGTTGTAACCAGAAAGCAGTTTACTCACAGTACATAATTTGCAAGGTTTTGAGAACTGCAAAATCACATTGCTACTGGAACAGACTTAGTTACCGGCACGGCCTTCTCCATTAGATACTTGCCACTAAGTAAAGGTCTGTTGAGTGTATAAAGAGGTGGTAGATCTTCTATCTCTGCTATCCTCTGGTATACGGCTCTGGATAGATGATCCCCATGATATAAACTCCCCAAGATGATGCTAGAGAAGTAAATTGGCTCCACAAAGAGGCTAAGTAAGGCTCCTTGAATACCCAATACGTTCCACCTAAGAGGGAGGGAAAAACAAAACAAAACAAAACAAAAAAACACTTTCTTTTTAATGGAACAAGGAACATCTGCCAGACATAACAGCAGTCAATCACAACAGGCTAGACTTTGAACCCTTCCTCTTGACCAGCACATGACTGTGGTAGCATAGCTGTGACACCTGCCAGAGTATCAGAGATCAGCTTATAGGATGCTCAACAAAATCCTGAGTAAGATGACCTATAACTTCAGCATCCACTTCAGGAGCAGTCTCAACTTTACTTTCCCATTGACACATCTGGTGATGCATTTCCCAGCAACCTAATGCCAGAGACAGACAGACAGGATATTTCAATCAGAGAAAGCCAGACTCTTGAGATTCTCAGTCAGAAACAGTAGCTGATGCCTCCAAAAGACACCTGGCAGCAGGCAAACCATCCTTCCAGAACACAAGGATTGTGCCTGCAAGGCCTCAGCACCATAAGGAAAAGCTTGTCCTTCACACCCCAGCCAAACTGCCCACATCCTGCTGCCAGGAAGGACATAAGTAGTTGCTTGCAATATCCATGGGCAGGGAAAAAACTGCTTCTGAAACCTGAAAACAGGAAGAGTGCCTATACTCTTTGCTCACTCCAACCACGGATCCCCGTCTGCACCAATGTGACCTACACTGGATCAGGTCTTGTGGCAGGGATATAGCAAGCAAAAGGGCAAAATACAGAAGGATTTTTTGTAGCTGTGTTCATTTGATCAAGTTTTGGCTCTCAGCCTGCATGTAACAGCCATACAAAGCACCTTCTCAAACCTCAAAGAGGTTTTACTGCGGAGTATTGTCACTGTCCCTGTCTCTGAGGTATACCTGCAAGCAGCTTAGCACTATGAGAACAGGACACTTGAGTACAACTGCAACACCCACACACAAGCAGCAGGAAAGTTCTTCTGGTGCTTGAATAAAACAGAGCACTATCACACTCGTACCGAATGGTTTGTCCTTATGAAAGGCCCATCCTAAACCATGCAGCAAGGTTTCTTTAGGAAAATGGGGAACGTGGATGATGTTAACAGTGTTTCCTGCAGCTTGTGATGGAAAGGCACGGCTCATACATCACCACAGCTCAGGCTAGGAACCACACACAACTGCTTCACCACTGCAAAACCTGAACTACAAGAATGTTTTAAAGGCAAGAAGGGCAAAATAAAAACTGCAATCCAAGGAAACAATTGCTTTGTGTATGTTCACAGGGGATGAAATGGAGCAGTGTGCTCTAGCTTACTCACCTGTCAGTAAAAAAGCTGGCCCTAATGAATAAAAACACTGTGCCAATGAAAAATAAAGCAGATCTTACATTGAATAAAGGCCTATTTTGTATAGCACTGAATAGGCAATCAGCATCCAGATGCAAGAGGAAAGATATCAAGTGAAAATTATTGCATCCCAGGAGCAAGATACTTCTCTAAGGACCATACCATGACTAGAATTTTGTAAGCACAGAGGTATTTCAAGAGCCAAATAAATTGTATTTTCTTGTTATTTGCAGTGTTACCCATGTCAAGCATAAAGAAGCATGTGGACATTAAGGACACAGGTAATATTGTGGACGAGACATCTGGAAAGAATTCAAGACTAAGCATTGCAAACTGGGGTCTTACAGAAGTATCTGAAACTTGCAGCCACACACTGTGCTTCCTTCAGTGAGGCACATCCCAGGTTACCTTTCATGAACAGTACCTGAGTGACAGATGGACATTTTAAAAAAGGCCAAATCATTCCTCTGGCAAGCCCTGGCTTCCTAAATAAAAGCCTTTGCCAGACCCTTTTCCTTGCTTCAGTCTCCTGTATTTCCAAAGCTTGTGTTTTGCTGCTTCTTCCAACACTTAGAACCACAGACTGATTTGGGTTGGACTGGACCTTAAAGCTCATCCAGTTCCAACCCCTGCCACTGGCAGGGACACCTTCCACTAGAGCAGGTTGCTCCAAGCCCCTGTGTCCAGCCTGGCCTTGAACACTGCCAGGGATGGGGCAGCCACAGCTTCTCTGGGCACCCTGTGCCAGCGCCTCAGCACCCTCACAGGGAAGAGCTTCTGCCTAAGAGCTCATCTCAGTCTCCCCTGTTCTGGCAGGTTAAAGCCATTCCCCTTGTCCTGTCCCTACAGGCTCTTGCCCAAAGCCTCTCTCCAGACAAGTTACTTGGTGCCCTTCTCTGCACTGAAAATGAAAGCTGTAGTCTGCCTTGAAAGCTTCTTTTGATTAAAAGAGGAGGACTGTGGACACAGAGTAGCTGCAAGGACAAGGTCTGCAGCAACCATTCATACAACCAAAACCTCAAGCTCTCACTATTTACTAGGCACGGTTGGATGATGGTTAGCTTCACAAAAATAGCATTAAATGTCAATTGTTATAATAACATATACTTAGCTATAGAAACGTATACTTGTATCAGAAACTTTCAGTAATGCAGCAGTAAACATGAAACCCAAATGCAGATTGTAACAGAGTGAAAAGGGAGGGATGTATGTCTTGTTGTTCCTTTTTTATACTGTACTTTTTTTCTGTCAAGCAGTAATTTCTCACTTCCATTAGCATGTTATACTAAAAACAACCTTTCTAGATATAAACTGAGAAGAAGCTACACCAATACCACGCATCAGTTTTCCAAAGGCCACAAGCATTGATTGCCTCCTGAAATGGTAAAACTGCCTCATCCTTGCAGTTTACAAGCACAGCTTGTCAGAATGCATGTGAAGAAACGCTGTCAATCTGGTACTAACCGTTTACTGAAGCCACAACTTCTTTTGCAGCCAAATTCAGTATTTCACTTCAAACCATGAAACCAGCAGAAAAAAAGCAAACTCTATTACAGAAAATTTGATTAAAGTCAGTGTTGACTTCCCAGTGCAACAATCAACCAAAGAGTTTTTTCTGCACATTAAAAACAGTACCAGAAAAGAGCTGAGGAACGGAAACAACTTAAATCTAGCTTAAAACTCCAACCTTCCAGAGAGCAGATGTAGTTTATAACATAGAAATCCTGTTGCTGTGCCACACTGCATTACAGCAGACAGACCCTGGCCACAGCACAGTGCTCACTTAGGAGCATTTGATGGCTCAAGAAAGTGATTACAGAAGACAACATTCCCATCACTAATTCTACATTCATCATTCATATGCAGGGACACTTCTGCTGCTCAATGTCAGTTCAGACCCACACTGGGCAGGTGATGACCTGCTCATTGTGGAGCCCATCTAGCTGAGTCATCACCTGGCAGAATGAAGGAGCAGAGATGACTTTGCATTCAGCTGACTGCAATCTGATTTCTTTTCTGATTTTAAATCTGATTTCTCTTTGTTTCCTTAAGAGATTAACTGAGTCTCTATGACCAGCCCATGTCTTTCATGAGTCACAGAATAAACAGGCAGCAACATCTTTTACGTGGAGTGGATTAAGAGCTGCTTCTACGTCAAGTGGCTTAATCAGCGGCCCACACTATAAATCAGTAAGTGCACAGTCCATGGTCTTCAACAGTAGCACTTCCTGCAAACATCTTTTTACTTATCCTGAGGTCGCATCTGCAGCTACAGCCAAGAGAATCTGCTTTCTCCTGTAGCTGTTCCTGAGCTGGCAACCACACAGCTCTGACCTGTCCCAACTTTTCTGGCATTGCTCCATACCGCAGTGAGCATGGGTCAAGACTCAGGTTACTGGTTTGAGAGGTTACATGATGCTGCTACTGGTTATTTAGATGCTTGGGTAGCGGTTTTCTACCACTTCCCCACTGTTTTTTTGCCTAGGTGTCATGCAGCCACCATGTATCATAGGATTCTAAAATGGTTTGGAATGGAAAGGACCTTAAAGCTCATCCAGTTCCATCCCCCTGCCACGGGCAGGGACACCTTCCACTAGAGCAGGTTGCTCCAAGCCCCTGTGTCCAACCTGGCCCTGAACACTGCCACAGCTCCTCTGTGCCAGCATCTCACCACCCTCAGAGGGAAGAATATCCAAGTGAATACATTCACATGGGCCATTGTCACTTGGCTTAAGAACTAATGAGAATTGCTCCATCTATTGCTGTCCAGAAATACCACCGGCTCTGCCATGGAGCTTGCCACTTGGAAATAACTCTCAAACTCGAAGACTGATGAATGGGCATGGACACAGCTGCTGAACATGCAGCCTTTAGTGAGCATGCATAGGATTTTAAGATGTACTGGTGCAACTTCAAAGAGAAAGATTGAGTTACAAACTTCCATTCGGAATGTTTCATGAGAATTTAAGTAACTATTTGAAGCCAAGTAGCTTAAGATGAATGGGGGTGGAAAAACACATCAAAAGGAGGATGACAAAACCAGACGTCATAAAGTACCATAGAATGAGTTTAGGATACATTGAAAATAAATGCATGTATATTAATCTCTCAAAACAGTCTGGTCACAGAAAGAACCCTAACACCACACTGCAGAGCCACTAGGCACTAACACACCAGGCTAATCCTGTTCTAGTGCTTCTGACCCACATGGGAATACACTCATGGCCTTTCCATGTTTTTCTTGGATGTTTCTTCCAGGCTTTGGAGGGTGCTCAGCAGCACATTGCATCAAAGCACTCAGAGGCTGGAAATAACAGCTTGGATTATACATATAATCCACAGAGATGAGGCTGTTCAGATACAAGAGTTTTCCTGCTTGTGCAATCCTGCACCTTGAATTTATCCACACCTTTTCCAGGCTGGCACTGTGAAGCTTTGGGAAAGCACAGTGGAAATTCACAGTGTTCAGGCATACTGGAGGGCTGAGTGCCGGACACTCCAGAGCAAAGCATTCTTTAAAAGGTAAAATGGACAAAACACAGTTAGAAGTGTCAGGGAAATGTAAAAAAATAAGGAAAGGAAAAAAAAGAGTAGGAAAATTTGGGCCTCCTTACCCGTCATACAGTCTGTGTTCTGTGTCAAGGGGTTCTATCTGCTTCCTTCACTGGCACAAACAAAATTACTCCCATTAGCCCCAAGGAGAGGTGACAGCTAGCTAGGCAAGCGAGAGATGAGTCTGTTCTGCATCACACAAAATCAACAAAACAGTCAAATGGGTTCTCGCTTAGCAACTGGCTTCATTTCTTTGTCATTTGCGCTAACAGCAAGGATGATGTGATAAAAGAAATCAACTGAATGGGGCACAATTACCATGCAGGGTGCTTGGGAGAAGCCCCAGGCATGAAGCTGGGGAATTTATTTGGTGGATTTGATGGAAAATATCCTAAAAGAAACTGAAATGGCATTTCTGTAGCATTATCTGTCCTAGCTTCTGAAAGTCCCGATCCACTTATGTTGTTTTAAACTAAAGTAAAACATCTTCCTTCAGCAGAGATGCTGATAACATGAGATAAGACTCGAGGAACCAAGTGACTCCATAACCTTCCTGCTGCATATTTGATGTGGCATACACTGTTCACAAGAACAGTTGCAACTTAATATACTCAATACATTTTGAAGCAGGCCAACTGTGACTTGCTGAAACAGCAGAGCTATTTTCATTAAAATATAACTAAAATACCATCAGCTGAAATTCTCATTTCTCATCTGGTTTGCAAGAACACAGAGGCTGCAAACACACGGATTCATTTCAAGATGCTGCAACTCTCCCATGTTCTGATACTTGTTAAAGGACACTAATGTTAAACTTATTTGGGGTGGCATAATATTTGTCCATTTATGGTTTTGAACAAAAAAGAATAAATCTTACAATCTTTGTCAAAAAGGACAAAGAAGAAGGAAATGGATAAAATAGAAATAAAAGCACTAGTGTTGGAAACTAAATATCTAATGATAATAAAAGTATTTAAATTAAAATAATTTTAAATTTTTAATTTCTAAGTGCCCATCACTTTTTTTTTAACTGGAACAATTTTTCTCTCTATAAAATGATCCAAATCTAAATCTATCCATGCAAAATGTATGTATCTATTGATATAAAAGAATCATGGAATTGCTTGGGTTGGAACAGACCTCAAAGCTCATCCAGTTCCAATCCCCTGCCATGAGTAGGAACACCTTCCATTAGAGCAGGTTGCTCCAAGCCCCATCCAACCTGGCCTTGAACACTGCCAGGGATGAGGCAAAGGATGTATATCATCAGAGGAAGTTATCGAAGTATAACTAATATATCTATTGCATTGTTTTACTAATGCTTTACTACTCTGGAGAGAAGGGGGATAAAAAAGCATTCCTCTGCTATTTCCTAGTGATATAAATACAAACCAAATCTGTCATGACTTGAAGTAGCTGGCAATGGTACATCATGATCTCACCTTGCCTCTGAACCCAGCAAAAGGTCTGATATCAAGTGCAGGTGAAGAACCAGAGCTCTATCACTGGAGCTAAAGCCACCCCCATGCTACATCTAAGCAGTGAAATGAGCAAATCAAGAACCTGCCCATTCACTACAGGTATCATGCAACCCTCCTTGTTCAGCAATAAAAAGCAATAACAAAGAAAGCAATTGTTCCTGTCTCACCTCGCTATCTTGTCACTGCAGGACATGGTAAGTAGTCTTTCTCCTTGCAGTACACCATCCCACGTCTGGATGGTGGTAGTGGAGCGCACAGGGATGGTCCCTTCCCCAGATTCTATCTTTGTCCGTAGCTGTCCTCTTGCTTTGCGGTTTGGATGCCTGTCCCCTTGATCTAAATGATAAAAAAATCACAATCAGGTGGGGAACATTCTCAGAGTGTTTTACAGACAGCATTACAATAACAGGAGTCTATTAAAGGAATTTGCCTGCTGGCTTGCATAAAAATTTCTATTTCTCCTTGAAAATGAGCTACAGCATCAGACACCTCTCACAGATACGGTCTTCTAGAACACTTACAACGAACCCAAGCTTTCCACAAAGGAGCTATACACAGCAGGGAGCTCTTCAGTTCTGTTCTGCGATGTACAGTGTTAGAACAAAGTTAACAGACAGCTCAAGAAAGGGGCAGGCAGAAAACCACTGTTAAAAGCTGGAAACACTGAAAAGGTTTGGTTAGTTCTGTACAAATACTTGCTGACTCACTGGCATATCACGGCTGGCTTTCAGCCTCTTCAAGACCACATGGTGGATCAGTCTACACTGCACTTCTATCACACAGGAAGAACAGCTCAGATTTTGTTTGGAAGAGATCTTTGGCTAAACACACATCTATGCTAAAAGGAAAGAAGACACCTAAATTTTAACTGTACCACTTGGACACGCTCAAAGAATACTTGAACCCTCCTTGCGGAGCAGGGCTGCTGTCATACCCTCTTGCGCTGCTTCATGTGGGGAGAAAATCCTCGCGTCGCCACAAGGAGATGTGCTGATATAGAGATGGAACTGCACATTCTCCTTCAGCTTAAATCCACCTCGCTCCGACTTCATAAAAATGGATTTCTGTTGATCTTCTTTATTGCTGAAAGGGAGAACAAAGCCAGAGTCAGAACTGACATGAACATGTAAGGAACCATGAGCTGGGCAGTCTTAATAGGCATTAAAACAACCACAGGCTGTCTGGAAATTCTGTACTATAGAGCTAACAGTTACTACAATTAACAAAGTGAAAAGACCACTGTGACAGGAAATACAGAGCCCTTGACACCCCCAGATGTCAAGGCACAAGGCACAAGCTTTCACGCACTTAACAGCAAATAAAACATCACCACCCATTACCTCACTTGAGGTTGTTCTGATCTGTATATTTTGAGCTTTCAAAATGATTCCCAATGATGTTTTCGGTTCTCCCATCTCATGACTGACAGCTAACTGAACACGTGTTTTGTTTAAGGCAAATCTTAGGGCAAAGAGCCTGAGTTCTAAATGAAACATCCTAATGCAATAGAACAAATGGTTCACATTGAAATGTTCATAGATGTTTCCCACAGACATCTTTCCAGTTCCATGTGATCAGCTCAGCTTCCTTTTCCCTCCAGCTCACCTCAGATAAAGCTCAAGTTGTGTATAGAGAAATTTAAGCAGGCACCGGCGAGATATAATCTCTGCATGGCAGTCATTTAACGCAAGACCACGATCACTCATGTATTCACCATTGATGCACTTTGTTCCTGTAGAAACACTTATTACCAGGGCATCTTTCACATCTGTACCTGCAAAATAAAGTTTCAGGAAGAAGATGCAACTAAAATCACAACTAATCCAACAAATCATCTTAGTGCAGAAGCTAAACTAGTCAGAAATAGAAAATGTGAAGGAAAAATTGCTGCTTGAGTAAGAGTTATTAAAGCCTGCACTATGAAGATGGTGCTTTATTCCAGAGCCCCAGCTAGCTTCCAGCATGTGCCTCCTTGCCACCTCTGCAGATATTCACAGTGACTTTAGATATCTGAGAGTCACTGATTTATTAAAACAAAAATATGTTATGGAAGGGTATTAAACCAACAACAGGAAAGGTAAAAATGTTTAAATGATTAAAACACTGTAAAGCTTATCAGCAGTGCAATGCTTCTAGAAGTGTAGTTCTTGGTATTAAAACATTCCATACTATACGAGTACAATACATTCCATAAAGCAGGAACCCAGGGAAAGGAAGAGAGGATGTCCCAGGGCAGTGCTAAAGTCACCATCCCTGAAAGTGTTCACACACTGTGGAGACGAGGATCTCAGTGCCACGAGTTAGTGGTGGCCTTGGCAGTGATGGAGAATGGTTGGACTGGATGAGCTTAAAGGTCTTCTCCAAACTGGTTGATTCTATGATTCTATGTTGAAGGTTACAGTGTTTGTCTACCCATGAGTCTTCTTGCCCTCCTTATGTTTTCTCTCCATGCCCCAGGAGAGAGCAGCAAGCAAGAGACTGGTGGTTTGACTGCTGGCCAGGATCAGCTCACCATGGATGTCTTATGATAGAGTTATCTACCCTAACCAGCACCCTCAGATTCCTCTGCTCTGGAGGAGGCCCCTACAAACATCCCTGCGGGAGGAAAGGGCTGGCATTGCTCAAATCACCACGGGAAGGCTGTACAGTTATCACTATCCATCTGACTCATACAACTAATGGGAACAGGCTGAGACCTTAGGAGCTCCAGGGAGACCTTAGAGCAGCTCCCAGTGCCTCAAGGGGCTACAGGAAACCTGGAGAGGGTCTTTGGACAAGGGCCTGTAGGGACAGGACAAGGGGAATGGCTTTAATCTGCCAGAACAGGGGAGACTGAGGTGAGCTCTTAGGCAGAAGCTCTTCCCTGTGAGGGTGCTGAGGCGCTGGCACAGGGTGCCCAGAGAAGCTGTGGCTGCCCCATCCCTGGCAGTGTTCAAGGCCAGGTTGGACACAGGGGCTTGGAGCACCCTGCTCTAGTGGAAGGTGTCCCTGCCTGTGGCAGGGGTTGATGAGCCTTAAGGTTCTTTCCAACCCAAATCAGGCTGGGATTCAATGACATTTCATGACAGGCCCAAAATCAATGTCCAATAAAGGGTTCAGAAGGACAAAAGAACAAAAGCAATCTTAGTGTGAGGAAAATTCAGCAGCCGGGTGGTTGCAGATCAGCTTCAGGCAGAACTTCACTGGCATATCTCATGCCTGCAGTCAGAACTACAACATTCCTACTGCTTGTACATGCATGATGGTGTCAGCTGCCAAAACATAAGCTGCTTTTTCAGATGTTTTGACTAAAATGACTGAGACAGAAAGCACTAAGAATAAAACACAGCAAGAATAACTCTAACAAAGTGCAAAACCTAAAAAACTTGGGAAGCAAGCTAATTTCTTACTTGAGATGCCAAAACCCAAGAATGCCGTCTGTGTGACCACTGCAGTACAATTAATCTTGGATTTACTGTCAAATGTTAAAAGATACATGTATTTCGTAAACCATAAGTTATCTTACATACCTGAATCAGGCATAAGATAGTATTTGCAGCTCTAATTTTCCTGTAATTAACTTCAGCTAAGATGTAATTGCCCTATTTAGGGCACCTTGAAGATTAAACTGGGAAAATGTATTTCAGTACTGGTTGATTGGCAAGAAGGGAGTTTCCTAGAATGCAAACAGAGCTCTTTCATTTAAGCAGGTAAAATAAGACCTTTTCTTTACCTGTTGTCATGACAATTCCAGCAAGGACTTTTCTACGTGCATGTGGAGACGTGAAATTTTCCGTCAAATCACTGAATTTATCTACAACCAAGCGTGCAACAGCGTCAGCTAAAACCTGTGGGATGACACAGAAATACACATTAGACAATTAAACAAACACCATAAACATCACAGCAGCGTTAGGCCATAGATTTGCACTTTTCATTGATCTGACACAGGAAATCAAAGGAGTTTTTATTGTTTGCTTTGAAAACAACATGGAGGCATCAGCAGGACATCAAGGATGTGATTTTCAGGCATCCTGAGCACTCGTAGCTCTTCCACATCGATTCAAACAGGGTCAGACAGCCCTAAGCCAAGCATCAAAGTACCTAATGCTCATATTGTCATGAACATTTGAGGCTGAGGAGAACAACTGGACAGACAGATAAGTCTCTACTTTCATGCTCAAACCTCAAAATGCATCATTTCAGTTTCCTCAACATTCAACCTGACAAGAAGTTTGAAGTGCAAAACCCAGGCTCCATAACCCAACGTTGTAAACCTTTGATAACGATCAACTTCATTACCCATTACAAAAATAGGAACAAGTCTGTTTTCCACACTGGTTCAACATTTTCTCATTTTTACAAGACATACATAAATCTAGGAATACAAAATGTCATCATATAACCCCAAATAAGCTATCTCAGCATGAGGAAGGATTTATCTTTTTCACCTTCAGGAAAACTTGAACTACAACAGCCACAGCCTTGTTGTATCTTGCAAGCAATGTGGATCAGGCTGTATGGGGTCTAACTTCTAATAGTAAGGAACACTTGAAAACACCAGTCCTGTTCTCATTGAACAACGGTTCAGTTCAACACTGCAGATCATCTCACCCATTGTTTTTAAGGAAGCTGGAACTAAAACAGCTAGAGAAGATGAGTCAAAACTCAAATCCTGAAAAGAAACCGAAACCTACAGCAATCTATGCTAGCACAGCTGGTTGTTCCCAAGGGAGCTGCTGAGGAAGGCAAGTTACACGCCTGATGGAATCACTTTGTGACTCTGTGATCCTTCCAGGTCACCAAACATGGGTAAATCACTACACAGATCCTCAACCTACCCAGCCAAACGGAGGCTGACGTACACCATGCAATCGCCCATTCCCTGGGGGAACCAGAGCTGCCTTCAATAGGTTCTCATCAAGAGGTGAGAACTGAAAGTGCATACAAGGTGGACACATTAGCTTTTCCCAAAATGATCATTTTTTTCACACAGGAAACTGTGGTGTTGGTATACAAGTGAGAACACAGTGAGTCCCTCTGGGAAGATGTAAGCTGGAACAAAAGGATGGGATGGGGCTGCAGCTCAAGCGCGTGGAACTAAGCTGCTGGCAAGGAAACCAAGAACCGCTTGAATGAACACAAGGCCAGACACTGGGGAGGCTGATAAGAAAGGACTAAGCGCAACTCAAGCGAGACACAATGACCACTAGAGATTCAAACAACACAGGAGGAACTGAAGGTGCAGCAGGAAGAAAATCACTCCCAGAAAATAGGCAGACATAGTGAAGATTTCTCTTTTTCTCTTTGCAACTCAAGTTGCATGAGAACAGAGGGGTGGTGAGGAATAAACGCTATTAAATGTCTACAGATTTACTTACTAAGGTTTTAGTCTTTTATAAGAATGCTCATGTGCTAAATTAGAAGCATTACCCTTTTCTCCCCGTTACATTAACATACTTAAGAGTCCTTAAGAGCATGGAAGAGATGGGAATAAGGCAGGATACGAACACACCACCGCAGCATGAGCAATGAGACTTTCTGGTATAAAATGATGTCCTTGCTGTCCCCATCTCAAAACCAAGGACTTGAAGCTGTATTCACATCAAGCCCAGAGCACTGACTGGCTTGGGTAGGGATCTTTAACTTCTCATTCTGACTTGACTCCCTTTCACATAAATAAACATTAACTGGAACAGCAGTGGAGCTCGTGTCTCACCTTCCCAGTGAGTGCCCTAACATCCAACACGCAGCTTCTCTACCCCCACTCCTGCATTACATCATTATTCAAAGTTGGGCAATGCCAAAAAGGAAAGACCTAAAATAGCTGACACTCTGCTCGTTAAGGCATGTGTGCTCAAAGCTACTTTGGGTGCACTTTTCCTTTCTCTGATGAAGTCACAGTGAATCCACAGACTGATTTTGGTTAATACATATCTTGCAGCAACGGTGTGGTAGAACCCTCCTGACCATCCATGCTTTAAAAGATTCTGAAGCTGATGAAGTCCAGGTCTGTCTGGAGCTGAAGGAAGACCTTGGCAGGCCAGAGAGAGCATCCTGGATGAATGCTGGTGATTATCTATGTGGTGGAACCAAAGGCAGCTTGCTTTGCAGAGACTGGTTTTAAAAGTATTAAACCATGGGACCAGCACCTCAATAACCAACTCTGCAGATCATAAAGTTACACCTATGCCCATTTTAGAAACTGATTCCTGATGTCAGCTGCCCTTCTGCTCCATTTGAGAGCTTTCATTCCATTCCCTCCGGAGTGCCTGCAGCTGTTGGGAGGTGTGGGATCACCAATGTGCATTTCAGCAGATACTCACCACCACCACTGGAGTAGAGACCATCTCTCCTCTCAACTCTGCTCTACTGATTTCTTTCATGAGGCACCACAGAGTAACACACCAGCTACAGGCCAGTTTTGAACCTGCAACCCAGGCAGTCAATTCCAGCATCTCCAGCGGCACAACCACACTGTATTGTACAATCAGGCTGGTTTGGGTTGGAAAGGACCTTAAAGCTCATCTATCTCCAACCCGCTGCCACAGACAGGGACACCTTCCACTTTTATTATTTCTATTAAACATTTATTATTTGGATTTAAATATATATATTAATATATATAAAAATATATTATAAACATAAATCTTTCAGATTTATATACATATAAATCTGAAAACACCACACATTTAAAACCCTTATTAATCATTAATAGTAACCCTTAACATAATCCTTATTAATCATTAACTATCATTAATTATGTCTAGGTTGGACAAGGCCTTGGGTAACATGGTCTAGTGGAAGGTGTCCTTGCCCATGACAGGGGGTAGGAACTGCATGATCTTAAGGTCCTTTCCAACCCAAACCAGTCTGTAATTCTGTGGCTTGACAGCTAATTCTACTTAAAAGCAGTGTGATCCAACATAGTGAAGTGCAGGAAGGATGACATCTCCTGATGACAAGCTCCTCAAAAGCCTCTCAATAAATAACTGACTGGGAATCGGGTCTGCACGAGGCAGTACCAGCAGCCTTCCCACCCAGTGTATTGCTGTCATTACTCCTAAAGCCCACTGGGTTCTCCTCCCCACTGGAGCAGCCTTTATCAATGCACACCTACAAGAGGTGAAACACAAGTATCCCTGGGAATGCCTCATTGTACACAATCTGGATTATCAAAATCAATGTAGGAGAGCTAGAAAAGAAAAATAAGATTTGTGCTTGCATGTGCTGCTTTTTTTGTTATTTAGAACTGTACCTGAGGCTCAGATGCCCCAAGCATCCCACAAGCTATACCTGGGACTCAGTCAAAACCTGGCAATAGCAAGGAGCTCAAAAACCCGGCACTGACAGCAGTCCATGGAAATCCCTGAGAGAAAAGAGGCAGTTTAAGCCATTCTACATCAGGTAGAGAAACAACTTTACCCTCTGACTCCTCTTTCAGGTCTCACCTTCTGCTCTTTCCCACTTCTCTGTTCTGGTTCCAATTTTCACTGTTTTACTGATTCAAGAACCAGTAACACATAAATTACTGGCAGTGAATTTTTTAGGGGTCTGGGGCCAAATCTGCCTTTCAAGGCACAGCAGAGAATGCAGGCTGAAATGACTGGATCTACTGAAGAAATCGTGACTACCTGAAATAGCATGATCCTAGATTTGAAAATGAAGGAAACATCCATCAATAATGCATTAATTTTGCACTATTAAAAAAGAAAGCATCCAGGGATGCTTAGGAATTCCTAAATTATGCACGTGGTCTATGCATTTTGAGAAGAGAACATACTTTAAATAGTCACAACATCTACTTACACTCTTCAACCCCACATGATCAAATCAGATCAGTATCTCACAATTTTCATGAAATCTAAACCAATGGTTTTTGAGACAGAAAAGGTCAAAGCCTTGATATTCTCATAATAAATAAACAGAATGTTACAAAAGTCAAAGGCAAGTATTTGAATTTAGACATGCATATAATATCATCAAAAAGACCCAAGAGACAAGTAGAAAGAGGGCAGCTGAACAACCATTACTATAGTTTGATAGGGAGAAACACAAGCAAGAAAATAAGGGAGAACTTTTGTTCACTAAAATAAATGAAATTTGCTCCATTCAAGTCACTTTAAATGTCTGGGATGTTTGGTACCTTCCCTAGCTCAGTAACTATTTGTTTTGAACTATTTCTCGTCAATATTTACTTGTCTAGGTAACTTATTAACTAACTAGGTTAGAGTATGATCCCTTAGATGACAACTACCTAACCATGAGTCTTGGATACATGCACTGAAAATGTGTCATTTATTTAGACCCTTGAAACATGTGGCAACTGCCTCAGTCTGTCCTTGACTTCCATTATTTACCTCTGTTCATGCCAACAGCTTCAGTTTGCAGAAGAGAATGATTTTCTTCTCTGCCAAAAACTGTTGTACCAAATAACAGTTTTACCCAAAGCAGCATTTCTGACTTGAACTCCTTCAAAGTCTTGCTGCCCAAGATGAGCAAGATGTGATTCAACCTTTCCTCAGCACAAACTATAATCCAAGCTGGCACTGCATTGGGCTTGGTGCTCTCTTATGTGACATGATCAAGGCTGAAAGCATCAGCAAGTCTCCTCTTTGTCCCCACAGAACACAAAGAGTTCATTCAACTGTCAGAAGTCATAAGTAGATAAATCAGCTAATACATACATACATAGAATCATAGAATAGTTTGGGTTGGAAAGGACCTTGAAGCTCCTTCAGTTCCACCCCTCTGCCATGGGCAGGGACACCATCCACCAAGTAAGGTTGCTTCAAGCACCATCCAGCCCGGCCTTGAACACTGCCAGGCATGGAGCATTTACTGCTTCTTTGGGCACCCTGTGCCACTGCCACACCACCCTCACAGTAAAGAGCTTCTGCCTTATATCCAGTCTAAACTTCCCCTGTTTCAGTTTGAACCCATCACCCCTTGTCCTGTCACTACAGTCCCTGATGAAGAGTCCCTCTCCACCATCCTTGTAGCCCCCTTCAGACACTGGAAGCTGCTCTGAGGTCTCCACATAGCCTTCTCTTCTCCAGCTTGAACAGGCCCAATTTTCTCAGCCTGTCTTCATATGGGAAGTATATATACACATACATCTATAAATGTATAATGTATATATGGATGTGTGGGAATATATATGTATATAGATGTGTGTATATATAAATATGCAGACACGTGCCCACACATCTACAGAAGCAGAATAAAAAGCAGAAATGTTGTTCAAGCTGACTCAATACTCATGACTTAGCTACTCTTGGCCATTACCCAAAGACATCAACAAAACCCAAAGGGCTTCTCACCTGTGGCAAGTGTAACTGGAGCCCTTCGCTAGGAATGGGCTGTCGAGATGGGGTCTGGTCCAGCTGCATGTTAAACAAGGATGCGAGGGCCGACTGAGCGGCACGAGCTTTTGCCAGCTTTTTATTCCTTCCTGAGCCTTCAAAAGTCTGCCCATCCACCGCCACGGCCATCACAAAGTTTTTGGCATGGCTCTCTCCGCTCTCCGAGAGGAACTCGTACTTCAGCCCTGGCCGCAGCTCATTCAGGATCATGACAGGGTTCTTCCCGCTGGCCGAGGGGTAAGGTGATGGTGCAGGGAGAGGCGACTGGGAAAGGCTGCTGGCTACGGCAGACGATGGCAAACCATAGTCCCCACTAGAGCTAAAGGACCCGTCCCCGTTGGACCCCAGGTAAAAGGAAGCATCGGAAGGGACTGGAGTTTCAAACCCATTGAAAAGGGTGTCGGGGAAGTCCGCTTGGTCGGAGGTGAAATCTGTGTTGACTGACAGAGTCCTCCCCATTGCCAGGTGGGCTTCTGAAGCATTTGGGAACTGGACAAAAGACCGGAGAGCCTTTTCGGCAGCATGAAGCTTGGCTTTCTTCTTTGTTGGGCCAGACCCCTCAAATACCTGCCCATTGACTTCAACCGCCATCACAAACATGGGGGCATGAACCGGGCCTGTCTGGGAAAGGAGTTTGTACTGTAAACCAGGTTTAATCTCATTAAGTTGCATCAGGGCATTCTTTGGTAGAATGGGGCCGGGTGTTTTCTTCCTCTTCTTCAGGCGAAATTTGGAGTGGCCATTGTTGCCCTCCTCCAGAGGACGCTTTCTGCTGCTGCTGCCACCACCGTTGGAGAGCTGTGTCCCCTCCCCGGCACCTTGCCCACTGCCCTCCTTGGGGGGAACGTTGTCCACGTTGCGGTTTTCTTTAACGTCGGTGCTGCTCGAACCTGTGGTGCCCAGAAAGAGTAACTTACAATGCCTTCGGTGCAGGATCTTGTAAATGCAAAATTTATAGATTCCTTTATCTCTCTTTGTAACTGGTTAAGTGATGTGTGCTCACAGGTTAAAGCTTCGCAACATGATCAGACACGATAACAACGCAAGAAAACATCAGTAACTCAAGAAATAACACACTCAAGATTGATTCTCAAACTACACATTTGATACGATCAGATAGCAAAAAGCACTGCAGCTGTTTTGTTGGTGTTCTGCATTTAAATCATGCTGGAACAAAACTTTCACTGACAAGTTGTGTTTGGCACGAAGAGTGCTTTAAACCAGAAATATAAATTATAGTAGCATTCGCCTATAAAACAAAGAACCACTAGTAAACTAAAAAATGAATGCTTAAGACCAGGAGATGGATATTTAGTTTTACTTTATCCTGATTTTATTCATGGCACATTTTTCTTAGTGATTTTAGTTGCTCAAATTGAAAAATGACATAAATAAAACCTCAGCCATGAAGAATCAGGCAGCTCTTTGGTAGGCACCATGGCTGGAAAGTGTTTGAATGCTTTCGGTTCTCCTTAGCTGCTCTGTATTTTCTGAATTTAATTGGTTTTACTCCTTTCCTAGATGTTCATTTCACCTCACCCCCTTTGCTCAGGAATGTCAGCTGCCCACTGTGCCAGCATCACCACAAGGCTACTTTATGTATTATTTTATATATATATATATTACTTCATGTATTTCCATACAGCCTTTCATTAAGAAGCCTTGTATTTGTTATTTACAAGCTATTTTGTACTTCCTTGCAAAGGACAAAGGCTGCTGTCACAGTTACAAACACCGTGATAAGGATCCTCTCTTAAGACCACACAGAATACAACACGTGTGACAAAAGCTGAGCAATCCCAGTGATATTTTAATGTAGGGTGGGACTCTAATATTAACTTAATGAATTACTTTCTAAAGCAGAATGTTGGTGGTGTTGTATGTCAGACGTATGGTTAAAGAATTCTAGTTGCTAGAGCTGCAAGGACCTCAATTTCACCCTGCTAAAGAAAATAAGGAGATTAATTGTTTGTGCTTATGTTGGCATTTGTGAATGGAAAGGCAAATTTAGTAGGTCAAGTATTTCTAACTCTTTTGTTCCAAAACTTCAAACTTTTTATATTACCTCTACACTGTAACTAAATGCTAAGTACGAACTGAGATGAGAGCAAACTCAAGTGGAAGCTCTCAATCACAGCGACAAATTGCAGCCACACTTGAAGCCCTCCCTGTGAAGCCCCTACCATGCACACATCACTTCGCCCAGATTACAAAGCTGATGGAATGGTTACTAAATTTTCATTTATAACATCCTCCAGCAAAAGCTCGATAGGTTACTCCTTTCGGTGCTCGAAGAGAAAAGAAGGAGAAGAAGAAGAAAGAGATCAAAAGAAAAAGCCAAAGCAGGAATGCATTTTGTTAAATCACAACAGCACAACAAATGGTACAGTACTGAACGATGAATTCCAGTCAATTAAAGTAATCCAAGAATAAACTACTCAATATTCTGAAGCATTTCATTGCTAGAAAACTGCTGAATTTAATGAATATCCACATATATTCATCCACAAATTATATTGCCTGAAGAATGTGTACTAGAGGGCCACAACTGTCAATATACAGTGTTCAAGTATATATATTCTTTATATATACATATATATATGGTGAAGGAATCTAAGGATAATAGAGCTACATTTTAAATTTTCCTTGTAGTGAGTTTCTTATCTGAAGCTGTCATCTCCAAAAATTGTATCTTATCTAAACTACCATTTGTGGAACATTGCTCTTACTCGTGGGAACTAGTGCTATCAACCAATACGACTTTCAGACTAAACAGTAGTAATTTAGTTAACACTGAATCTGGTTTTATCTTTCTTTTTATATGAAAATTCCTACAAGTGCCTGTGGAAACCATAAGAGGAAAATATGAGTTGAACATCTCCAGCTGAATGTTAAACCCCCCCCCATAACAGACCCCCCTGAACTTTTTCATGGAAGTACAGCAGCTGGAGGAACTCCTTAATCCACCTCCTTACACAGGTAGGGGAAATGATGCCCTGACAGGGAGAGGAGACTTGTAGGAAGCAAGAAAGAAACTTGCACGCTTACCTTGTCTCAATATGAAAGAAGGGAAGAAAACTACTCCTTGCCTGGGAGCTACCAGGCTTGTGAGCTTTGAGAACCTGCAGGGTGGGAGAAACTAGGAGAGAAAGCAAGCAGGGAGCTAGCAGCCCAAGTCAAAGCCATGAAGGTGAGCAAGTTTCTATACCATGCAGGTGATCCAAATCCAAGCCTTGCATGTGATGGGAAGGAAAAGACTTTCTGTGAGAACCAGGACCTGAGTTTGTTTCAATCCACAGAGCCACTGGACTGCAAGAAAGAGAAACTCCTTCATAGGCTGAGAGTGAAGATGTGCTTTTGGACCTTTCCTTTAGCCTGTCCTGCCCAGCAGCGGTGAGGTTCTTAGGGTTGGAGAAGATCCAACAGATTAGTCAAAAAAGAAGATCAGCTATCACCACAACATTAGAGGAGTAGTCTCCTTTAATCTTGTCCATATTCAGATATGGAGTAACTCCTCCAGCCCAGCCTTTCCCTGCTGTCCAGAAACAGCTCTCCCTTTCCTCTGGCATCTCACCCTGTTAAGAGAAGCTAAGAACAGCCCTACTAGCTCATCCTTGCCTGTGACAGGACCACCAGCAGACCCCAAGAGAGGGTATCAAAGCAGAACAAGGCCACAGCAGCCCTTCCCCAGGACAAGTTACAGCTCTGGGTTGTCTCAGAGAGCAAGGCAGGGAGCCACAAATGGGGTTTTCTCCCCCCAGAGATTTGTCTATCACTTCTCAAGACTCCATAAAACCCTAGGTATCCACAGTATCCCAGGCAACGCATTACACATTGCATGAAAATATATCCCATTGTTGGCTTTGAACCCCCACCTTCTAGTCTCAATGCATTTATTGGGTTTTCTTTGTTATTTTGTCAGTTTGATGATTCTAGTATAAAATTACCCATCCTGCACATGATTTTACAGCAGTCTCCAACCTTGCCAACCCTCCTCTACACTGGAGGCCTTGTCCTGAGGTCATTCTCTTCTCAGCAGACCCACTGCTGGGTGCTCTGTACCTTTACTCTTCATGCTCTATTCTGCAGTCTTCTTCATTGTGGTAATACGCTGGTTTAGAGACCATAAGACTTTGGGGAGACTCTTACTCATTCAAGGAGCATGAAGGAAGGCATCTTCATCCCCTGAAAGCTCTGGCTGATTCAGGACCCCATCATAGCTCAAGCTGAGAGCATCAGTACTCAAAAGGAGCAAAATTAGGTTGCTGTAAAGCAGAGGTCCTGGTAGATGTAGACCACCACTCCATACATGTTCTAAAAACCAGCTTAGATCATTTTGAAGTCTATTGGTCTGATTCGGAGACCAGTGCTAAGCTTTGTGCTGCCAGCATCGCAAATAAACTAAGGCAGGAAAATGAGAAATTTGAATGTTAAAACATTCTTGGAAAGGATAAAGCAGAGGAGAGATCTAGAAGGAGAAAAGAAATTCCCATCTGAATTATAAAATATGTAGTATGTCTGCTCTTCATTACCTTTTCTCCTTTTATCTCAAACATTTATTGGGGTTGACAAGTGACCATATGTTAACATCATACATCTGGCCTCAGAAAGGTTACATGGTCTTGGTGGATCTCCTCACCTGCCCTAAACCAGGTTTAAAACCAGCCTAATCCTAGATTTGAAATATACTGTCAAGCCTATCTGTTTTCCAGTCTTTAAGGAAGTTTTCAAGGAGTGAATGCTTTAGAGAACCCTCTGAGGTCCACCGTGGTTGTATTAAATACTTCAACACTAATACAGATATTAACACTTGATAATGGGATCCTGTTTTCTTAAACATTAATACTACCCCTGATTGAAGAATAAGGCATTTTTCATAAGACTGGCTTATCTTCCAGTCACTCAAAACAGTCTGATTGATGTCTGGGGAAGAAGCCTTAGTAAAAATCATAACTGACAGGACCACAGGACAACAATGGCAGTGGAAGTAAAGTCCTGACCCTTCAATCTTGTCTGAGAGGCTGACAAACCCGAGAGCCTTTCAAGAAGGAAAGAGGCACAGGAAGCTTTCATGCCGCTAAAGAATGAAATCTTCCATCTGAGCGCATTGGGTTATTTCTGGGTTTACTCCGGGTTTACTCCATGTAATTAAATACTGTCTAATTGAGATGGTTTATCCATGGGGGAAACTTACCTGCTTGCTGAGAGACAACACTCTCCCTGCTTTGTCTTATCTGGAGCACACTTAATTAAATGGAGATTACTCTTAGCTGAACTGAAAGATGTTTCTACCTACCCCTTATACTGCTGCTCTCATTTACTGCCTGGGGAAACTCCAAATCGAGTCATTTTTGCATAAACAACAGGCAGAAAAATACCCCATGTGATCTCTTCAAAGCATCCTTTTAGAAAGAGGTGGAAAATGATCACGGAGAAAGGTCAGGACAGACACATGCTAGTGGCTCGAATGTCCTCCTAAGTGCCCCACTGCTCCCTTGCCTGTAATAATCAATGATAGGCCACACCATGAATTTACACCTGGCAAAACAGCTATTTCTAGTGAATTGACACTGAGATCATAGACAGATGGCTTCTAGCTGTCCTGGGTTTAGCAGTAGCAGTCATTTTTCTCTTTCTTGGTAGCTGGTGCAGTGCTGTGTTTTGACTTTCAGCTGGGAACAGAGCTGAAAAACAATGATGTTTTGGTTTGGCCAAGGACTTTGTGGGCCTCATGCTCTGCCAGGGAGGAGGGGAATCTGGGAGGAGGCAGAGACAGGACTCCTGACCCAAACTGACCAAAGAGGTATTCCATACCACAGCACGTCATGCCCAGGATGTAACTGGGAGTGACCCGGAAGGGGGCTAGAGTGGACTGCAGGGTTGGAGGAGGTATCCGTCGGTGCTTGGTCGGGCTGGGGGGAGGCGAGTTATCGGTCGCCTGGTGATGGGGTGTTGTATTCTCTTCCCTTGTTATTTCCTTTATCATTACTATTATTGGTGGTAGCAGTAGTGATTTGTGTTATACCTTAGTTACTGAACTGTTCTTACCTCAACCCATGGGAGTTGCATTCTTTCTGATTCTCCTCTCCATCCCTCCGAGAGTAGGGGGAGGGCAAGAAGGGGGGGGGAGTGAGTTAACAAGCTGTTTGGTTGGGTTAAACCATGACACTAGCACAAGCTCCTGGGGTGTTCAGAGTGCTGCAGATACGAACTCCATGCAAAGCAACAGAAAATCTAATCAAAGCATTCTAAAAAAACATCTTTCCCAAATCTCTTGTAACATCTTCTCTACGTTCAAAGGTTAAAGGAGGAAAACCTTAAAAACTGAAGTCTGACACACTGCATTTTATCCAGGATATTAATGTAGAATCATGGTATCATAGATGGGTTTGTGTTGGAAGGGGCCTTAAAGCTTCTCCAGTTCCAACCCCTGCCACAGGCAGGGACACCTTCCACTAGAGCAGGGTGCTCCAAGCCCCTGTGTCCAACCTGGCCTTGAACACTGCCAGGGATGGGGCAGTAGAGCTCCATGGCCTCTTCTAGACTCACTCCAGTAGCTCCACCTCCCTCTTGTGCTGTTGCCCCAGAGCTGGATCAGGGCTGCGGGGGGGTCATCACTGTCTTACAGTTTAGCTGAACCAAGATTTCAGCTAATTCTGGCTTCTGCAGAGCAATTCTATTTACACAACTGCAGGCTAGAAATACTGCCTATGCCTACTTCCCTCTCCTGTACAATACCTCCCCAAAGAGGAGTTACATAATAACAAATTAATAGCCAACTTTTGGTATCAAACTTCTTAATCTTCAGAGACAGAAAAATACAGAATTATTAATTTTTTTAAGGATCTCTTCACAAATCAAGGTGAAGAACTCAGTGATTTCACCTTCGATTTCTCCCCCTCAAATCTGATGATTTAACATTTCAAAGTCATTATGTTTGTGTGGGCACAGAGATGCAGGAAGATCTTCTTGCACCTTCTGTTGACTGGACTCATCCAAGTAGCCATTGGTATCTGTAGCTCCCTTTCAAAACCATGGCACAGATGACAACTCTGAACATATTTCTGGGAGACAACAGTGGTTGGGAGACAGCAATGCATGTCTCAAACCTCTGGCTCCCAGTTCCATGGACCCAGCCTCCTGGTAAGACAAAAGGTTCAGTGAATTCCTTCCCATAGGATGCATTAACACACACCAAAAAAACCAACCCAAAAGAGGACAAACATTGATTATTTTGCTTACAGAATGCCCCTGTAAAGTGATGTTTTCTCCAGCTTAGAAAGGAGCTTTTATTCATGCTCAGATACACTCCTTATTGAGGTAAGGGGATGTTTTATATTAAAAAAACCTCTTATGTGAATTATTCAATTCCATCTCTTGCATTTTATGAAGTCCTCCTTAGGGAGACCACTTTTAGAAATAGCTAAAGTAATGAAGTCATTTCTTTTATAGCAAGGAAAGCAAAGTGTCAGCTAGCATCTTCCAGTTCAGTTCACTGTTTTGCTCAAAGAACAGATGCTTTCTCACCAACAAAAGAGTTCTAGGGTTTGGGGTGGTGATGTTTAATTTTTGGCTTTGTATTTTTAAACACAATAACCTAACTTCTTTATCTCCCTATAAAAACGTTCTGTAACCCCTTCAGCCTGAACTACAACTCTTCTGCTCCAAAGTCTCCTACACTGCTGGGCTTTGCCAGTGATGTGCTGGTTAGCCATGGTCACTTAGGGGAAAGAGGGGCACATTTGTTACTATAGCATATTTTTAGAGTCAGGCACAACATGTCAGCATAGCAGCAGTGGAACATGTATTCATCAAAAAAGAGAGTTAAAAAGACAATAATAGTTCAAATATTTGTATGCTTTAGCGAGAACACTTCTCTCCACAGTACCTTTAGCAGTACTTTACTACTGTATGCATCAAGATGATCACTATATTTGACTATTTCTATGCTTAAATGCATTTCAATAGTTCAGGGCTGGAACAATCAGTACTGAATAAGAATAATCAGCCATGCAAGCTCCCCTAGCTCCTCCTTTTGTTTTTCCTTCCTCTATTTCTGCTTCCCCCCATTATTTTATACACTTAGATTCCATCTCCTTCATCTCACTGCTCCCTTCTGACTGGTCCCTCACCCTTAGCATTGGCACTACTGGGACTCTCCCTCTCTTCTTCATTGCTGGTTCAAACCAGGGAAGTATGTTTTTTAATTAGTCAGTTGTTGGAACTAAAATATGAGACATAAGGTATAACTAGAGTAGCATCATGTGCGTTTAAAACACACCTAAGGCAAAAGCTCTGATTCATTCTTGGATGCCACAGTTTAAAACATATGAAGAAGTAAATTTGTGCTTCCCAAGTTTCTTCACAGCCATCCCTGTGCTCAGGAGAAAAAGTCACTTTCAGATACATAAGTGATTACTGTGCAAATAAACACATCTTACTCATGTTTTCTTCATCGTCTATATCCATTGTGAAATACTTTTGCTGGTTTCTTGGCTGGCGGAGACTGCTTCTGTCTGGAAAAGAGAGAGTGGGAGAATTCAGCTTTAAGGTACCAACAATGCAATGTAAAGCATTAAATCTCTCCTCAAAGCAGCAGCCTGGGCATTGGCTTTGCTTTGGGCTGCCCATGGGTTTTGCTCACTTTTCACACAGTGTTTCCCCAAAGTGCCTATTTCTGCAGCTGAAGCGCACTGTGCAGAATGGCAGATTTCACCAGGTTTGCAAGAATTTGGGGGTTTGTATGAGGAACTGCAACATTTTTGATCTGAGAGAGTATGTAAACTACTTTCACTCACTACTGTTTGTTTGGGGGAGGGGGGAGGGTTAAACTCAAAATTAACATCCAATCCACTCTGCAGGTCACCACATAGACAACTGAGGCAGTCAGACCACTGCAGATGCAGCTTCTTACCCAGCACCAAACTGATGAATGTCTGGTTTGGTTAAATCCTGAGCCAGGATCCCTCCAAAAACCAAGATGATCATCAACAACTGAAAGATGTGGCCCCATAGCAAGCAAAACGTGTATTTTATTGCTTTTCTTGCAGTACCACCCATCCCTAGACCCACTGTCACTGGGGCTGGTACATCAATGCCAAGTACCCAAGTGCCAGCAAGAACTGATGAACAACAGAAATCCTTACCGAGGAAGAAGGGATGAGTGAGAAAACTGGGAAAGGAAGAGTTATTTTCCAGAGAAAGTCATAAGAAACACCTACAGCTTGAAGACAATGATTTCACAGAGGATGTGGGAGGAAAGGACGACAGGATGCACTTTACTTTGATTTTTGTGGAGTGTTACACAAATGAAGAGCCAGAGACACTGAGTCGTTGAGATTTCCTCAGTCCCAGCTGGGAAGCAACAGACTTTGAAAGCACCACTTGACAAGATCTGAGCCATTGTGCTAGTGCATGCTCTGAACATGAGCACGATACATGGAGGATTACCTATGCCACTAGTCGGTGCAACAGCCCAAGTCAGGATGGGCAGGATCAACAGCGGTGTCTGATCCAGGTCCCCATCACACCTGGAAATACTTCAAATGTCACAATCCATTTCATTTTTTTCCCCCAATACATCAATTTTTGAGGCCAAAGTGTGCCATGGTACCACTGCAGCAGCACTAGCTTAGGCAACTCATCCCTGGTTGCTGTCCTGGCTAAAGCAGATGGAGAAGGGAAAGGCAAATCAGCTTTTTTCCCTTAAAGAGATTAGAAATTCAAGCAGAACTTTTACTAACCAGGCTACTTTCATTTACTCTATAAAAGCTTCTTAAATTTGCTTTGCTATTCCCATAGAGAAAGCCGATTCTGATCCTAATTAACTCATACTATCAGTAAGTCTATGACTTTGGGCATACTAATACTATCATCCACCAGATTATGATTTGTATCATGGACAGTATTATGCACACTTCAGTGTAGCAGTGAAGAGGAAACATTCCTCTACAGCAACAGAAGCAGCAACACCCATTCTGTATAGATGCACAGCTCAGACACCATCAGCACCAGTCAATAGGTGTGCCAAAGAGGTATAAAAATGGTGCCTACAAAAAGGTGACTTCTTTTGTGGCCTACAAAAACCAAAGTTTATGCATTTCCATGAAAGCACTGGGATTTTATTGCATCATGATGATACATATTTCATAGCAAGCATAGACTAACAAGGCATTTTGGAACCAGAATCAAACTCCGACATCTCCATAGTGTTACCAGCCTGCTGTACACAGTGCCGAGGAATGCCAGTTGCGTCACTGTGTATAAGTTAATGGAGACTGTTCGTGGCATTACTGAAGCTCATATGAGACGGAATTTACACTTTTTATTATTATTAACTTAAATAAATGTGCTAAACAGATTTGGGGGCATCAGTTAACACAGCTCTAAAGAAGGACAGTTGACAGAAGACCTATAAGGTATGTAAGAGATGTGATGCGAGAGTAATAAGCGATGCAGCCAAACAACACTAAGCTGTCTGACCACATTTCCTAATGATGTGTCCTTTCACAGTTTAACCATATGTGCTTAAGAGTGACTCTGAATTTATTCTTTGTATATAATGAATGAACACATTTTTCCCAATCCTTTCCTTATACACAAATACACTTGGGAGCAGTCAGCGGTGCTCAGGATCTTCCTCTAGCACCCAGCACTGCAACAGCCCATCACCTCCCATGTTGCTCTGCTTGCTGACCTGCTCTCTTGCTGGAGACACCTAGCACAGACCCCAGCCTAGTAAGCACATACTTTCCAGTGCTTTGGTTCCCCAGATATTGCCATCTAAGCACCAAAACTCACCCTGCATGGAGCAGGAAGGGTTCCACCTATATGGAACCTATGCCACCTATGTGATCCCATCACATTTCAACTCAACAACATGCATTCCCACTGCAGATATACCCACCTTCTCATGCAAGGAAGAGCTAGAAGAACTACTAAGATACATATCATATTTTAGTATACTAACAGATATGGATTCCTGCTGCATGGGCTCTACAAGCATCCAGAGACTCCTCCCTTTGCTTGGCAAACAACTGCTCAACTGATCCTACCCCGAAACTGTCCTACCACAGCTAGGGTTTCACTTTGATGTCTAAAGCAAGCTGTAAAGTAAACTTGAAGTCTCTCAGACCACCAGAGGTGGGAAGCTATCTTGGGAAGCTGTGTATCTTTCCTTATGACTCCCTACTCCAAGCGCATCACTGCAGCAAGACAACTGTGCGCATTTTAGAGAAGTGCCACCCCACTGATTTCCATTACAATTAACTTCTAAAAACAACCCCCTTCAACTTTTAAATGAATGAATTAGATACACTATTCCTACTTTTCCTAGCAACAAGCATCCAAACAGTACCCGTAACATGCAGAACACAGTACTTGACTGGGGCAGAGAACTTCTCAGCACTTTTCATACACATATTGATTAGGAGATTAATCTTCCAAACTTGCTCCCAATGTGGTCCATAGCTACACTTGTCCCTTGGGAGCAGAGCCCAGCCCCTCCTGGCTCCATCCTCCTGTCAGGCAGTTGTAGGGAGCAATAAGGTCCCCCCTGAGCCTTCTTTTCTCCAGACTAAATCCTCCCAGGTCCTTCAGATGTTCCCCATCACACCTGTGCTCCAGGCCCTGCACCAGCTCCATTGCTCTACTATGGACCCTCTCCAGCACATCAATGTCTCTCAGGTTTCAACTGTACTATGCTGGTGTAGCAGAGGGAATTTTTCCCTTTAACAAACCAAAGTCCACCTGACGGCTCAATCTCCTCACTTTAGCCAAGGAATTCTGCACAGCACCACACACTGCAACCTTAGACTACAACAGTGTCTGTTTTATTTCCCCAAGAAACTAACTGAAAGATTTTAAACTAGATGTTGTCTATAAGCAAGGATGTGCTACAAGAGTACAAGAGAGAGAAAAAAACTTGAGTTTCTTTTGCTTAAATATTCTGTGTACTCAATGCAAGAAAAAGAAGCTATAAAAGGCTCTTAACAGATGCCATGGTTTATCCTCATCATTATGGAAAAACTAGATTATCTTGAACAGAAAATACAGCAACTACCCAATGTTTTCTGTTAACAGAGAATGGCATATATGAAGAAAAATATAGCCTGACAGATGAGCCAAAACTCAGAAGAGAGTACAAGTCAGAAAGCTGCAGCCTTAGATATGTTTCATATGTGTTAAAAAGTGCTCTCCTTCCAAACTCTGAAAGCTAATAAATGTTGGGAGATGCTGAAGGATCCTGTTCAAAATACTTCTTATAAACCCAAGCTAAAGTTGCACTTAGCAATGACAGGTTCAAACCTCCCCTCAAAATGCCTATATTACAACACCCCGTCCATACCCTGTTCTGAGCACACAGCAATTCAAACTCTACCTTGCTGTTCTGCTCGTCGTCTTCTCCTCCTGCGTCTGCAGCGCTGCCGGAGTGCGCTGGAGAGGGTCCCCATGCTGAGTGCCACAGCTAAAGGAGGTGCCATGACCAGCCCTGAAGTCACGCCCAGCACCCCTCACGAGGCAGAGGTGTACCCCCAAAATGCCCCTGTGTTGCCTTGAGATCCCTTCACCCAGCTGAGGCCAGTTGCTCCAAGCAGAGGATGCTCCAATGAATGAAAGCTGCAGCTCATCCCTACCCACCACAAGAGGCACATGTGACAATTAACCCTTCTGTAAGTCAAAGGGACAGGGAAGGGCAGTTTTCTTAGAAGGACAATAGCAAAGACATCCTCACTACTCAGTGTGGAAAGGCAAATTCCTCTTTATTTTGTTATTAAAACAGGAGGACAACTCTTTGGTGAGGCTTCACCCTTATGCGCATCTCAGAAACAAAGACAGACGTAAGTAAAGAGAAGTTTGCACATCCCAAAGCATGAAACCAAATGGCTTCAGTGACCTTGGTAATTTTTCCTCTTCAGGCAGTTTCAGACACTGCCTGAAGAGCATGAATATGAACCTATGGAAATCTTAAAGCGCAACGTTTTAGTCACACATTTTCCAGATGAGGGTTTGTATGCTGGGTCTGAAGAAGAGACTTTCCAATGCCAGTGTTAACTGTGGCATTTCCCAGCCTTTTTATAAACAAAAAAAGCAACATGTGACATTATGGGATAATGTGATATTATAATAATGTGGATTATGTGGAGGGTATCTATACCTACACAGCCTTGAAGGAAAGGCACCACTGATAAAGAGGAAAAGGGGGAAAAC
The DNA here is from genome assembly GCF_033783945.1 of Neopsephotus bourkii. Classification (NCBI taxonomy): domain Eukaryota; kingdom Metazoa; phylum Chordata; class Aves; order Psittaciformes; family Psittacidae; genus Neopsephotus; species Neopsephotus bourkii. Next base: position 1,963,189 of record NW_026900841.1, read on the forward strand.
ACTCCTTAGGATAATTCATTTTGCTCCTTGGAGCAAACAGCACGATTTGCAGAAAGCAAGGCAGCAGCCTATGATCCTATGATTGCTTCAAGTTTCATGTACTGCAGCAATACTGAAGCTAAACTACAGCAACCTCCACAACTGTTATAGGCTAATTACAGCCTCAGCATTGCGCAGCACAGCAAACCTCAAAACACAAAGCTGCTGGCTGCGCACCAGGAACCCCAGGAGCCCCCATACCGTTTGCCTCAGCTTGGAGGTCAGCTCCTCAGGTGGTAAAATCCACTTCAACAGCACCATCTACTGCCACACGGCCTCAAGAACTGATTTTACATCTCTTGCTCCCTTGACCCAGTGCAGAGCCCAGATCCAATTAGAAATAACTTACAATGTTTGCAGTTGTATTCTACAGTAAACTGGCTTCTAATGTAGATTTATTATGAAGTTTTACTGGGGCCAATGTGCATGCAGAAGGGGAAGTCATGTTTTGTAACAGAGTGAGCTATTTCAACAGTATTTTCCTGTTTTCAAACTGGACTGATCCACTGAAGGGATTCAGTCACAAACACAACAGTTTTATATGAGTAATAACGTTTAAAAGAGCTCTTTAAATGCATTCAGACGAATCCCCTGTTCCAAGTTGTGATCTGAATGCAACAATCAGAACACAAAGAATCTCATGATAAGACCTTTGCTTACCTTTTTAACTGTTAGAGACACATGCTGATCCTGCAACCTGGAAAAAGAGGAAACACAGGATTTGTTTCTTTTCCAGATTTAAGTGCATGACAAATGGCAACTCAACCTTAAAAGGGACAAATGGCTGATTCTGTAAGAATGAATAGTATATAATGTACATACACAGTCCCAGGGTCACCTCCCCTGTAATCCCAGCAAAGGGAGAAGAAGAAACAGTCCTGGACATTTCTAGTTGGAAAAATTAACAGGAATAAAACCAAATTAATAAAGACTGGAGATGCTTGGGGCCAGGAGAAACATCCCATAGGTACAAGCAGCTGTCCAGCAGAACACCATGTGCAACCTCTGCACCTTCTAGCAGTAAAGGTCAGCACAAAGTGTGGTCAATAATAGCTTAAGACTAAAATCAGCTTCTGTGTTAGCACAGGCAACGTATCCTGTGGGAAAAACACCACCTTCCAGTACAATCCCCTTTTCAAACACCAGTTTCTTGATGCTGCTGGCATCAGTGATGGCAAAACTGGAAGATCCCTCAAGTACCAGCAGTGGGGTGGGAAAGAAACAGCAGATGTAGGGTAAGGAACATACAGGATAATGGGAAGGACTAATAATACAACAAACTGTCTTTTCTTTCCATGAATACACATAGAGTGCCCAGCTGTTCCAACAGGAGCAGATGGCTTTATTTTTGTAGATAACCTCCTAATTATAAGAAAGTACATGACTTCAGTGTGAAGATCACACTGTTCTAAACTGGTCCAGCAAATCTCAGAAGCTGTTCCCAAAGGAACAGACTGTTTCAGTCAAGCAGCTACAACCTGCAGAAAAACACGCAGTGTCACAGCTGATCAGAGTGCGGGCATCACCTGTACCTATAAAGGATCTGGGTATTAGCACCTCGAGAAGACAAAAATCCTCCGCTGAGACACTGCCCACAAGAGGGTGCTGGCACCCTACGAAACCTTCTCTATATGTAAGTTACACAGCACAGCCTGGGACAATACAAACTGATGGATGCATCAAGAGTGTCTTAAACTGGGTGGCACAACTTAGGCAAGAAGAGATCTGACAAGATATTTGAATACCATATACTAGAAGATTCTGCTGCTCTCTGGGGAGACCCTCCCCTGCAGTCCTGATCCAGCTCTGGGGCAACAGCACAAGAGGGACGTGGAGCTGTTGGAGTGAGTGCAGAGGAGGCCATGGAGATGCTGCGAGGGCTGGAGCAGCTCTGCTCTGGAGCCAGGCTGAGAGAGCTGGGCTGCTTCAGCCTGGACAAGAGAAGGCTCCTTAAGGGGAGACCTCAGAGCAGCTCCAGTGCCTCAAGGGGCTGCAGGAAACCTGGAGAGGGGCTTTGGACAAGGGCCTGTAGGGACAGGACAAGGGGAATGGCTTTAACCTGCCAGAACAGGGGAGACTGAGATGAGCTCTTAGGCAGAAGCTCTTCCCTGTGAGGGTGCTGAGGCGCTGGCACAGGGTGCCCAGAGAAGCTGTGGCTGCCCCATCCCTGGCAGTGTTCAAGGCCAGGTTGGACACAGGGGCTTGGAGCCCCCTGCTCTAGTGGAAGGTGTCCCTGCCTGTGGCAGGGGTTGGGACTGGATGAGCTTCAACCCAAACCAGGCTGGGATTCTGTGACAGTTGCATTAATTCAGTCTCAGGGTTCTTCTTCCAAAGATGTTTCAATTTCCCAACATTTCATGGTGGCATTTCCCAATAATCCTGAAAAAAATGCCAATAATAATTTGATTTTAGCGTGAAGCAGTGACAATACCTAGAAAGCTCAACACAGCCTCAACTGCGGTCAGCTTCCCATACTGCAATGGACTACACTCAAGCCCACCAAATGGGAATACTGTATTTACAGCATGACAATTTACCATTTCCTCTAATTCTTCCCAACCTAGCAGCCTATATCCACTAAAACCTCTTCCAAACCCTCAGAATATAAATTATAAACGATGTTTGATGTGGATTTCCCATATTTGTGACACACAAAAAAAAATATTACTTTAAAAGAGTTTTTGATAATTTCCTTTCTACATGAGCATTGCTTTAAATAAAGTCATAATTAATCCTGAGACAACAAAGTGTTAGTAGTTTTTAACTAGGTTTTTATGCCATTATAACATCTAGTTGCTTCACAAACTGTTATTCCTTATATTACCACAGTCAGTCATTCCCTGAGTTTCAAACAAACATAATTCATGAGACTTGGAACTTAAACTAACTTTACTGTAACTAAGTACAAAAAGCCTTTATATATTGACAGCTGTGGACAGTTTTACAGGGTAAGAAGCAGCCCACAAGCATGAGGCATATGGAACAGTTTTAAAGCTCAGCTTAAAAACGTATCTATAGGGAAAACCCACACGTTCCTCCTCTAACTCCTCATTATCTAGCTGGCGAACTGCAGCAGTCCAAGACCAAGAGCTGGGTACTGCTTCCTTCTGCACAGCACAGCCATGCTGAACATTAAAACACCACGTTCCTTCTCAACATCAGCAACAAAGATGCTTTATGATTTCTTGCTTAGAAAACCACTTCTATTTTAATCTCCATCACACTGGGCTATTGCAGCAGGCAGGGCAATGCGGGCAGATGCCAGCTCAGGGCTCCAAGGGTCCTAATTCAGCAGAGGATGGCTCTGTCCCCAGTTCTTGTGGCTCACACCAATGTCAGCAGCAGAAAAGGTCCCTGTGAGGCAGGCTCCAGCCCAGAGCCTGTGGTCTGGCACTAACCCTCTTCATTGGCAAGCGTGGACTGACAAAGCCAGCTTCACTGATCAAGGACTGGGAGCAGTAAAGATGGGTAGCGATGAAAAATGAGACTTGGAGCACCTTAAACCAGTGAAGATGCTAAACTGGAAAAAAAGGGAAATACCACTATGGTACAAAAAACTGTAACAAACCTCTCATCTCCAGCAGGTCCTACATGGAGGCAGATGGGTAATTTAAGGCTTGCACAAGTCACAGATGCTTCCCTTTGACAGGACAAGGGGGATGGCTTTAGACGACAGAGAGGAGATTGAGATGAGCTCTTAGGCAGAAGCTCTTCCCTGTGAGGGTGCTGAGGCGCTGGCACAGGGTGCCCAGAGAAGCTGTGGCTGCCCCATCCCTGGCAGTGTTCAAGGCCAGGTTGGACACAGGGGCTTGGAGCAACCTGCTCCAGTGGAAGGTGTCCCTGCCCGTGGCAGGAGGTTGGAACTGGACAAGTTTTAAGGTCCCTTCCAATCCAAACCATTCCATAGTTCTATGATTATGTGGCTTAACATTAGAGTTCAGATATCAATGCCTGGTAAAAAGATGCAAAATTATTATCTCCGAGTTTAACAGTGTTCCAAACTGTGAGATTACACCCTGCATTAAGGATGTATGAGTATCTTCTCTAGCCTTTACTATGGGATGTCACTCCCCACAGACTTTACTGCTTCATGACCTTTGACACAACACACTTTATTCAGAGACTTTTAAACACATGATGCCAGGGAGAAAAGCAAAGGGCTGCTGTCAGCTCCCTCCAGCCTCCTGCTGCAGCAAGCTGAGAGATGGACCAGCCATGAGCAAAGGTGGGATGAAGTGTGCTCACTATAGGAGAAACCAGGGATACCTGACAGTGGTCAAATGACACAAAGTAGACTAAACCCCACTCCTGCCAACAAGATCCAAGGGGCACAGGCATACCCCCCCCCACACACACACGCAAACGACAGCAGGAAAAAGCATCTTACATAGCCCAGCCAATAAATTGCATTAGTTTTATCAGTGGAGGATTAGAAGGCAACTTGATTGCAGTTTACAGCACCTCTAAGAAGATAAAACAGCAGAAGAGGGTGCTGCAACTTCAATAGCTAGAGTACACTGAGATAAAACGTACAGGCTGGAAACAGGGCTCAACACAGATACTGTTTGTGCACATTTTGGGCTTAGCCTTGGAGCTGAATCCCAACGCTAACTCCATGAGTCTGCAGCTCGCCAACAGCTCCCCCCCCCCACCAGGAGAAACCGCATGAAACTGCAGCCACTGAGCACAAAAAGCCAGGAAGGACAAATTAAACCAGGAAACAAAAGCCTGGGCATCCAACAGCAGCAGCCACCCTACCCCACCAGAGAGGCTGTGGTCACTGCCTGTGCATGCTATACTATGATGATTGTTATTATTACTATTATTATCATTCAAATAAATGTTATGCATTGAACATTAGGAGGGTTTCAAACCCTTTGGCTTTACCTTGCACATGACAGGAACTCCATGCACAGGGAAGTTAAGAGCCTGTGGGAGAAAAATGAGTCACGTTGTTTTCCCAAACAAAGGCTCAGGGTGTGAGTAGCTGGAAATCACGCTTCCGGGTCAGTTTTCTCCCTGCTTCCCTATTTGTACATACAGGCCCATTTTGTGTTCCAGGCTGAGCTGGAGACTGCAGGAGAGCGATGCAGGGATAGAGCCCCAAGGGAGCTGGGAAGGGAAGAGCTGCCAAAGGCTGCACAGAGCTGTAACTTGTATCCTCCCCCTTGCACACAGGATCACTCCCATTCCAGCACACACCAGTCTCTCCCAACATCCCAGTCCAGCTGCAGCTCCTTTCACAGCCCAACCTTGGGGCTCAATCACAAGCAAGCACTCTGACCTACCTGCAGGCACATGGTGGTCCTTGCAAGGAAAAGGGGATCACGCCATCTGCCTCAATGCAGCAAGGAGCCAAGAGACCTGTGTCTGCATCTTACACTGGGTTTACTTCCCCACAGAGGCCTGCTCTTGGGCCATCATAGCAGGCATGTTGAGCACACAGCAGCAGACTTGGCAAGCTGAACTCAAAGGACCCCTTGTTTATCACTCAAGTCTCACCAGCAGCCTGCATTCCCATGGTGGGATTCTGCATGCGTCTATCACTGCAGTGCTTCTGGAAGAACCAGCTACCGGACTTCTAAGAATATGAAAGCAGCACCTTTCACTTCTAAAATCACATTTCTGCTTTTCCCCCACGATAAATGAGATGAACTTTATCATATGAAGTAGATGAACTTCAAATTAACTCTTGAGAGGGCTCCATTCTCTGGCAGTGTTCTGGAAGCCCTCCTCTGGATCCAGCAGTTGCAGCTAGCTGTTTGGGATTTCTCTAACCCAAGCCTGATTCAAACCTGAAACAACTACTTCCAGAGTAGTTGTGTTATTCAATATCAAATATCTGCATGCTAGAAAAAAAACCACCACCAACCACACTTATGGTGTAAAATCTGACTTTCATCACCACTCTGGTGTGTGGGCAGAGTGTTTGCCATCACAGAACATTAGACATTTTACAGCCACGTTGTGCAGAAATGGTACTTACCACCTTCTTACTCCAGAAATTGTAATACATCCCTGAGTCTCACAAGACCAGCAAGGGAAACACCCAGTAGACTGCATAGGGCAGAAGGAGAGCAGGAAAGAAGGAGGATGCTGGCATGCCCCAAGCTCTGCTCAGGGTGTCATGTCCTGAACAACCACTTGGCTTGCATTACCTGCACACAGGAAAAGGCTGGAAAAGGTTTGCATGTCCTGCTTCTTGAGCAGAAGCCACAGCTGAGGGCAACTGGATCAGAACTTGTGAATGTATCAAGACAGTGACTTGAGACTGCAGAAGATGAATTTGATGCAGAGTTGTCAGTAGGTAACTCATACACTCATCTTCATTTGTCTTTCTGAGTTTACATAAATACCTTTTCAGATAATATAACATCTCTTGCTGAATAGTAAAGTTGCTCCTGATAGTCAAAGGAAATGAGGCTAATGAGAGTAGAAATACCTACACTTACTTTATCTACTAAATAACTGCTCTAGTGGAAGGTGTCCCTGCAGGCGGCAGGGAATTGGAACTGGATGAGCATTAAGGTCCCTTCCCACCCAAACCAGATTCTGTGAAAACAGAGGGAAACATAAAATACACTGTTTAAGACAGAGCTCAGCAAAGCCCCCTAATACAGGATCCAGCTGATCCCATAAACCAAAACAATGAAATGGCAGAGCATGAAGATCAGGCTTTTGCCACCAAAGCTTTGCTTCTCCAAGTACAAGTCTTTTACAACCTCATGGGAACTTTGGGGTTGACTCTCCCCTTGACTAACAGAGAAAACACCAGTTCTCTCACTTAACTATCCCAGGTCAAAGCAAATGCCATTTCCAGTTCCTAGCTAGCAAACCTCTTTGTTCTTACTCCAAACACTGCCCCTTTCCATGTGGGTTTTGGGGAGTGGTTTCTCCACCCTTTGTGCATTTATAGGCAGAAGCCCTTTATAATTCATTACTGTTCCTTGAAAGCAGGAGGTTATAGTTACTTAAATCGTAGCTGCCCCCAGAATTATAGGTAGGAACAGCTACTAGAAGTCATGTTAGAAAAGAGCGGTGAAGAAACTTTACACAAAAGTGTAAGTCTCATTTCCCTCTCCACGAGTTAGTCAAATCTAAGTTTTAATACTGGGTGAGAGAAGAGTTGTTTCAGTTACACGTACTGACCTTCAGATACTATTTTTAATACAATTTAGTGTAATTACAACATCTTGGTGAGGTTTTTTGTTGTTCCCACATCAGCTCCTCAACTTCAGTACTTCCATGGTGTCAGCGTCTGTATTCCCTACATAGTGGTAAACTCTATTCTTCTGCTTCTGTAATGGGACTTCATTTTGAACCCACAAATGTGTTTTGCTGATTCATTAGCAGCCTTATACCTGTATAAACGTATGATAACTGGGAAAGCTGCAGAAATACTTCTGGTGGAAGATGCAAAAATTGGCTTTTAGAAGGAAAAAAAAAACAAACACTTTCAATGGGAATTAATTCCTCTATGTATTAGTTGAGCCAGCTCTTGAGTAAGACTGGCCAAAAAGAAAGCCTTGCTGAGCAACAGCAGGAGGATGAGCTTCAGGAGGACACCAGTGGTCAAACTATGAATTCTCACTTTACTGGAGATGCAGTGCATCAGGGAAACACTGGTTAGAAGCAGCAGAACTGACTTCACCTAGACTATGTTCCCCTCTCAAGAAATGGCACATCTTTCATAACAGTCACCAGCAGTCAGATGGGAAGTGACGGAGTTAGAGTTAACACCACTTGTTTATATAAATCAACACGGTATTTGATATAACATCATAATGATTAACTAGTTCTGCAGAGATGATGGCAACTTTACAGAATCCCAGCCTGGTTTCAGTTGGAAGGGACCTTAAAGCTCATCCAGTTCCAACCCCTTCCACAGGCAGGGACACCTTCCACTAGAGCAGGTTGCTCCAAGCCCCTGTGTCCAACCTGGCCTTGAACACTGCCAGGGATGGGGCAGCCACAGCTTCTCTGGGCACCCTGTGCCAGCGCCTCAGCACCCTCACAGGGAAGAGCTTCTGCCTAAGAGCTCATCTCAGTCTCCCCTGTTCTGGCAGGTTAAAGCCATTCCCCTTGTCCTGTCCCTACAGGCCCTTGTCCAAAGCCCCTCTCCAGGTTTCCTGCAGCCCCTTGAGGCACTGGAGCTGCTCTAAGGTCTCCCCTTGAGGAGCCTTCTCTTGTCCAGGCTGAAGCAGCCCAGCTCTCTCAGCCTGGCTCCAGAGCAGAGCTGCTCCAGCCCTCGCAGCATCTCTGTGGCCCACCAGATTGAAAGGGCTCAAAAGCAGAGAGGACAGAATCCTGCTAGAGGGGACACTTTCTTTGGGAGGTGGGGCAAAATTGCCAATACAACAGAATTATTTATATTGTGATCTTGCATGGCGAAAATCATACACAGGCCCCTGCCCATCTTTGCCATCCCTTGCAAATCAGTATCATCTCAAAGCAAAAGGCAAGTAGGGAAGGACTACAGGGCACAGGGAATTCAAGGGAAGTCTCCCAAGAGCTGCTCTAACAGAACAAATCAGAGTATGACTGTTCCAAATACAGAAGGGAGAGAAAGAAATGGAAGCAATTATGTGTCCTGGAATGGAGTGCTGCATGGAACCAAACGAGGCTTTTTGTCTGAAGGCAAGAAATAATCAATGCTTTTCAGGCAAAATGATACCTGCTGCAAGTGACGGCAGAGCAGGGACTACACTGCATTGAGCCACGAGCACCTTTACTCCTCTGCAGCCTTTCAGAAAGCATTTCCAAATGTCCCCAGGAGGGGAGGAGCTGGCCATGGAAGGAAGGATGGAAGGGCTGATGGAAGCCAGCCTTCACATGGGGACAAGGGACACCTTGCTGAGCTACATCTCTTGGTTGTATTTCCTTCCACTGCAGCCAAAACCACAGCAGTGTGATGGCATCCAAGCTGCCTGCTGTGGTATGGGATGCTGCTGCCATCCTCCCCACCTCATGGGGCATGGACACAGCTGTACCACCACCACCACAGGCCTCCTCCTTCTCTCCCACCTCCCACACATCCACCAACACACGCATAAGGTCTAAATAGGTCCTGAAGGAATTAAAACCAGCAGGAAATGAAAGGAGGAATGAGCATTGCTGCTGTGCTGCAAATGCTCTTGCACCAGGGTGGAAATTCCCCATTCCCCTGGCACACACACAGACACAAGGAAGACATCAAGCTTGCTTCAGGTCCATGATAACAGAATGACAGAGTGGAAGAGCCACACTAAGATCACCTCAGCCACCAAAGCAAACAGTAACCTCAGTTCATACAAGAAGAAGCCAAGTTATTGAGGGCAATTCAGATTATGCACTTACTTTAGTAGTGTTCCACTGGATCTGAGTTGGTTTTAGACTGAAACCTTTATTCTTGACAAAGCACCAAACATAAAACATTACACATATTCATGTATTTCATATACATGCATATACTACACACATTGTCTGTGGTGTGAAGAAGCAGCTACTGATTTAGGAACATAGGGAGTTGGATTTCTCTGAAGGACAACCTAAGCAACATGAACGCACACTAAACAAGAAGCCAAGACTTGAGCTCTGTGAGATTAAAACCTCCAATAAACACACCAGCAGCACCCTAACACAGCTCCAAAAGTCACTGATTCAAACTATCCCTCTGCACCACACACTTAAGTACTGTTCGTTACCAGTGCTGCCAGGATAAAGCCCAGCAAACTGCTCCAGCAAGAGGAGTTTGCATGTGTTGTAAGTACCAGGAGAGGTAAAAATACACATTTATACTCACTTTCCCAGACTTCTGCACATGGAGGGGGGAGATGCTGTTTCCAGGCTGCTCAGAGGGCTGTGCTGTGCCCATATTTCACAGGACAACCGTATCAGAGGGATGTATACCAGTCTCAGAACCATGACTGTCAACCTTCCCCAGTGCAAAAAGCTGGTTATGGGTATAGTTAAGACATGGTTATAGGTAAAGAGCAAGAGCAGGAGATACTTTACAGAGGCAGTGATGCATTCTGTATTGAACAATTCACTCCCATTCTGTTAGGACAGGCCAATGTCTAGTTGTTCTTCTGGGTCTCCTTAACAGAGCAAGCCTGCAGCTAAATGGACAGTGTAATGCCTACGTCTTCCCAGGAAAAGGAATTATCCTGTCCTGATTAATACAGTTTATGTCCCATCTGGATTATAGCAAATGTACTCAACCTAAGCAAGAAACCACAAGAAGGCAGTAAGACAGACAAGCAATCCAGGAAGAAGTATGAATGCCAAAGCCAAAACCTTCCCTAACGGTGAGAAGCTATGTTACAGTTGAAGACACTAGGAGAAAAAATCCTTTCCCTACTTTCTGCCATCACAGCCTAGAAGCTATGACCTTCAAAATATCGGCTTTTTTCCCATAGGATTCAAAGCAGCCTGCTTCATCCAAGCTGTCTATAGACCAGGTGATATCTGCCAAGAGAATCCTAGGATCACAGAATGATTTAGGTTGGAAAGGCCCTTAAAGAATAAAAGTCAATAGGCATATTCCTCAACAAAGCTTTTGCTGCAAGAATCAAATGCTTTATTTTTGGCTCTTCCACAGAAAGCAAGCAGGAGCAGCTATTTAGAAAATGCTCCACAGCTATCATAGAAGGTTGCTTAAGAGTGGAAAGCCAACTTTTCTTTCAAGTGAATGTCTTGAATGAATTATGGGCAAGAAAGAAAAGATCAGAAGTAGAGCAAAGGACAACTTTTTCAATGCTGAAGGAGCCAGCCAGGACATCACAAATCATAGAATCATGGACTAGTTTGTGTTGAAGGGACCTTAAAGCTCATCCAGTTCCAACACCATGCCACCGGCAGGGACACCTTCCACTAGAGCAGGGTGCTCCAAGCCCCTGTGTCCAACCTGGCCTTGAACTCTGCCAGGGATGGGGCAGCCACAGCTTCTCTGGCTCCAAAGCTGAGAGAAGCCATGTATGTTCATAACAGGGCTGGCAAAACCAGCCTCAGAAGTACTGTGGTTCACTGAGTGGGATCTCACCTCCTGACTGCTGGATCAGACTGACCCTACACAAAAAGCAGGCAGCTTTGCCTAAGGAATATTGCATGAGGAGGCCAAAGGGAATGGAAAATGAACAGTGGAGATGGGAACACTCTAACAGTGTTGAGCATTATGTGGGCTACAGAAAAGCTGAAATGCAGTGAAGGGAGAAAGGAACATGGAATTATAGGAACACGAGCTGTATTTACTTAGGGTATATTATATTTACTCCATCTCCACGGCCTAGCGTTCAAGTTTGTATTTCTGGCATGCTCAAGCTCCCATGAGCATGAGGTGCTGATCTGCTGCATGCAGCAACCAAACCTGGTACCTTTGTCAAACTGCGGTGAGCCACCAGGTCTGCTCCTATGCCACACACAGATCCAACGCTGGAATACGGGGTAATCAGCAGACTGGAGCCTCTGTGCAGGTCTCCTAAGGAGGGATCGGGCTCCTAAGGAAGGATCGGGCAGCCTCGGCCCCGCTCGGCACCACGGAGAGCTCCCTCGCTCGCTCCCTCCCTCCCTCCCGGCAGGCGCGGGGACCCGAAGCCCATTCTCGCAGCATCAGCGCCGGGGAAGGCTGCGGGATAACCTCATTCCCTGCCCTCCCTCAAGCTTTCCCGACGGCTCAGCGAGGCCTGAGCCCCGACGGGAGGTACGCGAACCTCCTGCGCGGGGAGTCTGACAGATGTCAATCACCGCCTCGGCCTTTTCAAGGCGATGAACCTTCCTAGAAAGGCAAATGCAGGTGTTTGCCACCAGACAGTCGCTTTGCTTTCAAAGCAGGAAAAACCCGCACCGTTTCACAGGCTGTATCCAACGAATCTGTACACAGAAAAATTACTCTCGACAGCACCAAAGGAAACAGACAGGGCCGGCGCAAAAGAAGCCGTTTATGCATGAAGAATGACGCCATCTTCCAGAAGCATAAATAAATTATCACTTTGGCAATAAATCCGAGCCACAGCCCAATAGAACTATTCTGGGCAAGCTCATTCATAGATCTTATTAACGGTGAACCTGGTTCCTTTATGAACTCAGGAGCAGCAGGAGGAAAAGCATATAAGAAGATTATGTAAATACTATATTTAAGCATATGTAAGGGCAGTGAATGAAATACTGATTATTCACTCGATTCAAAAAAAAACCAACCACTTACTAAAAATAGCTTTCAGGGGATAAGAGAAACTAGGCTGCACCAGAAAAAACCCAGACCCAGCTGCAGTGGTACTTGCTGTCCCTCATCATCTGCATACATCACTGCTAAGGTCTACAGAAATCAACTTTGAGATAAAGCACCCAGCGGGGATAAACTACCCAAAGGCTTTCAGATTACTGCACCCCTGGCAGAGACAGGAAGCATTTCCAACTCATGTTAACCTAGCTCCCTGAATTGCTGCAAAGAAGTTCAAAGATGGGGGGGGAAATCAAGGCTTTACTGTACTGGAAGGACCTGAGAGTTCTCATGACAGCAGGGATGCTACAACTCCCACCAGTCCAAGCATGTAACATAGGCTACAGAGTTAAAAGAGGATTTTCTGCAGGCTCTTGAAAGCTCTTTAGTGTGGGAGACTTTCCCCTCCGCCAGCGCTTTGCCAAAAGCACAAGCACACGCTCCCCCAAGCAGACCTCCACATGCTTTCACTTGAGTCAGCAGCACTTTCCTGCTTCATGTTCTTAAGAGCTGCAAACTCAGCACAGGGTCCCAATTTAGTTTCTGATTAAGTCTGAGTGCTCATTAGTGACTGAGGCACAATGCAGTCACAAACATAGAGGTGGCCAGCGTGCCCCTGCAGCTCATCTCTGCACTCATATGGGAGCCCATGGTCCCACACCGCTCTGAAGCAGACGTGCAGACAAGCAGGAGGCTGTCAAAAGCATGTTCCTGAAGCAGAGTAAAACATGCTTCAGGGTACACAGCCAGCACCCAACCGCCAGGATCCCTGCTTCCAGTTAAGCATTAATTTCCAGCTCTGCTATGTTATCAAAACACCGTATCACATGGTATCAAACTGCGGAACACCACTTGGCGCTGGTGAGCAGCGGGAGATAAAAAGCATCTGTAAAAATACAACTACGAGAATGTCTGTATTACACACATCAAATCCCAGGAAAGCACATCTGCTCCCAGCACTCCGATGATGACTTTGCTGGCTGTAAGAGTGCTTGTAACCAGGAGAGGGGCTGCAGCTCTAGAGAAGACATCAAAGCCAATGCTGCTGAGAAAATGGAAGCGCTGTTCCGAAAAGCTTAAGGACACGGTTTAGTGTGAGGTGTTCCTGCCCATGGCAGACAGGTTGGAACTGGATGTTCTTAAGCTCCTTTCCAACCCTAACTCTTCTATGATTCTATGGTTTTAACCTAGCTGGAAGAGACGACTCTGGTTTAATATGGAATATGACAGAGACTATAGCTGCGTGGCTCCACAGCTTCAAAACACCACCCAGACTTTCTGCAGGCTCCACAAGCAACAGGTCCAAAGGGCTGCAAACCCTCATAGAGTCAAGTGTCCAAAAGGGGACATTCAACCAGATGACAAGTTTCAGCTACCAAACTACCAAAAGTTAAGTGAGAAAATACTATTTCTGATGTGGATTAAGAAGCTATCCCAAAGGAGGTCTCTCCCTGCATAAAACTTCCTAATTTCCATAGTGTGCAAAACATATAAAATACACATGCTACAAAGTTCCTTCCAGCTTGACCAAAACTTAACAGGATAAAAAAACATGAGTAAGCACCTGACAAAACAGAAGTTATCTCCTCCTCCTTTGGTCTCCCAGTGAGAGCTACTTGTGTGCGACAGCAGGCTCGGGCAGCAGAGGAATGACATAAACCCAGTTCCCCATGGCTCAATCACAAGTTTCTCACTAACAAAGCACAGGTCAGCCACCAGCTTATGCTCATTCTTCTCATTTTTCAGAGACTTAAATATACCCACACTGTTCCTCTATCTTTAGCTGTGGAAAATATGGCAAAAGCAGCATTGAAAACACATTACCACAGCCTGGTTTTGACCAGGAAACATTTTTTCCTTATTATCATAGAATCCAATGTGGCCTTGAACACATTCAGTTTCCTCACTGTGAGGGTGCTGAGGCGCTGGCACAGGGTGCCCAGAGAAGCTGTGGCTGCCCCATCCCTGGCAGTGTTCAAGGCCAGGTTGGACACAGGGGCTTGGAGCACCCTGCTCTAGTGGAAGGTGCCCCTGCCTGTGGCAGGGGTTGGAACTGGATGAGCTTTAAGGTCCCTTCCAACACAAACCAGTCTGGGATTCTATGACAATCTGAATTTGCAGACTTTATTAATGAAAACATAGGGCTGATGATGCTTTTGAATGAAAGCTCCCACTACGTTCTTACTGGGAATCATATGAAGACTTCATGTCTTATTAAGTACTCAGTACCTGTGCTCAATATTTGAGGTGAAAAACTTATTTTGACTCAGAACGTGCTTTTGTAAACAGAGTTTCATAAACTCTGCATCAAAAGAAAGAAGTCAAAGCTATTTCCCCCCTCTAATAGTTCCCAGCAGACTGTGCCCAAACACTGGAGCAAGGAAAAAGGCAGTTTAAACTTAAACAAGGAAAAAGGCAGTTTAAACTTAAAGACTTACTGGCTAATAAAGACAAGGAGCTGAGTAAATCACCCTAAATAAAAAACAACCTAATTTTAGACGTGCTGGATTCTTTCAGCAGAAGCCCTTCAGAATGGCAGAGGCAGGTACTAATTATATTTGCCAATCTCCAAACTTAAACAGATTAAACTAGGGGAAAAAAAGACTTCCAGTTGAAGCTGCCTCACAATCCTATGTAAGAACATCTGAAGGAAACAGAGCACCAAACTCACCACCAAATGAGGGGGGGTTCTATTTTCCTTTAAATTCAAGATATGGGATATGCCTCCTGCCCTGTCTCGGAATGACAGTACTCAGGATACTCAGCTTCTCACTTGCAAGACTCAAAATATGGCTCCAAGCCCTCCATTCTGTTAAAATCTCTTTAAAAAGAAAGAGAATACGAAAAACTGCATTTTCCTGTTTCAGGAAGCCTCAAAAAGGAAAAGCCTGAGTGACAAAAATGGTCAAGAATATCTGTATAAATATGTTGTATTTGTATTGATGCACGCAGGAAAAAGGTGATCTCCAAGCAGAACTGCCTTACCCATCTCTGCCAGAGAAATCCTGGCCCAAGTGATTACGTGGCACCATTATCAGGGCAACCGCAAATGCCTTTACCATGACATTAAAAAATACCCACTCATCTCCCTCCCTCTTCAGCTCCAAGGGGCAAGGTGAAGGCCTGTACCCAAACCCTTTTGTTTTCTGCTATTACCTACAGCAAGGCAGCATTACTCATCAGATCACTCCTCCCCACTCTCACAAAGGAAGGGTAAAGGAACACTCAGCGTCTACTGGAACTCCTTACGAAACTTGATTAGTCTCCCTACCGCAAAGATCCTCTGATGTCTAAGAATACATCTGCATTCAGCCAACAGCTTCGCTTCCAGCAGAGCACTAATTTGAGTTTTCTCCACGCAGATTCCTGTGCTCACACATCTTCTCGACACTTACCTGTGACATCTCTACCCTCTTGTCAAAACTGATGTGTTTTTCAATGTGTTGACAGCGCTTATGCAATGGGAAACTGAGCTCAGAAACACAGGGAGGTAGCAGGAGGCAAGCCTGATTGCACAGCACGGACAGCAGGTTCGCTTTAAGAGACAGGAACACAAAGAGATCTAACCCTACAGCGTCAGGGAGGTTTTTCCCCAAGGAAACAAGGCACACCAATAAATTGAAATAAAGCTAAAAATAAAACAAAAAGCACAGCCCACGAAGATATAAACCCATAACAAAGCACAAAGGCAGAGTGTATAGAGATCCCAATTCCCTTTGTAACCAGATATCCTTGAGAGGATCGCTCCAGAGCATAACTCCAAGACAAGAGTAGTATCACTTACTTCTTTGGTTTTAGTTATTATTTTTTGGCTACATAGATGTGCTACTGCTTCAGGCAGCTACACACCCCAGCATTCACCATCAGAGCCTGCTGGTGCTCTCCTCAGGGACTCAAATTGCAAAATTAAATATTTCTCACACCTACCATATAAAACCCGTTCACTAATAGGATTGAAATAATGCATTCTGTTGTCAAATGGTAAGAAGGAGCAAAAAAAAACATCCACACTGTATGCAAACAGGAAAGAAATTTGCTTTAAAATGCCATTTCATTAGCTTACATAATCATTCACTGAGCTCTTTTTTGCAGTCACACAACATTTATATTATGAAGGTATTTCCTTTAAAGCCAAGGAACATAAAAAACAGCTTCTACCGATAAACACAGTCCTAAACCATAGTTTTAATCTTTGATGCTGAAACTGAAATCCATAGTACAGCAGCTGGATGGACAGAGCTTCAAAGGTGCCAAGCACTTACTGGTTTCAGGAGCAGCAGAAACAGCAAGTGCTGCGTCTCTGTCTTCATCACAGCACATCCTCTGATCCTCGAAGATCAGCAAAAAGATCCTCACCTAACATAGTCCTGCACCCCCTGAACTGACTTCAAACACAAGAGGCATGACCCTGACAAGCCATGCTCGCTGCTTGCACCTGCAGACAGCCTGTTTTAGCCTATTTCAGCTTCTTTAAGCATTGCCTAAAATCCTCCCAGCACACAGAAGCACCAACATACTCATACAGCCAATAGAACACTCCTCACCCACCATTGCCATCCCCAAAGTCACAGATGACGTTCTGGAAACACGGACACTGAGCTGCTACAAGGGCATGTTATATTCCTGGTCTCACCCAGGGCTCTCCCACACGAGCATTTGCCATCACCCTGTTCAACAGGAAACCTCTATTCCCATGCAGGATATGTGACCCTATGACTGCAAATAACTGAAGGCACCAGTGTAGGGTATACCAAGCACAGAAGTGAGTTTGCTGGAGAGCAGCAGAGCCTGACTTGGCTGTAGCCCCATGCTGTGATGATGTCCTGTCTAAGCCCAGCCATGTAGAAGGTTTTACTCACTTAATTCAAAACACAGTTGGCATTTAAAAGAGAAAATAAGCACCGCTAGCATATAATAAACAAGGTAAAGGCACTCTTACATGCTCACAGCAAGCAAGAGAGCAGTGAAGTCTTAAAGGCATTGCATTTCCATTCCCAAAGCACATACAGCCCACAAAATGGCACTAAACTTGCACTGGAGTGGATAAATCTGAACAAGCCCAGAGCAAATACAAAATCAGCCTGAGGTCTGTGAGCAGTGTGAGCTATGCTATGAGACACCTCCTGCTTCAAACGCTGAGCACAGTGTACTCGCACACAAGCAAGTCTTCGTAAAGCAAGTTCTCCTCCTGCTGGAAAAGGGAAAGGAAGGCTGGAAAGCCTTCCCTTGAGCTGAGGAGCCAGTGTTTTCATACACAAGCCATGCCAGAGACCTTGGCCAGCACGTGTGCATAAGGGGTTAGATCCCACAGCTCATCTGTTACGCTCTGATAACTGCACAGCAAAATATGAGAGAATTCCTTGCACAATCCTTTCCCTTCTCTCCTGAAAGCAGGAACTGTGCATTCATGCAGCAAAGAGGGGGAAGGCATCCCAGAATGTGACACTGACCACCAGGTGAGCAAGCAGTGCCACCATAATCACACCTGAGCTGCTCTCTCCTCCTCACTCAAAAGCCAAGGACTCACCAGCACGGACAGCATCACCTCTTGCTTGCACCAGTATATATTTAGCTGAGGAAGCTCTGTGCTGAATTAACAGTGCCTCAGAGCAAAAGTGCACCGTCACCTGTCTGAACTGAGTGCTGGCCACGATTCCAGCAAGGTGGCTGTGCACAGAGCAGCAATCTCATGGAGAAGACAGGACTCCTTGACCTTGGGCTGCTGGAGGAGCAGTGAGAAGCTGTGCCGGCTCTGAGCAGCAAGGGTTGTACTGAGCTTTTCCCCTGGTCACCCTGCTGTAAGGGCCAAGAGCCACATTATTCACTGAAGGGAGAAAGTTAAAACAGGGAAATTGGCAACCCCCCCAAAAGCATCTGTCTTGGCCATCTTTAAAGTAACACCAGTCATTGAAGACACGGCTGTTTATACTACAAGACTCATTACACGGGAGGCCTGCCTATTTATAGAGGTAGATATCACTACAGCTGAGTGCTAGATAAACCCAAACAATTATTGTAAAAGGGCAGTCCATCACTAATTATTCTAAACATCTCCTGCGCACTGGGGGCTGGCCCGCTGCCACTCCCCAGCCAAACGGCTTGCAGAATGATGCTACCACTTCCCTCACGCGACTCTGGGGTGACAGATCGCTCCCTGAGCAAGCAGCTTGTCCCTGTGAGCCTGAGGAGCGCATCATCCTCTGTGCGTGCCAAAGGGAGGCATCAAATGAGAGCAGGATCTTGTTTATGCTCCAGGAAAACAGGAAGTTTTCATTCACCCTTGGAAAAGATGGGGAGCTGGAACTTTTAGCAGGGCCTGTTGTGATAGGACAAGGGGTGATGGGTTTAAACTAAGAGAGGGGAGATTCAGGCTGGATGTAAGGAAGAAATTGGTTACAATACGGGTAGTAGAACACTGGCACAGGTTACCCAGAGAGGTGTGGATGCCCCATCCCTGGAGACATTCAAGGCCAAGCTGGATTTGGTTCTGGGCAACCTGATCTGGTTGAAGATGTCCCTGCTTATTGCAGGGGGTTGGAATAAATGGGTTTTGAAGGTCCCTTCCAACCCAAACCACCCTATGATTCCCTGAAGTACAAACATGCTACAAACAGTGGCAAAAGCCCTTGCGCAGCAGCCCCACATTTTAGAGCCCCGGGACTCCAACAGCACAACACGGAAACATCAACTGCATTTTCCTGCTGCTTAGAAGAACCTCCTGGAGATGGGATAAACATGACAAATAAAGAGGTTAGGCTCCTGCACGCAGATGTATCTGCCTGAACAACTACATAAAAGCCCAGGCCAAGCATGTTTCCTCGGACCAGCGCGGCTGCAGTTGGCTGCTCGTCGATCCATTATGGATCTATTCTGTGGTTTCACCAAGCTGGGCCTGCTCTCCCACCGCTCCTCCCGAGTTTGGAAAGGGACAAGGCAAAGACACGGGACTGGATGCAGGCAGCAGCAGCCACCCGTCAGCCTGACAACCCTCGGGGGGATCCCAGGGCCCCTCGATCCTTAAAAACGTGTGTTTTTTCCGCAAGCCAGACTTTATGTTTTTGCACAAGACGCTGCAGCCACACTTTTGTTCCAGCACAGCCTTAAACCCACCCGAATCCAGAGGGAAGCACGAAACCCAACCCCAACGCAACAGATGGCACGGCACAATAAAGGGGGTTTCGGGGTGTTTAAAGCGGCGCGGGGGGAAGGTGCCGAGAGGTGAGCCCGCATTTCACGCCCGAGCTCCGCTCGCAAGGACGCGCCCGCCTTCCCCACTGCAGAGGGCGGGCGGCGGGGGGGGAGCCAGCCACCGGAGAGGGCACGTCGGCACCGAGAGCAGCGGAGGGCAGCCAGGCCACCGCGGCGCCACGCTCACCGGCCCCGCTACCCGCCCTAGGGCAGCGCACCTCGGGCAGGGCACGGACCGGGGCCAAACTTCCCGCCGCGCCGCCACCCCCCTCAAAATGGCTTCGCCGCCGCCGCCGCCTCGGCCCCTTGGCCGGGTCACCCCGCCCGAGAGCCCGCCGGGCACGGCCGGGCCCCGCCGCCGCACTGCGCTCCGCCGTACCGCCGGGCAGCACCGCCAGCCCCTCCGACATCAACAGGTGCGGGGCGGCCGCCGCCGCCGCCACCGCCACCGCCACCGGCACCGGCACCTGCCGCCCCGTCAGGACCTGGACAGGTCCCGCGGGGCGCTCCCGCCGCCGTATCCGCAGCTCACCTCGCCCGGCGCCGCGCCGCTGCCCGGGCCCCGCCGCCTCCACCGCCGCCGCCTCTCCGCCATCCGCAGCCCCGGCCGAGCCGAGCCCCGAGCTGCGGCCCCCGCTGCGCCGCCGACACCGGCTCCCGAGCGCGCCTGCGCGCCACCGGCCCCCGTGCGCGCCCCCGAAGACGTGCAGGCCGCGCCTGGCCCGCCAGCCGCGCGCGCGGCGGGGCGGGGTCGCGGCAGCACCGCCCTTCTCATTGGCGGGGAGATGGAGGGGCGGGGCGAGGGCGGCAGAGGGAGCGGGTCTCGGATAGGCTGCCTGGGAAGAGGCTGCCGCTGATTGGGCGGGGCGGGCGTGGGAGGGGAGCGGCTGGGCCTGGGGCAGAGCCTGGGGCGTGGGGCAGGGGCACGAATAGGAATAGGGATAGGAATAGGGGTAGGAATGGGAATAGGGGTAGGAATAGGAATAGGGGTAGGAATAGGAATAGGGGTAGGAATAGGAATAGAGGTAGGAATAGGAATAGGAATAGGAATAGGAATAGGAATAGGAATAGGAATAGGAATAGGAATAGGGGTAGGAATAGGGGTAGGAATAGGAATAAGGGTAGGAATAGGAATAGGGGTAGGAATAGGAATAGAGGTAGGAATAGGAATAGGAATAGGAATAGGAATAGGAATAGGAATAGGGGTAGGAATAGGAATAGAGGTAGGAATAGGAATAGGAATAGGGATAGGAATAGGAATAGGGGTAGGAATAGGAATAGGGGTAGGAATAGGAATAGGGGTAGGAATAGGAATAGGGGTAGGGGTAGGGCCTCGGGTCTGGCTGCTTTGCCCCCATCTGCTTCCCAACCACGACCTGTGTCAGCACTCAGGCAGCTCCATGGGGTGCCCACACTGTCTCATGCCATGTGGTGGGTACCAGGACCAGCCTCCGCAAGGGTTTGATGCTGGGCACAGCTCCTCAGCCAGGCGATGGACACCCTGTTGTCACCTACTGCTGGGGCCTGGCTCATATGGCCTGGGGAGCCTAGTGGCATAAACCAGACTGGGGTGGCTGCAAGCGAGATGCCCATAGCAAATACTTAAAGCAGGAAACAAAATACAGTTGAAGTTATTAAAGCAGCTTAAGAAGTGCTAAAACAGTCCCAGAGGGACACTGTAACTTGCAGGTGATGCCTACTTGAAGCACTGTTTGAGAACCCACCAAGACATTCATCATGTTCAGCATACAAACTGCTGAGGAGCTTTTGTCCCTTTGACTTTGCATTTTAGACCTGAATGTCTTCAATTTACTTTTCATAATAGTCACTTTTTGCCATGAGGTGCAGAAATGCTAACACTGATTCAAAAGAGAGGAGGAAAAGTGGTTCCCTGCGTCCTCCATGTCCTCAGAGCCAGGAGGACCCAAGGACCGAGCCTCTGTCTATGTCTGAGTGTGTCCCACCACGCCAAGATGAGAAGGCCAGTGTTTCCCACCAGCAGCAAAGATCATCAGTGCTTCTGCTGCATGTATCTCACAGCTCATGGTGTAAATTAAGGCTTCAACCTAGAGCAGAGGACACAAAAAGGCTTCAATAGTTACATTGAAGCCCATCTCTCCCATGTTCTGGCCATGGCAGCAGGCTGAGAGCAAAGGCGTGCAGTCACCTGGGGAGCAGGTTTCTGAGCAAGGGCTTGTGTTTTGCTCTTGGCATCCGCAGGTCTCAAAGCCAGCTCAGCCTGTGGGATGAAGCAGGACAGAGCAGGATGCAGCACTGGCCTCTCTCTGCGTGGTCACTATCACTCCTCTGTCCTTCAGAGCACTTCATCATGTCCCAGAATCTCATTCCCGGCCACAGCTGACCACAGACATCAACTGGTCAAGCACAAGTCCGCCTTTCCCGGCTTCCTGTCCTTTTGAGGTTACCCAGTGAACACACAGAGTTATTAAATAAACCAGCAGCTGATTTAATTTGCCCTTGGGTAATATGTTTCGCTCTAAGAAGCCACATTAAACATTATATACTGTAGCCTATTTGTCTGGAGTGCAGTGATAGGCAATCACCCATCACACATCACCCATCCTGAGACACCCTCAGTCCCAGCTGCACATCATGGGAGGACCCAGGGTGGAGGTGGATCCAGCCACAAAAGCTCCATGCCCAGGATTAAGCTCCAAGCTGGCAGATTAAGCTGCAACACCATGGAAGCTGTGCTCTTCATGGTGAAGAGGTAACGGCTGTCTGCACTCGGGTATTTCTGATGAGAAGGGCAAGGTGTTAAATGTGAAGTCAGTGAAAGGCAGAGTTAAGTGCTGGAAACATCTTCAGAAGGGCTGGAGCAGCTCTCATATAGCTGAGAGAGCAGGGCTGGGTCAGCCTGGAGAACAGAAGGCTCCTGAAGGGGAGACCTTAGAGCAGCTCCAGTGCCTCAAGGGGCTGCAGGAAACCTGGAGAGGGGCTTTGGACAAGGGCCTGTAGGGAAAGGACAAGGGGAATGGCTTTAACCTGCCAGAACAGGGGAGACTGAGATGAGCTCTTAGGCAGAAGCTCTTCCCTGTGAGGGTGCTGAGGCGCTGGCACAGGGTGCCCAGAGAAGCTGTGGCTGCCCCATCCCTGGCAGTGTTCAAGGCTAGGTTGGACACAGGGGCTTGGAGCACCCTGCTCTAGTGGAAGGGGTCCCTGCCTGTGGCAGGGGGCTGGGTCTGGATGAGCTTTAAGGTCCCTTCCAACACAAGCCGTTGTGGGATTCATCCTCCAGGGGCTCAGTGGAACACAGGACCATGGGGAGCAGCAGCCCCGGGATTCTCTGCAATGGGTCAAACCAGACCAAAGATACCAGAGGTACCGAGAGGAGCTGGAGCAGCTCCCCCATCCCACCTCCCTGCCCAAGCAGAGATGCATTTCTCCACCCACAGTTAATAAAACCAACGAAGTTTGACCATGGATGAGCTCAAAGTCCCTGCCTGTTGTTGTCTGGCACAAGCAGAATGCAGGCACCACTGACCTTTGCACGCAGGAGAGGAATACCCAGCACTGCAGCAGCCAACGCTGAACCAAATGTGCCGGGAAGCGAGGTGGGGAAACTACTCCTGATGTCCATCCTGCTGTGGCTGCCCACAGACCTACAGGTGGCTGCCAGAAAAGAAAACTGTTCCTTAAAGCAATTAGGATCCAAAGGGGAATTTAAGGACATAAAAGATAAGATATTTAAAGAAAACCCAATGGTTTTCTAAGGCTTCAACCCACAGATGTGCCAGTGGGAAGCGCCTCTGGCATGTCCCATCCATCCCACAGCGGGGTGTGCCCAGCCATGGCAGGGGCCTTGCGTAGACACCAATCAGACAAACCCTATACACGTTGCTGCAGCAACCACCTCGGTATTGTTTAAACCTGGTGCTGAGAACTTGGCGTGCTTTCCCTAGAGCACTCATGTCACTGTCACAGGGGCTCCCACGTGGCTTCTTCCCTCTCCCCATTCACTCCCGGCAGGGTAAGGACCCATAGGGATGCTCAATGGGAGGGTGCAGAGGACCAGCACAAAAGCCCGTGCTGGAAACACCCATCTATTTTTATCCTTCCTCCCTCCCAGAGACAATCCTGTGCTCTGCCCTGCTCGCAGTGGGCAGCTCCTGCCTGGCGAAGCCTTCGCCTCCGGGAACGCCTGTCTGTGTCTCTTTATCCTGGTTTATTTTTGGCTCCAGGCATTCAACACCAGCTACTCCTTCTTTCCCTCCCCCTGAAGATTAGCAGCGAAGCCATCGAGAACAAAGCTGCGCTCCTCAGTTCCACCCCTATGGCAGGGACCAAAGCCGTTGTGTCCTCACAGGATGCTGGGGAAACCACTTCTGGAGCTGGGGGGGACAAGGCTGACAGGCATCACTGATGAAGATAACAGCAGAGTCACGGGGCTGGAGGAGGCTGAGAGGTGCTGCCCCCCCAGGACAGCCAGAAACGTAGGCAGGGACATCCCCTTTGGCCCAAGGGACCATGCGAGGGTCTCTCCCAGCTCCAGCCCTGAACTGGAGAGAGGAAAATCACTGCTGGGGTGACAAGGATTCATGTTGGGCAAGTGGGGCAGAGTGAGGGTGTCCTCAAGGTCCTTACCCAGCTCCATGGCCAGCCCGACTCCACTGCACATCAACCTCCCAGGGGCTCCCTGAGCAGTGCTGAGCTGTGACACAGTTGCTGGTGTTTATGAAACATCACGTTTTTCCAAACCGTTTGCTCCTTTTCTCCCTCATTTTCATCCAAATCTTGTGTTGCAATTTCCTTGGTAAATTAACTTTAATAAAATTATGGCTTTTTAACACCGACTTTTTCATGAAAGCCCTGGGAAACTGGAAATCCTAGGCTGTTTGTAAGGCCAAGCACAGCGTGTTCCAAACACCACAAACCAAAAGCAGCTTTCCCACACCGGGGCAGTTTGATTTGCAAACTGGACTCACTCCTTGAGGTCCCCACAGCCCAGAACATGTGTGAGCTCAGTTAGCCCAACTGGGCTGTGCCTGGCACAAGGCTGATGCTCCCACACCATTCCCCAGCCATGGGTAATGTGCCACCAGTGTCACCAGTGTGGCTTGTGTAGCACTGGAGGTCCCTGGGGGCTGTGGGGTTGAAGAGCTGAGGTGACTGTGGGCTGGCCAGAGCCACAGACTGCAGAAATGAGCCATCTTCCCAGAAGTGTTGCAGTGATTTCAGGGAATTGTGTCTTGCAGTCCTGCTCTGCTGCTGTGTCTGACCTCCAGCTGAAGCCTCCTGCTGCCTTTAATGGCTCTGCATGTGCCCTCCCCGTCATGCGCTGCCATCTCCTGCTTGCAACTTGCCCATGAGCAATGAGACTGAGATGAGCTCTTAGGCAGAAGCTCTTCCCTGTGAGGGTGCTGAGGTGCTGGCACAGGGTGCTCAGAGAAGCTGTGGCTGCCCCATCCCTGGCAGTGTTCAAGGCCAGGTTGGACACAGGGGCTTGGAGCAACCTGCTCTAGTGGAAGGTGTCTGTGCCCATGGCAGGCATTGGAACTGGATGAGCTTTAAGGTCCCTTCCAACCCAAACCATACTGGGATTCATCCAGACCTGCCGGACCTACCACCTCCTCCATCCCTTCCGTGCCACCAACCCAACAGAAACTGCATCTCCAGACAGCTCTATGCAGCAGATCCAAGCTTGTAGTTTCCCCTCATTGTTGCCATGTGATCCTTGATGGAGCAGCAGCCAGCTCTGGGGAACCTGCTTCCATAGGGATTCAGCAAAAGGAGGATGTTTAACCCAAACCGTGCAATGGGTGGCCAGCTCTCTGCCCTACGGCAGCACAACAGCATCCTCACCAGGGCAGTGCGTGCCTGCTTGCAGGAGCACACATAAGAAGCACAGTTGCCATCCCCACTCTCATTGTTCACACACCCCCCACAGCCCCAGCTCAGCTGCTGAGGTTTCCACGCAGTGGAGGTATCAAACTGGTTGGGGTGTAACTGGCATTGGTTGCCAAGACCCAGCTCCTACTTCACACCACGTGTGTGCCTGTGTTGCCTTGTTCCTATGGGACTGATGTTACACATGTGCAAGTGGCAGTACGCAACAGAGCTGCTTTGTGGATGGTCTGGAACCTGGATTTCCAAAGCCAGAGCATGATTCAATGCAGTTTGGCAGCTCCATTGCAGTCACCTGCTTGTACAGCCCCATTGCCAATGCTGAGATGCAGACCTGTGGTTACACCATGCCCTGAGAAGGGTCTGCAGGCAGGGTGGTGCTGCCAGACCAGCACATACCCCTGAGCACCCAAATTGGGTGCTGGATGCTGGACCAAGTGGAGCATCCTGCTGCTGTCATAGAATCACAGAATCAACCAGGCTGGAAAAGCCCTTTAAGCTCATCCAGTCCAACCGCTCCCCAGCACTGCCCAGGCCACCACTAACCCATGGCACTGAGGCCTCGTTTCCACAGTGTGTGAACACTTGCAGGGACAGTGACTCCAGCCCTGCCCTGGGCAGCCTGTTCCAATGCCTGAGCACCCTCTGGGGAAGGAATTGTTCCTCAGCTCCATCTAAACCTCCCCTGGTGCAGCTTGAGGCCGTTTCCTCTTGTCCCATCCCTTGCTCCTTGGGAGCAGAGACTGACCCCACCTTGCTACAACCATCAACAGATTTGTGAGAGTTAAGCACTGTTCCCACCTCTCCACTCCCAAACCACTGAACAGGCTCAGGACACCAGTGGTGGCTGCTTCACACAGTGGAGTGTTGTTGAATTCCTCGCTGTTGAGCAGAGATTAACAGATCCAGGTTGGCTGTAAACACACTCAGATGAAATATATCCAGAATAGCTGCAAACACTCACGTCTCCTTGGCCTGGCACTGCTCTTCCAGCCTCATCTCTGGGCCGTGGCGCCACTGACGCACTCATAAACCCATCAAACACCAGCCAGGCTCTGGGAAGCATGGATCCGCTGCAGCCCCATCCCAGTGCCTGCTAAAGATGGGAAAACATCTGCACAGTCAAATAAAGATGACTCTGTCCTCGTGGCACCTCCTGCCGTCCATCTGTCCACGAGCATGGGTCAAAGGGGTATGAGTGCTGGGGCTGTTATCGCTTCCTCCATCTCCTTCTCCTGGGAGGATATCCTGGCATCATCTGCCTTCACCTACTGGGGCCCTGACATTTGTTCCCTTCCCAGCAGCTTCCTGTTTGGGATATTCCTTTGTCTCAGCTTCCTCTCCTGCTTGTGCCACTGGAACTAAGGCGACTGCCCTGGGAACACGCAGTGAATGAGGTGTTGCACGCTGCTCTTTATGCTGCCAGCATCCTCCACAGCACACTGCATCCCACACGCTTGTGGGGCAGCCCAGCAAACAGCTACAGCAGCCTCACAGATGCCTACAGATGCTTCACAGACACCTTGCTCTCCATCTGCCAGGCTGCAGCTTGCTTGATTGCAAGGGAATCCACACTAGATTAAACCACAGGAATCACAGCACCACAGATTGGTTTGAGCTGGAAAGGACCTTAAAGCTCATTCAGTTCCAACCCCCTGCCATGGGCAGGGACACCTTCCACTAGAGCAGGGTGCTCCAGACCTTCTTTTGCCCTTTATCTACAGCATGGGAACATGTGAAACTAACCCAAGACCTGTTCCTGCAGCCATAGCAGGAACCTGAGCACATACAACTGCATGCAAATTTGAGCTGCTCCCTGGCTTTGGGAGGAGATGGGATCAGGCACCAGCAACCCCTCCTTTCACCCAGGGCTGCAAAGGTGAATCACCACCTCACTGAGCCTTTGCCCCTGAGCCCAAACCCTCACATCCCTGCCCTGAAGCGACGGTTTCATCACAGCCTGCTTGTGGCAGCCTTTGTCTGCTGCTTCCACTGCCCTTGGTGGCCATCCTGCCATCACTTTCCTGTGTCCTGGGTGCTCAGGGAGGGGCAGAATGGGGCAGACCCTCTTGACAGATTCAGTCCTGCTCTTTGCTCCCTGACCTTCCAGCAGTCACTAATCCCAGGAGGCCTCCACCTCTCCCCCCACAGCAGCTCACTTTCTTTAAGAGCTTTGGGGCATTCTTTAAGTGCTTAAGAGCATTGCCACATGCTGGTTGGAAATCCACATCAAACCTGCTTAATTGGATCACCTTTATCTCCATGCTTACCATTTGCTTGCAAGGGAAAACCATGCCCTGCAATGCTGCTTCCCAACTATCAAATAGTGGTAACCATCTGGGTGTCTGATGAGCCGCTCTGAATCATGGCTTGCTTCAACGGGAAGTGTTAAACCTGGCTTTGTGTTGAGCAATTTAATCCTGTTCAGCCATCACCCCTCAGGAGCTGTGATCCAGGATGGAAGCAGCATCCCCTCAGTGTGGCACTGAGGACAGTGGACAGCAGCAGCTTGGCCACAGGCAGATGCTTGACCATGAAACTTCTGTTTTCATGAAGCCTCTGGGATGTCCCTCCTGCCCTCGTTGCACACAGTGGTGAAGGGAGGCACATGAGCAGTGCTGGTCCTGGTGCATAGCAGTGATCAGGGCTGGCCTTCTCATGTGAAAACACACTGCCTCCATCCACAAAGGGAAAGGAAACGAGGTATTGAAGTAGGTTACAGATCCTAAGCACAAACTGATGTAACAACGTTAGACCTACAGTAAGAAGAAACAAAGATTTGAGGGTGATATGATTTACAGATGGCAGATAAATACATTAAATGCTAAAGGAAGTGGATCCAAAACCATGCAAAAATGAATGGTTGCCTTTAGGTGCCTGAAGGTGGTCCCTGAGCAGCTGGGGATGCAATGTTTAGCTCTGTGGTCCAGACACCTCACTGGGTGCAGAAACTCCAGCAACCCAAACTGAGACCAGCATCTAGAGTGATGCTGCTGATGGAGCTCCGCTGTCCAAGCAGCAGGGCTGGGACCTCTGTGGTGGCTTTTGTCCTTCACCAAGCTGACTGATTCCTTACGAAGAAGCTGTTAAAGAGTGCGAACACAGAGGAGCCTTGCCAGGAGCGTTGTTAAGATTTAGACTTTTGCATCCGAGCGCTCCAGGATTTTCCAGATCACTTGCTTCCAAGCAGGATGCATAAAGTATAATCTCAGGGTTTCTCTCTGCTCTAACGATTGGCATTTCGTGCCAAACAGGGTGTGTTGGTGACCCTGTGTGAACCCGCTGTGATTTGCACATGAACTGCTGCCATTACCATACAGGGCTGCCTGGATCTGCTCAGCATGGCTCATCAGCTCTGCACATGTGGGGAGCCAGTCTTGTCCCCCATGGTACCACAGGGGTTCCTGCCAGCGGCTGCACTGGTGGGATCCAGATCCTGAATGGGCAGAAGTGTCTGTGGCAGAGGGCTGGAGCAGCTCTGCTCTGGAGCCAGGCTGCGAGAGCTGGGCTGGGTCAATCTGGACAAGAGAAGGCTCCTTAAGGGGAGACCTCAGAGCAGCTCCAGTGCCTCAAGGGGCTGCAGGAAACCTGGAGAGGGGCTTTGGACAAGGGCCTGTAGGGACACGAGAAGGAGAATGGCTTTAACCTGCCAGAACAGGGGAGACTGAGATGAGCTCTTAGGAAGGGGGATTGGAACTGGATGAGCTTTATGTCCCTTCCTACACAAACCAGACTGTGATTCTATGACCAGGACCCCAGCTGCAGCAACAACAGCCATGCTCCGGCTGACTCACAGCCAGCCAGGTCCCAGGCAGATGCTCCTGTGGTCTGGGGTGTGATTCAGCTCCTGCTCACACCTAACCTGGTGACACACGAGGTGAGGGAGGATGAGCCCTCGCAGCACCTCCATGGCCTCCTCTGGACTCGCTCCAGCAGCTCCACATCCCTCTTGTGCTGTTGCCCCAGAGCTGGATCAGGACTGCAGGGGGGGCATCTCCAGACCACAGCAGAGGGGGAGAATCCCCTCCCTGAGCTGCTGCTCATGCTCTGGGTGTGCAGCCCAGCACACGGGGGGCTCTAGGCCCAAGCGCTCACTGAAGCTGGGTCATGGGGAGCTTCTCCTCACCCAACATCCCCAAGTCCTTCCCCTCAGGCTGCTGCATCCAGCCAGCCAAACAGCCTGTGTTTGTGCTGGGATAGCCCCAGCCCTGGGGCAGGACCTTCCCCTAGGCCTTGAAAAGTAAAGCAGAGCAGAAGTGCTCTGACCTGGCCTAAGTCATATTTTCCATATGCGAAGGGATGGGGGAACTCACTTGAACAAGGGCTGTAAGGAAAACTTTCCAGGGCAGAGAAACCAGGGAGCGGAAGGAAGGAGCCGGCAGTTACATACTCACACTAGGGACTTCCTTGGGCTAGAGCACAGGCTGGAGCCAGGCCTGTGACTCACTGTGCTGATGTGAGACACGCTGCTGCCCTGCTGCAAGCTCTGCTCCAGCACACACAGAACCGAGGAGAAACACAGGAGCTGCAAGAGCTGCTATAAAAACCTCTCCCTTTGCAACCTGCAAGCCAAAGACTCTACCCCTGAGCTGCTGCGAGAGGAGAATCCCCATCCACCCACTGCTGCTTCGGGTGCTTTGTGTGTAGCAGAAAATACCCACAGATACCACCAGATGGACAAGGATACCCCAGCTTCTGCTTTGAGACATACTGCTGGGAACAGCCTTCAAAGGCAGAACCACCACCCAGAAAGGAAGGAGCTGTGAAAAGTAGATCTTTGCAGTGTGGTGCATTCACTGCTTACTCCTCTCAGTGCAGAGCAGCTTGGGGAGGCTCCTGCCCTCCCCCCTGGCACAAGCACTCCTTGGAGCTATTTTTTTCCCAACTTGCTATCTTACAAACAAACCCGGGAAAGTTGGCACGAAAGCTTTCATCCTCCTGAACACGCGCCAAGTGCGAGGGCGACTCGGTGCTGCAGACGCCTGTTTCCTGGCAGATTTTAAGTCCTTTGCTCAACTGGTAGGCTGGCGGGGGCAGGAGATGCCTGCAGCAGGCTGGGAACAGTGGTTTCAAACAATCCCATGTTTAACTGCAGCTCAGGACCCAGGAGATCAACATTTTCAAACAGAGGGGAGACAGACAGACACAGCCGAGTGATGCTGGGCATGGAGATGAAGGGCCACCAGCTACCAGCTGGACCAGGTGGGGTTGCCCAGCTCAATACCTCCCTGTGCTCAGTCACCCCTCTGCTTCCCAGATCATGAGGTTTCAGCTCTGTCGGCTCCCAGTGGCTTGAAGGGACAGGACTGCTGAGTGCTGGATGCCAGAGAGGGACTCTTCATTGGGAACTGTAGTAACAGGACAAGGGGTGGTGGATTCAAACTGAAACAGGGGAAGTTCAGGTTGGCTGTAAGGCAGAAGCTCTTCCCTGTGAGGGTGCTGAGGCGCTGGCACAGGGTGCCCAGAGAAGCTGAGG
This sequence comes from Neopsephotus bourkii, assembly GCF_033783945.1. Classification (NCBI taxonomy): domain Eukaryota; kingdom Metazoa; phylum Chordata; class Aves; order Psittaciformes; family Psittacidae; genus Neopsephotus; species Neopsephotus bourkii. Next base: position 1,993,953 of record NW_026900841.1, read on the forward strand.
CTGCCCCATCCCTGGCAGTGTTCAAGGCCAGGTTGGACACAGGGGCTTGGAGCAACCTGCTCTAGTGGAAGGGGTCCATGCCTGTTGCAGGGGTTGGAACTGGATGAGCTTTAAGGTCCCTTCCAACACAAACCAGTCTGGGATTCTGTGACTGTACTGCTGTTGCCCAAATATCCAGTGACTAGCTCTGGCCATAAATCATCACAGCTGGCAACTGGGAAGTCCACCTGCAAGCTGAGACATGGGGACAGCCCATCTTGATTCCACCTTGGAAGAGCTACACAAACTACAGAGCCCTTCACTCTGGCGATGCTTTTTTTGGGGCCTTGAACACTGCCAGGGATGGGGCAGCCACAGCTTCTCTGGGCACCCTGTGCCAGCGCCTCAGCACCCTCACAGGGAAGAGCTTCTGCCTAAGAGCTCATCTCAGTCTCCCCTGTTCTGGCAGGTTAAAGCCATTCCCCTTGTCCTGTCCCTACAGGCCCTTGTCCAAAGCCCCTCTCCAGGTTTCCTGCAGCCCCTTGAGGCACTGGAGCTGCTCTGAGGTCTCCCCTTAAGGAGCCTTCTGTTCTCCAGGCTGAACCAGCCCAGCTCTCTCAGCCTGGCTCCAGAGCAGAGCTGCTCCAGCCCTCTCCTATCTCTTGGCACATAACCAACCCCCAGTAACATCTACCCTAGATCCTAACTATACCTGGCCCTTACCAGCTCAGTATTTCCCCTAACACTGCAATTCTGGCCATCCAGGAATTGCTTCCACTCTAAGACTGAATAGAGAACTAATTGGTCCAAGAAGGCAGGAGTTGGTATTTGTTATCACCCTAGGGAAGGTTACTAAGAAGAAACTGGTCTGGAGCAGAAGTGTGTGGGACAATCCAGCTCTCCAGAGGCTTGAAAGGCTAGTCTTGCTCTGTGGAAAACAAATGGTCCCCAGGAAACCGGTGCTTGTCAAATGCAATCGGTCCCCTGGCTGATCTCTGCAAAGCACAGACATGATGTACCACACGCAGCTCTGAGGGAGGGATATGATCCCACCCACAGTGCACAACCTAAGAGGGTATTTTTTAAACCACAAGACAATAAGGAACCTTCAAAGACCAGAAAACAAGCAGCACAAGTTCTCTACCATGCCCTGCAAGCTGCCTTTCTCTGCCTCCTGCCCTCCAGATGCACCTCTCCATCCCTGAGTGTGCTGTTCACTAACAAGAGGAGCAAACTTCATCCTCCTTTGTGCTTGGCTGTCTTCACCTTCTTCATCTCTCATCTCCCCTCCATTTAAGCACAAGGATGGCGCCTTTCTCAGGAGACAACTACATAAGAGTAAAGGGATAAAGATCACACACAGGGAGAAAACCTTAGCTTGGTCCAAGTTTTAGTCATATCTTGGGCTGTTGGGAGCCACTAGCAGCAACAGCAGCTACAGGAGGTGCCCTTAGCGCTGCACAACCCCATCCAAGACCCAGCTCTCCAATGCAGTGTCCAACCTACATAACATGAGCAGGGCAAGCTGGGGCCGACGTTCAGATGTCAAGATCCAACAAGGCCTCAAAGAAACATAAGCAGATAGTGGTAAGGGAGGGAGCAAGCAGGAACCAGCCAGGAGGTGGGGAGATACTTGGAGACGTCTGACCCAACCACAGTCCTCTGCTTTCCAGAGCCTGGGTCCTTCAGGGCATTCCAGCACAGCAGTGTTTGCCTCCCTCCCAGCTCTGATGACCACAGAATCATGGAATGGTTTAGGTTGGAAAGGACCTTATGATCATCCAGTTCCAACCTCCCAAAAAGGAAGAAAGCCCTGCCAGCTCTCTGCCAGCCTGAGAGCAACAGGGTGAAGATGAGACATAGCCAACTCCTCTGTGTGGCCTCTGCCAGCCTAAAGGGAGAAAAAGGAGCATTAACAGTGACCCAAGGGGCAGGTGTGATCAAGGTGCCTCCCACTCTCATTGAAGCTGTTCTCAGGCACTAAATTAGATAAGGGTCAGCTCCAGCTTCCATGTTCTTTCTTAAAGGTTTCAGATGTTCCTCAGAGTTGGTTGCTCTTCCAAGGTTAAGAAGCATCAGAAAACTTCTGTATGGTTCACAAAAGACAGCAGTGACATTCTGGGGTGTCAAATCATGACTATCTCCAATAGGGAATGGCGCTGCCTTCAGCTGTCCCCATGAAAATTCACTGGAGTTTTGTGAAAATCGGTGTTTGGTAGAAGGAAAAGCCTCACCCTTCCCAAAGCCACACGTGGAAATGACCAGCTGGAGCCCACAGCCTGCAGCCAGGACATGTTTTGGGATGCTTCCTATAGGGCAGGTCAAGCAGGGAGCACAACCCAAGCCAAAAGGGATCAGCATCACCCACAGGAAGCAAGTCAATGAGTTAGATGTGATCTGCAATTTCACATGGCTTCTGGTTCCCCTGCAGCAGCAGTCTGGTGCTTCACTGTCTATACACATGGACAGGAGATACTCTGTTAAGTCATTTTACCAATGATGGAAGTAAGTTCATATTTCTATTAGTATTTACCAAAACAAGACAAACTGAGCATTGTGTGAAAGTGTGTTTATTCCAAAGCTGAAGTTCTCACATAAAACAATGCCTCTGAACAGCAGCACTGGTCTTTACACAGACCTCCAACAGCCTTCTGGGCTCAAGGGCTGGGGTCTTGAACCATCTCAACAGAGCATTAGAGACTGTCTTGTCAGAGGTGTCAGAAAGGGGAGGGAAATGACAGAAAACAGATATGTTGCCAGTGGCACAATTGAAGACATTGTGTCTGCTACAAGAGAAAGAGGTGTCAAGACACTTTGCAGGGAGCTTTATGTCTGCACAAAGATCTCACAGATTACCCTGCTCTCTGCAGGCTGCTTGCCAAGGAGCAGCTGCCACTGTCAGGAGAGAACTGCACTATTCTTGCAGACAGAAAGCAGGGCTGTTGGATTTAATAATCTGCTGGATTGCTTCCAGGGACTGAAGTGGCTGAGAGGTCACGTTAGTGATGTGCTCCTTTGCAGCCTGAAGCCCTCGCACCAGCTCCAGTGTGCACGTTTGGTCCCAGCGTAACACTCTAGAGGGGTTTACCTCCTTCCTCCTGCCTCAGCCTCTTGGAGAGATGCTCACTGATGGCCAGGAGGGGGTTGGCTCTGTAGCTGGGATTGGCGATGACCTCGTGAAACCGAGCCACTTCCTCCTCTCTGAGGAAAGAAAAAGAATACACAAGCGCTGAGTGCCTCATGAGAAAGGAATTGAGCAGGTAGGAGCAGCACTCATGAAGCAGTGGGTTTCTGTAGAGACAGAATCGCCTCAGAAAGAAACAGTGCAAGAAATAAAGCCCATTTACCCAAGGGCAAAGCTCAAATCACTGCCACCTTCACAGGAGCCAGAGACTTGATCTCATGCCACGGAGACAGAAACAATCACAGCAGTGTCCAGCATCACTTAGAAATGAGGTTCTTTAGAGCTTTTCCCTAGTAAATCAGGAACAAGAGGCTGGGTATCTGGTAAATCACTAGGAATGAAAACAAGTTCAGATTGCACTAGCACAAAAGCAGATTCTGCTTTGAAGAGCTCATCTACCAGCTCTCTATTGCTCAATGTAGGCTTGGTAATACTGTGTGCAACACTAAGTTAGCCACCATGGGAGAAGCATGACAGAATTGCCTCTGCATGCTTCGTCAATGGCTGGTTGCTGTGGAAATGGCCTTGTCTTAAAAACCAAGCAAGCAGGGAGGAATAAGAACAGAGCAGGAGTGCATAAACCAGTACGTCACGTCCACTGCAGCTTCCCATCTCCCTCACACAGGCTACCAGGCTCTCCACAGCCCAGGCAGATACCCATCTCCTCCTCCTCAGGAGTCACTGTGGATGAGCAGAGTGCTCTCCAGCTTGGAGCTTAAGTTCACTCCCTTCAACACCAGCCCTGCCCCTGTCATTGGAACAGAGAGAGAAGCCAAACCTGAAACTCAGGTTATGGCAGTTGGGGCAGTAAGGTGAGGCTCAGGGAACCTCCAGTCCTACCTAACATCCTGGAAAAGCAAACTCAAGACCTTCCTCCCCGTTCTTCCCCTCCCAAGCAGCACAGACTTCCCAGATCACTCTGGTAGGATACTCAGTGCCTCTGCCCCATTTTGTGCAGAGGAGGGGCGGGGGCACACAAGGAACCACCTTGCTGAGACAGAAGGTTGTGGTGGCTGCCTATTCTGTTGCAGATCTGTATAGAATCATAGAATAGTTAGGGTTGGAAAGGACCTTAAGATCATCCAGTTCCAACCCCCCTGCCATGGGCAGGGACACCTCACTCTAAACCATATCACCCAAGGCTCTGTCCAGCCTGGCTTTGAACACCACCAGGGATGGAGCATTCACAAGCTCCCCGGGCAACCCATTCCAGTGCCTCACCACCCTAACAGGAAAGAACTTCTTCCTTATATCCAATCTAAACTTCCCCTGTTTAAGTTTGAACCCATTACCCCTTGTCCTATCACTACTGTCCATAATGAAGAGTCCCTCCCCAGCATCCTTATAGGCCCCCTAATACAAGTACAGAAGTCCCTCCTCAAGCAGTGGTCCTCATCCATGAGTTTTGGCACAATGAGACCCACTGGTGACACTGAAGGCCATGACCCTCGGGTTTCTGCAAGAAGCCAAGGAGGGACTCATCCAGAAAAGCAGAACTGAACAAGAAAAGCATCCCAGAATCAACACTGACCAGTTCCACACAGAGAAGGGTATTCAGAGTGTGCTGGAGGGCCATGCTGGGGTCTGTAGGCTGTTCTCCTCAGTCTCAGTTTGAAGTTGAATGGCTCAGAACTGACAGATATCCTAGAAACAAGGCCCACAGAAAGCAAACACTGCCAGGTCTCAGTGCCCAGCCCCAAGGGTGCTGTGCTGAGGGGAAATGAAGCTCTTGAAGCCTGGTGCCAGTATAAGATATCCAGCAGATTATACAGCGGAATAAGGAGTTGCCAGACCAAGTCCAGGAGTCATTCCAAAGCATTTAGTGATATATTTTAGAAGAAAAGGTTTGGCAGATGCCACTGGACAGCTGTACTCCTATGGGACACGTCAGTCAGCATCCCAGAGGTGTCCTGACAGATTAGCTGTAGCTCCTGATGCTATGCAGAGTTCCAGGAGCTCCTCAACTACACCACGACAGGAGGCTTTCCTGAAGGGTATCAGCTAGAGCTACGTGGGCCTGGTGTCATAACAGACTCAGCCACAGCTGGATACTGCAGCTCCAACTCAGCAAGCCAAGGCTGCTAACCACATTGTTCGTGCCACGCAGAGGGACACAGCACAGGCATACTCATTTGGTACAGGCAACCCTACAGCTAACCCTAGAGTGAACACTTAAAGGAGCAAGTGCAGCTTTTGCTGCTCTCTCAGCTTAAGTTTTACATGAGACTGAAGCAGAAACAGGCTGAACCCATTTAGAACTGATCAAGTCTAACAGGGACTAAGCCAGAAGGACACCCACAAACATCCTGCAATATGGAAAAGGGAAAGAAAACAAAGCTGACACCTCTTCTAAGGTCTTCAGGGCTGCAATCCTGAAACACTGGAACTGGTTGCCTAGAGAGGTTGTGTGATCTCCATCCTTGGAGATATTCAAGAGCTGTGTGAATGCAGACCTGGACCACCACCTCTAGATGACCCTGGTGGGCAAGGGGATTAGACCCGATGTCCTCCAGAGGTCCTTTCCAGTCTCAACTATTCCATAATGCTCAGCAGGGACTGGACACTAATAACTGGGTACTTACAAGAGTTGGCATTTCTGAGCTTGCTTCATCAGACAGAAGTCTACTGGCGCTGCCTTTGCTTTTACGTGGCTGTGGAAAGAACACACAAAGTGAGTGAGTGTTACAGAAGAATGTTAATTACCAATTGGTGTGGAGACAGGAAGAGTACGGGGATTGTCCTGTATGGAAATTGCCCTGAAAGGCAATTATTTCCCTAGTCAGTCAGTAATGGAGATTGACACAGATTGATCACAACTTAGGAGTCAGGACTGAACAGGCAGGAGGTAAATTAAAATCAGATCACTTACTCCTAGACCTGGTCATTAGCTTTCTGTGCCCAGATCACTTTCTGCTTATCACTAACCTTCAGGTCAAACTGATACTGTTGCTTAGAGAAAAGATGCCATCGAACTTCCCGTCACCACCTCTGCACATCTCATGTTACCTGCTAGCACTGCAGAGTGCCAGCACTGGCACACATCAGGTAGTATACACAGTGCCACAGGTGCTCAGCAAGAAGAAACTTCCAGCCCGGCTTTGGATCCTGCAGTGGGGTATCAGCTGTCAGTTATGTTTTAAGATCACAGAAGCACAGAATCCTACACTGGTTTGGGTTGGAAGGGACCTTAAAGCTCATCCAGTCCCAACCCCTGCCACAGGCAGGGACACCTTCCACTAGAGCAGGTTGCTCCAAGCCCCTGTGTCCAACCTGGCCTTGAACACTGCCAGGGATGGGGCAGCCACAGCTTCTCTGGGCACCCTGTGCCAGTGTCCATCCATCAGATCCAGGCCTCTCCAATCTCGAGCCAAGGATATCATGTACAACAGTGTCAAATGCTTCGCACGAGTCCAGGTAGATGACCCTAAGCCCAGCACAGTGTGTCCCAGCATCAAAGCTCCCTTCCCATCCAGAGAAATGGATGTCAGCCAGGGTGAGCAGCAGAAAGCCTGTGCAGTAAAGGGCAGATCAATGCCTGCATGCTGCTCCTGTACCCTTCAGAGCCCTCAAGGTCACCCTGGCATTGCCTGAGTGCTCACAAGGAACAAGAGCACACAGAGCTCCAGGGGTTTGAGCAGCTCCTGTCACACTGCTGCGTCCACTGGGACTGCAAGACACAGAAGGAGCAGGAAGCATCTCTGCTGTCTTCATGTCCATTAACTGCTCAGCACAGGAACAGCTTGTCCCAGTTTGCCTGCAGTCCTTCCCAGAAGCACAAAGAAATCCCTTCTCAAGCTGGATAGCAACCCATAGTCACCAGAGAAAGGGCTTGCCACAAGTCACCATGACAGTCCCTTCTTGAAGGCTTTCCAGTTCCACTCAACAGCTCTGCCCCACTGGTCTAGGAGGTTCAAAAGGCTCTGCCTGAATTCCCCCCACCAAGACACCAGGATGCTGCCTGTTCACTTGGACCATGTTAGTAGCCCTGTTTCATTACACTTCATTGCCTTCATTCATTATAAAACAGAATAAAACCTTCACTGTAATGCTCTCTTACCCAGCAGGAGATCAAATTCCTGGAGAATCTAATCTTTTATTAATAATGCTGACAAATCACCAGAGTATTACCCTGCATTTATGTAATGATTCAAATCCTATAAAAGCCTCCTCTGATTATCTCAAACACTGATGCACACACATCCTCATGCAGTCCAGGAAGCCACAAGCCAGCAAAGGGGAAGAACAGCCCTGTACCTTCTCCATGTACCAAGGGCTACTCTTTGGTTGGCATGTCACAGGCAAAACCAATCTGCCACCCCCACTGTGCCCACAGCAACTGGTGATGGGACAGTCCTGAAGTTCTCAATCAGGGCTGGACTTCTCGCTTGTGTTGTTCCATAGGCCCATTGGGCTTTCTAGATAGCAGAGCCTTGCAGCCAAATTGAAACCAGAGCCAGAGCCTGCACTCAGGCTTCCAAAGCGAGAGAAGGGCTGCCACACTTCCACAGGAGGTCTGATTCTGAAGAGCTGCTCTGGAGATCTGTGCAAGACCACTGAACACTTCCAAATGTGCCACACATCCTCTGCCATGAAGCGTACTACAGAAGAGAAGAGCTGGAAGGACTATTTTGGCCAGTGTTCTGCCTAGAAGCATCCTGCGGCAGATGGACAGACACGGATAAGACCAGGGCAAGCAAACAGCTTCACCCTCTCCAGCATCTGCAGCTTGTGCCAGCTGCATTTCATAGACATGTAGTAACCTTCCATGGAGCTCTCCTCACTGGATTTGTCAGGTTTGCCACAGGGTTCCCTCAGCCACCACATCCTGCTGTAAGGAGCTCTGCAGAGCTCTGAGACTTCTGCTTGCCTACTCGCTAGCTATGTTCCATGTGCTTTATTTCTCATACTGGAAAAGAAGATGAACAAGTTACTTCCTAACCACATCACACTTGATTTTACAGACTATTACATTCCCAAGCTCTTTGCCCCTATCTCCTGTCTGGGCTGAGGACTCCCCAGCTCATTTAGTCACACCAAACTGTGCCAGATCCTGCACTGTCATCCTTGTCAGACGTCTCTGACTCTTTACAGCTCTACTCTATCTTGAGAGCTGGTCCAGAACTGCAGCTGCAGGGTATTTGTACTGGATGAAGCAATCACCCAGAAAAGGAATTCCCAAAGGAAGGACCCTACCTGTCCTCCCTCCCCTACGCATACTCGGAGCAAGCCACCGTCCTAGATAGGAGAGGCTCAGGCAACAAGGGGGCTGGGGGAAAATGATGAAAGAGAATTACTTCTGATCACCACCTGGAGTCACAGGCCACATGTGGTTGTGGCACATGCTCACAGAAAGAGGGCAAAGCCACCTCTTCAGGCTCATGCTGTGCCCTGGCACAGAACTCCATCCAACCAACTCTCAGTGCTGTGCAAAACTTGGAAACATTTGCGTGCACTTTTGCTGCTCATTCCCACTGAAAGAGAGGCCTCAGGCAGACTGAATGGCTGCAGAAAGGGAAAAAAATGCTATTCAAAGAATTAAAAGCCAAGTTAAGGAAGAAAATATGTTCCCATGTTTAGATGCAAGGTTCAGAGCTGCTGTTTGTTTGAGGAGTGGCTTTCCAGAAGCACAGGAAGCTGCTAACTCAGCCATGCTCTGTAGGTTGGAGCCCCACCTGGGTTAGAGTTCACTGCTGGGGAACTGAGCAAGTCACAGGAAGGTTCGTGGCATCTCCAGCCTGGACCTACAACCAAAGAAGCGGATGTTTTGCCAGACAGCCTTTTTCTTGGCTGTTCTCTAATCCAAACACTTGCTTCTTAACGTCAAAACAAGTTTCTAGTTCCAACCCCTAGTGAGCAACTGGAAAGGAGGTACAAGTGATAGTGCAGCACACAGAGCACTTTCATTCTGCACTAGGAGATGGAAAAGCAGCTTTAACACTGACTGGATGATCTGGCAGAGCACTGCAGACAGGCTGACAGCTGGGCTGGTTCAGGCTCCTTAAGGGGAGACTTCAGAGCAGCTTCAGTGCCTCAAGAGGCTACAGGAAACCTGGAGAGAGGCTTTGGACAAGGGCCTGTAGGGACAGGACAAGGGGAATGGCTTTAACCTGCCAGAACAGGGGAGACTGAGATGAGCTCTTAGGCAGAAGCTCTTCCCTGTGAGGGTGCTGAGGCGCTGGCACAGGGTGCCCAGAGAAGCTGTGGCTGCCCCATCCCTGGCAGTGTTCAAGGCCAGGTTGGACACAGGGGCTTGGAGCACCCTGCTCTAGTGGAAGGTGTCCCTGCCTGTGGCAGGGGTTGGAACTGGGTGAGCTTTAAGGTCCCTTCCAACCCGAACCATTCCATGACTAAAAAAGAAAAAACATAAGGGCAGCCAGAACCCACCCTGCAGCTGGCTGGGATGGTTGACATGTGGGTGTTAGAGATCAGAAATAGCCCTTCTCTTTCAGTAGAATAAAGGGAACAGAAACAACATCTTTCTATTCATGTCCAGGATCACACTGCAAGCCAACAGAGTGAACAAGGAGTCTGGCCAGAGTGTTAATGTCTGCTCAAAGGGCTTGAACTGCCACAGAAGCAAGCCCGGAAGTTCTGCCAAGCCTTCCCTAAGCAATAAAACTCCCCTTTTAGCTGTAGATTCATAAGATACATGTAAGCTTTTTCCCTGCAGCAAGTGAAGCATGGAAAGGGGTGAAATGGTGTTTATAATGAGGCCCTGTTCCCTTGACCACTGGCACTGAGCTTGCACTGGCTGTAGCAACAAGCTGAACTGTATGACACTCCATCCTGCAAGACGAAGGGAAATACACAGCCCATCCCTAAATGGCACATACCTCTTGGGTGGCTTCCTGCCCCTGCCACCACTGGTCAGGTCAGAGAGCTCGGGCAGGGCTTCCATCAGTGGCTGCATGTCTCCCACCACAGGTGTTGCTTTCCGCTTCGCTTCGGCTTTTTGCTTCTGCTTGGCTAACTTCACACTCTCTATTTCTGAATCAGAAACAGGACATTACTGGAGGAAGGGGAAGTGTTTGCAGGAGATAACCCTGGAGCTAAGGAATTTAGAGGCTGCTTCCCCATTGACAGAAAAACAAGTCAGAATTCATTGAAACCAGGGGAAGACTGAAGAATACTGCAGCTGGGTAGTTCCCTCTCTTCTGCTTGCTTCTAACTATGTATCTCTACTGACATATGCAAGGGAAGTGAAATTCCCAGCCGGATTTTGTCTGAACTGTTTCCATCCCTTGCAGTGTTCATTGCACACAGTAACATGGTGCAGGACTTGTGGGGTGGACAAAACCACACTGACACCTCGCATGGAATTAGGAGAAAGAAACAAGAGGGGAAGGGACAAACCAAACAGCTCCACATGCAGCGTTGAACAGTCACAGCCCCATCTCTGCTCTGCTGCTGGGACCAAATAATAGTCTCCTAGCACAGGCAAAGGAGATGGACTTCACTGCAGTTGTTTACCTGGTTTGGAGCAAGTCAAGGTCTCACTTTCATGACTCAAGATGGAGCTCAAGCAGTCAGATAGATGCTGGATAAACTGGGCCCTTAGAAAAGCACTGCACCAAGTGCAGACACAGAGGCCACTGGCTTTTCCTGGAGTCCATGTTCACCAGTCTCCCTGCAACAGCTCTGAGCAAGGCTGTGGGCACATAAGGCTCTACGCATGTTACAGCAATCTCCCTTCTTGGCCATGGGAGCTAAGCACCTAAACCCATACACTTCTGCCTCAGTCCTTGAGGCTCCCTGCTGTACAAACAGCCGCCCAAGCCCTATAGAGTCAGCAGCCTCCAGGCTGAGCTCCAGCAGAACATGTTCTTCTCTAAGACAGCCTACAACAGCCCAGCACTGCTAGAAGCCCCCAGCTGAGCTCCACGATCATAGAGCCACAGCCTGGTTTGGGTTGAAGGGACCTTAAAGCTCATCCAGCTCCAACCCCTGCCACAGGCAGGGACCCCTTCCACTAGAGCAGGTTGCTCCAAGCCCCTGTGTCCAACCTGGCCTTGAGCACTGCCAGGGATGGGGCAGCCACAGCTTCTCTGGGCACCCTGTGCCAGCGCCTCAGCACCCTCACAGGGAAGAGCTTCTGCCTAAGAGCTCATCTCAATCTCCCTTGTTCTGGCAGGTTAAAGCCATACCCCTTGGCCTGTCCCTACAGGCTCTTGTCCAAAGCCCCTCTCCAGGTTTCTTTTAGCCCCCTTAGGTACTGGAGCTGCTCTGAGTCTCCCCTGAGATGTTCCAACTTGTCCAAGAAGAGCCTTGATGATGCCCTCAGGAACAGTCAATGCTCAATGGGACCCATGAGCTCCTTTTCCTTCTGCTAGGTGATCACCACATCTGGAAACTCACTGCATTGCCTCGACACCCACAAGTATAAGGGATACATGATGGAGGACTCTACCTTTTCCATGTGCATCCAGCAGAGGCTACAGCAGAAGAGCTGGCTTCTGCTTAACATCTCATACAAGTGTATTGCATGGAAGAGCCTCAGTGCTGAGCTAGCCCTGGTCTCTTCTCCCAGGTAACAAGACAAGAGGAAACGGCCTCAAGCTGCACCAGGGCAGGTTTAGATGTAGCTGAGGAACAATTCCTTCCCCAGAGGGTGCTCAGGCATTGGAACAGGCTGAACAGGGCAGGGCTGGAGTCACCGTCCCTGCAAGTGTTCACACACCGTGGAGACGAGGCCTCAGTGCCATGGGTTAGTGGTGGCCTGGGCAGTGCTGAGGAGCAGCTGGACTGGATGAGCTTAAAGGGCTTTTCCAGCCTGGTTGAGTCTATAGTGGAGCACAGTGCCAGTGGCCATGGGGACAAGCTGGTGACACAGGGAGGCCAACAGCTTCCAACACAGCACAGCTACAGCAGCAGGACCAATCGGCACAGGTATTTCTGGTGGGAACATGAAAGCAGCCAGTTCCACTTACAGACCGCAGGAAAGATGCCTCCTGCAATTCTGAGTCTAATCCTGCTGCTCATGTTTAAGAAAGCAGAACTTTAAACCCAACTAATTCCTTTAATGCCTTTGTCTTGTTTTCTCCCCAACTTGGCTGCGTCGAAGAGCAACAGCTTTTCATGAAGTGCAATTTTGCTGTTCGTGGCTGTTTGTGACAAATCTGGATTGTAAACGCTTCTCCTCACAGCAATCCCTGCCAAGAACCCAGCTTTCTGTTCTGCATCACTTCTTTTTTTGGTCTGGCTTTATGAAGCTGACTCCTTCCGTGCTTTCATAAACAGTATGTGCTCAAAATTTTCAGACACCTGATTCTGCGCAAACATCCCAAATTCCTTTCCTATGAAGTCTTGTTTGTCTGAGGAGCCATGAGATATATGTATTTTTAAATGTGCATACTTCTAATGGCTGAAGCATTACAAATCTTTTTCCCCCTCTCGTGTCTCTCCTGAGATTATTTATTGGAATGGGAGAAATCTCCAAGTTTTGCATTTGCACTACTGCGCTGAACTTTAGTTCCCAGGGTCTTGGCATCCAGTGTCACAAAAGCAGCTCTGGGACAAGAAGAAACAACAAACTCTCCGGAAGATTTAGGAAAACAGGGATGTTTTCCTAAACATCCAACTTCTCCAGTCTAAGCTAGGCTCTCTTTTGGGGTGGCAAAGGTCACAAAGAGTTGGCAGAGTTATCTGCATCCGATAAAAATCAATGCTTTTCAGTTGACTCCAGCTCTTTAAGATCACAATGTTAGAATGCCAAGTTTCATTGAAATATCTCCATTTCTGGAAATATCAGTTCATTTCACTCCATCAGCTAATAATATCAGTTTCTTTAATGTTTACCTAGGGTCTTTCCAGCTATTCCATTTTCCTCAATAACAAGCTGCACGCCTGGTACTAACCCTGCCTGACTTGAGTTGCACAAATCCCCAGGTATTTGTTACCCTTAACAAAGCATTTGCCAGGGAATGCTCGGATTTGCCAACTAACTGGCCACAGTTTAGAGGGGGAGTTAAGGGAGCCAGCAATTTAAGTAGTTCTGTGTCTGTAAAGCACTTCTAACACCTAGTATCTTCTACGACAGAGATAATTTGGTCTGAAGTTTTTCCATCTTGGAGTTCTCAAAGCAAAGCCTCTGCATTTCCTTTGTATTCCCTCAGCTTAGTGATTTTAGAGCCAAGAGAGGAGGAAAGAGGCCACAGCAAGGACAAAATAAGATGTTATTGTGAGAAAGACTAATGCTACAAAGGCATAAGTGGAGGAGTGCAGGTACCCTGCTCCTGGGCTTCTCCTATGGGAGCAGCACTGCCACCTCACTGCAGGAGCATGCCCCCTGTTTCTTGCAGATGACACAAGTCCCATGTACCGTTTACTTTGGATTCCTTCATAAAATGCTGCTGAGGACATGGCTTCCCCCATGGCACCTGGTACCAACGCTGCTATGAGGGGAGGGAAAGCTCAGCTATGCTCCAGCAGCCCTCTCCTCTTAGGAGCATCACAATTACAGGTGGCAGGTCAGACATTAAGTCTAGCACAAACACCTATGCTTTGTGTCCAACAGGGACACCAGGGGTTGCAGATGACAAAGGCACTCGTTATTGGTTGGTGACAGGGAGGAGGAGGAGGTTTCCTTCACACTCATGGTGTTAAATTATCCCCTCTTATTTAAAAGGAGGCAGAGATAACTTCACTGCAACTGGTGAAATCACAGGTTGATGGACTTGAGCTCAGACCTCAGGAGCAGAGAGCATATGGTGTGGCAGAAAGCCACATCTCTGTCCCAAACAGAGTCTGTCAGCAAATCTGTTGACCAAGAAGGTGTTAAGGGAAAAAAAACCTGTCCAAGAACAGTTCCAGGTGGCAAGAGGAATCCCTCTGCTACAATGGGTAGCACACCATCATCTTTTACTGTGCTGAGATACTTGAAGCACAAATACAGACACTTCCCACAGGAAACACAAACATTTCAGCTGTGGGCTGGTTTTGTTTAGCTCATATTTCACAGCCAGACTGACTGGTAAGTGGGTTCACTGACCTGTGGCACATGGGAAAGAGCAGTAACAGAGCCAGCAGTGTCCAGAGAATTCTGTTACAGAAGGGTTGGAGGGTCCATTGCAGGCTTTCACCGCAGAAGCTTGGATTAGCTGGTGGGGCTCAGCTCCAAGGCTCTCCTACCATCCCCATGACTCCACTACATAGCTACTCATATCAGAACTTTAAAAGGTACAGAAACATGCTAAACCTACACATGCAGAGTGTCCTATGTGGGTAAATAAAGGCTTTATGTAGTCACTTCAATTACACATGGAGGAAGAGCTGGGGCAATGACTCAATCTCAGTGGCTAAACAACAGCTGGGAGAGTTTTACCCCATGTGCTACGGGGCAGATATGAAGGGTCCTGAGAAGCACTGCCCCACACTGCCACCCAAACCCCCCAGACAGAGAGAGACTCAACAGCCCTACACTGTGATGCCTGCGGTAGCGCTGTGTTCCAAAGGAGTACTTACTCTGTAGCCATCTTTCCTTCCTCAGCTTCATTTTCTCTTTTTTGGAAAGAACTGTTTTTTCTTCTAAACCTAGAAGAGAAGAGAGACATGAGACATGGCTTCTGCACACTGATTCAGTGCTGGGCTCTTCCCAAAGGCACCATTCAACCCTTGACGCTTTTGAACTTGCTAGCAGGTTGGGCAGGCTGCAGGCAGGCTGGGAGCTACACCTCAACTTCTATCTGAACAATCAAACCCATCTTGCTGTCAGTTAAGAAGGAATGGGCAAGTAGATCAGATCAGGTAGCTCTTTGAGATAAGCTTTTAAAGACACCCTTGCCTAGTGTCCTGCATGAACCTGGTCTGGGAGCTGGTGTTTCTTCTGAAGTAAATGGGAAGACCTGCAAGTCCCATAACTGGGAGCAAGAAGCAAGTTTTAATCTGAAAACACTCAGGCTGATAAAGCTAAGGAGGAAAACATGGACTGCAGACATGCAGAAAGTTGGGGCTGTTCAGCCTGGAGAAGAGAAGGCTGCGTGGAGACCTCAGAGCAGCTTCCAGTGTCTGAAGGGGGCTATAGGGACTCTTCATTAGGGGCTGTAGTTATAGGACAAGGGGTAATGGGCTCAAACTTAACCAGGGGAAGTTTAGATTGGATATAAGGAGGAAATTCTTTCCTGTTAGGGTGGTGAGGCACTGGAATGGGTTCCCCAGGGAGGCTGTGAATGCTCCATCCCTGGCAGTGTTCAAGGCCAGGTTGGACAGAGCCTTGGGTGGCATGGTTTAGTGGGAGCTGTTCCTCACAAGGGGGTGTTGGAACTTCATGATCTTAATGTCCTTTCCAACCCTAACTATTCTGTGATTCTATGTAAGAGGGAGAATGGTGACCTGACATGGCTATTGGCATCCCCCTGCCCAAGCAACAGCCTCAATGCCTGCCTGGACAGCATGTGTCAGGCAAGGGAAGGACTGCAAAGGGTCTGAAACACCCGGATGTTGTGGCAGCCTTAAGGAACAGCCCATTACCAACAGCTTTTCAAGCAGGTTATAGCAGGCAGCCTACTGTAACCAAACACAGTATTTAAACCCAGCTGTTGATGGCCGAGATCCAGCACCAAATAACGTCACAAACAGATTTACCAGTGTTCCTCTGCAGACGCTATAAAATTTTATCTTATCTCTGCTGTTTAAACAAAAATTGACTTTAGTCAACTTCTCTCCTGAAATGTGCTGGGAATACTGCTACAGGAATGCCAGTGGAGGAACAAGCTCCCCAAAGACCACTCCTCTTCCCTTATTCTTAAGCCTGGAAAAGAAAAGAAATACTCATTCTCTCCTCAGAAGAACCAGGAGAAAGGGTTTCAATGCAACTCTGAAAATAACTTATTGTGGACAACTCTGAAGCTGTGAATCTCTCAAGGTGCCTTAAACAAAAGCAGTACCGTAACTCAGTCATTTCAGTGGCTTAAGATCAGAACAAGCCTGCTGGGGCTGCAAGGACTTCTTCATAAAGACAAAAACCACAACCATGTTCTGAACTGAGGCCAGGTTGGACACAGGGGCTTGGAGCACCCTGCTCTAGTGGAAGGTGTCCCTGCCCGTGGCAGGGGGTTGGAGCTGGATGAGCTTTAAAGTGCCGTGCAACACAAACCAGTCTGTGGTTCTATGAATCTATGAGTTTCTAGAGGGCACAGAGAATGAAGCTGTAGCTTTCACTACCTCAAGTCCCAGAAAAATACGTTACTACAGTCAATGCACTTAAGAATTGAGAAATAAAGTTATCACTAACTTAGACTGCCCAGGGATGTCCTGAAGGGTTTGCATGTGACTGATGCTGCTATTCATTTTTCCATCTCCTGCATGAAGCACCAATGCACAGGAACCATGCTACACCCAGACCAGCAGAACAGCCCTGCTCTCCCATAGGACCAGGCAATAACAGAGACAAATATTTCATCCTGTTAAGGGCAAATTTCCTCAATTTGTTTGCTGTGGTATCAAAGGAGATGCTAAAACAACTAATTGCATGTTCCAATAACCAAGTCCCAGGTCATAGAATCATAGAACCTTCGAATGGTCTGGGTTGGAAGGGACCTCAAAGGTAGAACCATAGACTGGTTTGGGTTGGAAAGGACCTCAAAGCTCATCCAGTTCCAGCCCTGTGCCACAGGCAGGGACACCTTCCACTAGAGCAGGTTGCTCCAAGCCCCTGTGTCCAACCTGGCCTTGAACACTGCCAGGGATGGGGCAGCCACAGCTTCTCTGGGCACCCTGTGCCAGCGCCTCAGCACCCTCACAGGGAAGAATGTGATCACCCTGCATTGCTGTGGTTTCAGGGATAAAAATCAGATGAATCACCAGAGCCCAGAACACAAACTGTGCCCGATGCTCTCTGATGGGCTGCCTGATCCTGCCCAACTTTCAGAGATGAGATGTGCCCCCTGATCTGAAAACACACGTCTTACTCCCTTGGGCAAAGAGTGCTCAGTGGGATTTGTTGGTGAAAATAACTAAATAAAGCAGCCAGCCAGCTGGCCAGTTCCAGTAACAACAGCAACTCACATTTAGGGTTTTTTTTCCCCTTTTCTTTATTTTTCCTCCCAAACAGCAGCAGAATATTTAAGGCAACACAAAAGCTGTTTTCTTGGCGGGAGCCCAGCCTCGCTGCGGGCCAGGACTGGTGGCTGGTGGCCAGGCTGGCAGCAGCAGATCACCGGAGGGACATGGGGAGGCCACTTTTTGCCCTTCTGTGCTGCCTTCTCCCCAGACACCTCCACTTTGTCTACCCAACCTACCTCTGCGGAGGTTGTTTTGCTGCTGGAAGGTGCCAAAGTTGTGTTTGGCAGCTTGCAGTGATGATGCAGAGTGCCAAAGCCACTGGAAACCCACTGGAGAGCAGCAAAGGCAGAGTGTAGCTGGTTAAATAACAGCACGGGTTGTCCCCAAGGTAGTCTTTTTATTTTCATTTAGCTTGCAAGCACCACTGAGATCAAAGCCAGGCCGCAGCTCCAGCTTAATTATTTTCCTGTGAAATCACAAGGGTTTGGGTTCCCCCCCTCCAACCCATTCCACATGTAATTTAACAGCACATGGCTTTGAAAGCTGGTGCAAGGAAGAAAGGTGAGCAAACCCCTCCTGCACCAGCGGAGGGCAATTCACATCCTGTAAACTTGACAATTACTCCTTTTGGCAAGGATGTGTTTTTTCTTTCCTCTGATCTGCACGGTACAAAACATCTCAAGTATAAACAGATGATAAAAGCCAATAGGTTTTTCCCTCCTACACATCAAGCGTTTGATACCATGCCCCAGTTGTCAGGATCCTGCTTTCCTGATGGACCAGTAGGTTTGGGTTTTGGACTACAGCAAAAAGGTTGAGGGCTTTTATTTGGTAAAGGACATCTTAGACTGGAAAAAGAAATTATTCATATTTTTACATATATAGATATATATATGACTGCCTTTCCTAAAGGACTTCTTTGACCTCAGAATTCCTCATTTGATCCTTTCTAGGCATTCAGAAAGAAGCCAGACTGTGTTAAAGCTGTAACACTTCAGGCTTTTCCTAAGTCCCAAGATCCCACTATTTGAGCCCACAAGCAGGAGGGTGAAAACAGGCTTCCCATTCCAGGAAACCTCACTGACGACTTAGCCATGAACAGAAGTATCAACTATGAGCAGAAGTAGCAAAGAAACCTGTGCCTGATCAATGTTACATGAACAGAGGAGGGTCCTTCAGCCCTGGGCGTCTGCTTCCCCCTGTGCAAGGCTGCAGTGAAGCATCAAGTCCCCACTTTGGTATGAGCTATTAAGAAATAGCACGTAGTATTCAATATTATTCCCAGAACTCCAGTGACACGTCAGGAAAGCTGTTGCTGCTCGAAACATAATATTTTGGCGAAACAGGGTACGGTATAAATTGAAGTTAAATAACAACAGCTGTGTTAATTTTAGCCTCAGTTGTATAACAGCAGCAAAAAGGAGCATACGCCTACAGCTGTGGGGTGAGTTCACTGAAGAAATTCAAAGAGGACGCCCAAAAGCAGAAGATTGGGTATGTTTGGGGTTTTGTTTGGTTGTCTGAAATTACACAGTGCCACTTGTAAATTGTCTGATACCTCTTCCCACTGAAAGGGCCTGGGAAATGGGAACCACAGGCTCCTGGGGTGAACACACCCATGGTATGACCTGACAGATGCCAGTGCAGAACCACTGAAACTCATAGAACCATAGAACGATGGAACGGTTTGTGTTGGAAGGGACCTTAAAGCTCATCCCGTTTCACCCCCTTCCACTAGAGCAGGGTGCTTCAAGCCCCTGTGTCCAACCTGGCCTTGAACACTGCCAGGGATGGGGCAGCCACAGCTTCTCTGGGCACCCTGTGCCAGTTCTTTTTCCTCTGGAAAGAAGGTTGAGGGACAACTCAGGCCAGGCAGAAGATCCTGCAGATGCCCTGCAACAGAGCTGGTGCTCTCCCCTGCTCCCAGCTCCCAACCAAGGGACTCCAGCTCCACTTCTCACTGATGCACAAGTGTCCAGGGAGTCTGTATCAGTAAGGGGAGGTGACAAGGACAGATGCAGGGGGTTGATCTCTGGCCTTTTTCCTTCCCCTTGCTCTTATAGGAGCCCCTGGAGACAGCTTTGTGAACAGAGCCCACGGTAGGGGGGTGTTGAGGTTTTACCCAGGCTAAGCCCTGCCACCTTGAGCAGGCTCATGAACCAGTGGTGGAAGAGAAGACGAAGCCCCTGCTGGGACAGAGCACATTTCACCATGGATACAGCATTTGCTTTCTATGTTCCAAAACAAGATATATTATTTTTGTTCACGCTTAATTGTTACACCAACACGTAGGCTTTCCTCCTGTCCCCTCTGAGGAAGGCATCCTATTTTAAAGTGGGATCTGCATTCTCAGCCCTCCCAGATCCCCATGTTATTTGAAGCAGAGTTTATTACCAAGCCCAGCTTCCCATTGGAGACACAGAGGAGTAGTGTGACTCACGTCCTCGCACCAAGGTCATGCCTCTGTCAGGCCTGGTAAACATCCCCAGGCTCTGACCAGCTACAGCAAGGACACAAAACCTCCCTCTGCAGAAGAGCCAAGACTCATCTCTAGTTAGCTGCATCAGCGCACAAGTGACATGCCACATGGAACGGGTGCAGTTCCCCTCAGGAGGTGATGGGGAAGTCACAATCTGCACAGCAACCGGTGAAAGGTGACTCCAGAGACAAAGTCTGTCCTCCCAAGCAATGTCTGGAGTGCCTCAGGCACACTCAGTCCCTGCCAAGAAGTAAAGGTACCTTCTCTTCCTCTGCCCCAGGCGTTTTTCACTCTTCAGAAGTCTCCGGTGTTGCCATGTGCCCTGTCCAGCATGGAGGCTGACAGGCACACAAAAGGATGCTCATGTGTCGCTGTTCTTAAAGCCACTTTTGCAGCTGGAAGGTTATTTCCATAACCAAGGCAGAAAGAGGTGACATGCCTCGGGGAACCTGGATTTCTGACCCAAGCGTGCCACAAGGATTGTGAAATGCCTTGTCTGAGGCAGGTGCTTGATATTGCCACTTCATGGCACAGAGAGATCCAAGAAACTACCGTGAGCCTCCTGATGGAGATCTGTGGCTGTCACAGGGAGCTCATTTTATCTGCCGGTCTGCAGGCTCTTCCCTGGGAAACACTGTATTTTGCTGCTCGAAGGTCAGCTTGCTTCAGGAGCTATCCTCCCCGTAAAACACACGTAGGGTACAAACACTGTGGGGTCAGAGGGAGAAATACCCCACCATGATTTCTGTACAACACAGCCACCTTAGGGGAGAAACATTAACTGGGGACAGCAGGACAACCACGTTCTGTTTCGTTTCTGCATTTCCATTAGTGCCTTTCGTGTATTACCTCCGTCCTACTGCTAACACACTGGAGGAGAGCAAATTAGGTCAGACCCATCCCCAGTCCAGGACACCAAAACACTTTTTTCACATACATTTTGCTGGTTTTAGAAAGTTTAGCATGAAAAGAAATTGTGCATCTATTAGCACATCCTGCTGAGTCACTGGGTAGTGGTGAGACTGAAGAGGGAGAATGAAACACAGGATACCAGACAGACAGTGCCACTGTCTGATATCAGACACGCCGTGCTACTTCTCCTCTTCCTGGCCAAACAAGCATTAGGAGCCACAAGAGACAAAGGAGCTGTAGGAATGTTGGCTGGCACCTACAGGAGGAGGTCTTGCTTATAGCAGACAAAGTGAACCAGGCACTGAACTCATCTTTCAGTAAACCTGGCTTTAAGCAAACCCAAGGGGATGAACCATTTGACATCTACTAGAGCTCTTGAAACTCTGTATGCACAAACTACCCTAGCTGGTATATTTTTACCTTTAAACTGATTTGTCCTCATTGCACTGCAGATACGTAGTTCTGCCTGCATAATGTAGAGGATACCACTCACCAACCTTTCTTCCTGCCACTTGCACATTTGGCTGTCCCTTCTCCGGCAGTCTTAGATGACTACAAGCAACAGCCAAACCAACCTGTGTGCTTGGCAGACTGGGTGGTACTCTCTTCCTGTTCTTCCACTAAGGAAGTTGTTCACATCTTCCTCAAATGCTTCCCTGCTCAGAGAGAAACACCTTTTGGCAAAAGGTGCAACTGATGAGGATGTTACTGCACCAGTGCAGGAGCTCCACATCACCTGCAAGAAAGAGCATCCCCAGTAGCGCATCCTCACCACCCAGCCAGGTCAGCTTCTGCCTGGATTCAACACAGCTTTGAAAGAAAAGATGCTGGATTACTTTTAACTTATTTCCCTTCATATCTTTTCTGCAGCCAGGAAAACAAAACAGTCCCTGAGCTGTAATACTTCAAACCTCACCAAACAAAGGCAGAAAGGCTCACCCGTAGACAGATGCCCTGGGAAACACATGCCATGTCAGCGACTATTTAAGACCAGGTGTAAGAAACAGGGGTTTCCAGCTTTGTGAGAATCAGTTTGCTTTGAAGAAAAGCCATTTCAATTCCCCCTACCCTTTTTCATGTCCACAGGGAATAACAAAAAGCAGGGTGATGTACATGCAACAAGTGTGTGTACCTTTCTTCCAACAAAGCAGCAAGATGTCCTCCACAAGTATCTTCAAGTCCCACAGCACAAACTAAGATATCCTTATTTGTCAAGGAATGGCACGTTTGAAAAGGTTGACTTCTTCTTTGCTTCCTCTGGCATGTACTTGCTTTCTGTTCAGACCCATAAACAGTTTAAGTACCTGTCACCACAGTGAATTGTATGCCCAGCAGCAGCTCTCAGTAAGTGCTGCTGCTGCTGCAACTGGTCACCCAGGCCAAACAGAAGAGAAGCAGGATGGAGGTAATACAGGAAAGGCACTAATGAAAACCCGGGAGCAAAGTCAAGGGATTAGGGCATCAAAGCACATCTGAGGCAATCAGAGCAGCTCAGTTCATGAGATTTCTTCCATGTTTCCCCACAAGCCATCTTGTCCTTCCTGCATACACTTCTCTGATCACAGCAAATTACACAGGGAACAGCCACAAAAGATAAGGATTTGCCACATCTGCATGTGAGGCAGAGTGAATTGCAAAGCCTTCTTGCAATCAAGCTGATCCAAGGAGATGTAGGTCTGCAGCAAAGCCTCCTCTTTCCCACACTCAGCCAAGAAACTCAACCGTCTCTAACCTCCTGCCTTGCTACTGCTAGCACAGAAACCCATCAGCCAGTTTCTGAGGGTGATTTCATGGCCTGAGGCACCTGAGGGAGCAGAACTAACCAGGCTTACTTAGCTTTCAGCATCCATGTAGAAGTACGAGACAGTGGAGCTCAGGCCAAATGCTGACTGAGGCAGCACCAGGGGAGCCTGAAGCCGCAGTGCATTTCCCTCCCTCACCTAAGGGACACACGTCTAATCTGCTCAAGATATTCCTTAAGGAACACCAACAAGTGAATCTCTGCCAGCTCTCAGGCTGGAAAGCTGGTGAGTTGTACACTGCAATTAAACATTACCACACAGGTAAAGTGGCTTCCTCTGTTGCCATGGAAGCCCAGCAAGCTGCTGTTCCTCCTCCTCCTTTCAGCCAGCACTCACACAGTTCCTGGGAAGTAGCACAGAAGCTTGGGTATGAATCACTCCACAGCAGTCCATGCATTTGCAGCCCAGGTCAGTCAGAGAGTAAGCCAGGATTGAAAGCAGCCTCATTACTATGCTCTTCTCATAGAATCACAGAATGATGGAATGGTTTGGATTGGAAGGGACCTTAAAGCTCATCCAGTCCCAACCCCCTGCCATGGACAGAGACACCTTCCACTAGAGCAGGGTGCTCCAAGCCCCTGTGTCCAACCTGGCCTTGAACACTGCCAGGGATGGGGCAGCCACAGCTTCTCTGGGCACCCTGTGCCAGCGCCTCAGCACCCTCACAGGGAAGAGCTTCTGCCTAAGAGCTCATCTCAGTCTCCCCTGTTCTGGCAGGTTAAAGCCATTCCCCTTGTCCTGTCCCTACCTACCTTTGTAAAAACACAGCAGGGGGTTGGAACTGGATGAGCTTCCAACCCAAACCAGTCTGGGATTTTATGATGATTCCTTTGTGAGCCCACCCTCAGTTTTCGTGCAGCAGGGAAAGCACACAGATCTGTGGCTCCCTTGTGAGAAAATACCTGTCCTTGCCAAACCAGAATCTGAATTCACCTTGGCAACCAGGTTCCTTCAGCACACATCTATAAGGCAATAATGACTCACAGGTTTGCCATCACAACCCCAAACCACGAAGCGTTGGGGGCATGCAGAGGTGTCGTTCTGAGCTGCCTGCCTCCTGCAGCAAGTACTGTACAAAACCACAGCCACAACAAAGTGGGACCACCACAGCAGACCCCAGGGAGTCTGCAGCACAACACAGCCTGGACAGTCAGCAAAGCCCCTTCCACAGAGGATAAAAATGTGTACACAAGAGCTGTTTGTGTGGATACTGCAGTTTCAGTGGGGAGCAGTGGGAAGAATCAAATATAAAACCCTATAAAAAGCTTGAACAGCAACAAATATCTAGAATGAGATTTATTCTGAGCCCAAAAGTAATTCATATTTATCAACAGGCAGATTCTCTCCTCAGGGCTTACTAAGGGACATAGACTAGTGAAACATCCCTATGCTTTTTGACAATGCCTTGCAGGTATCTATTTTAAAGATACTTCCCCCCAAATATCCTTTCCATTCCTGCTCATAAGATTGCCTTTGATTACACCGTTCTTGGACAAGTTCAATACCTTCTGCAGTATGACACGGTGAAAGCTCTAGAGCTGGAAGTGGTACACGATTTGATTTTACCTGGTGCTTGTCATCTATGCAAAATGCCAGGAAACATTAATCCTTCTCTTTGAGCTGTATTATTAGCTACCAGGCAATTAAATGGGCATTCTCTAGGGAAGTTTTCCATTTCCTGCCACTGGTTCCTATAATTTGCACTTGTTTTGGTACCTGGCATTTCTCTTACATGTGTATTCTTACCTATCACTCCATACGTGCTCTTTTAGCTCCTCAGAGGAGCCTGCTCTGCTCACTTGTACTTGTTATTACATTCTCAATGCAATGATTTACTGGTGATCCTGCAAACCAGTCCCCAACTCCTTCCCTAGGTTTGACAACAGGCAGATTTCCCACCTGAACGTCTTCACTTCAGTCCTTAGCTTCTGAAGAGCTCCTTTAATGGGACTGCAGACGAAAGACTTGTTCTATCCAAAATACTGATCTTAGCATTGAACATTTGTACAGAGCTGAAGCCACCCCACACCTCAGACAGTTCTATAGCTCCTGCAAATGGTGCATGGGAGATTTGGACATAACTGACATTTATCCATATTCATGTTCAGTATACCTGTGTTTTAACCACAGGTATTTCTCCTCAAAACACACAGCAGAGAACTGTGCTGCTCTGTATTTTCTGCTGCATTTCCCTCAGCGCCAACACCGTGATCTGATGGGGTGCTAGAGGGAGAGAAAGGGCAGACAAAAGGCAAGAGAGGGAAAAACTAAAGTATTTAAAGATGCTCAGAGGAACTGCAAAGGCACAGAGTGCGAGACGTCTGAGGCAGACAGCTATGTCACTGTCAGGGGCTACTGCAGCACTGGCAGCAGCCCAGCCGTGCACTGAAGGCTGTCTAGAACATCCTAGAACAAGTTGTGGAGCTGCTCCTGGAGTCCCATCTTCCCCTCAGCATCTCCAGATAATGTATTTCATGGATTCGGTAGTCTGTTGGTAGAAACACTGAGTTTTCCTCAGTTCCTTGTGTCCTGGTTTTGGCTGGGGTAGAGTTAATTTTCTCCCTAGCAGCCAGTACAGTGCTGTGCGTTTTGGATTTAGTCTAAGAATAATGCTGATAACACACTTGTCTGTCTTGGGTCTTCTTTCTCTTTTTGTTGTCTCTCTTTTCAATACTACTACTATTATTATTATATTACTTCATATCAATTATTAAACTGTTCTTATCTCAACCAATGGGCTTCTACCTTTCTTTTCAATTGTCCCCTCCATCCCACTGAAGGAGGAAGGAGGGAGTGTGGAACTTAGTTGCCGGCTGGGGTTACACCATGACACCTTGCTCCAGGTTTATCATCTAAAGCCGTTTTCCCTCCCACAACTGGGAAAAAGCAGGATATGGGAGTGAATCAGACACACAATATAATCTGAAATTATTTATTTCAGCTGAAATGGGTCAGGATGGGCAATGGGACTACATCCCAGTATGCCTTGGTGAAACAAGTGCCTGCAGGAATCTCCACCTGAACTGCCTGACAAGGCAGGGATGCAGTCAGTAGGAAGAGCTGCAGCTGGATCTCTCCTTGGATGAAGATAAAGGAAAAGAGGCAGGAAGAATCCCAAGGCTCAGCACTTCTGGAACTGCTGACAGACACTTGCTCTGTCTGAGAAAGGGAGATGCTGACATTTTTCAGGAAGCCCCCAGAAGGCAGGATGTTAACTGGAAGTATTGCAGCCTGGCTTCCAACAGATGACAGGATTTAGCAGGAGCCACTGAGGTGGTGTAAGGCTTCTTCTGGAAATTTATGACCAACAGACAATAACTAGCAGGAACAGGCAATAAACAACAGGACCAGCAAACCAGCAATGCCCAGACCACCATTAGCCAAGGGACTTGCAACTATAAGAAGGCAAAACCAAAGGCAAACACAGCTTTTCCGTCCCAAGGTCTCTCTGTGCCCTTCCTCTCAACACACACATGATGCTACTTACACTGGGAGTTAACAACCATCACTGGAATTACTGTTACACATAATTAATACATTAACTAAGTTGACTGCCGAGTACACTATGATCAATACTTAATTATAATTCCAGGCAATACAACAACATCAGCCAGGAATTGAGCTGAGTAGACAATGAAGATACGTAACTTCAGGGTCAAAACAAAACCATTCCTGGAACAGCAGTAACTAGGACATGTACAGGAGTTTCAGCAGCAGCACACACCGCATGGAGAGAACAGATCACATCACAGATGTCTTCACTGTGAAGGAGGAAGAACTGAGCCGTGAAGGTCAAGAGATGAATGTCAAAACTGCTGAAATGAGATAGTTTCAAACGGTAAGGGTGAAGCTGTTGCACAGAGAGGGGGGAAGCAGGAACAGCTAGGGAAGAGGGGGAAACAAGGGTGTTAAGGGAAGCTGGATATCTTCAAATCACCATTAAGAGTAAAGTGAGGTTTGTATTCCAACAGAAAAGGGCAGGGCTGCCAGGCCATTGGTGTCACAGCAAACTTAAAGCACAGAGGAAGCCCCCCAGGGTAGGCAGGGAGAGAGGTGTTTTCAGGAAGGTAGGAGGATCATTTCTGTTCCCAGCCTGCTGATATGAAGAGCCTGCTCCCTCAACCTTCTCTTCTCCATGGGGGACACAAGGAACAGACTGGGCAAGCTCTCATCAGTGGAGAAGGAATTAGTATTCAGAGGCACAGCAGAAGGCAGAGAAGGGCTGAGAGATGAGAGGACTGCCCCACCATTATCTCCTCAGTCTCTAGTTTGCTAGAAGGGTATCAAGTATTTCACTCCATTATCTTCCCTGTGAGGGTGCTGAGGCACTTGCACAGGGTGCCCAGAGAAGATGTGGCTGCCCCATCCCTGGCAGTGTTCAAGGCCAGGTTGGACACAGGGGCTTGGAGCACCCTGCTCTAGTGGAAGGGGTCCCTGCCTGTGGCAGGGGTTGGAACTGGAGGAGCTCTAAGGTCCCTTCCAAGCCAAACCAGGCTGTGATTCTATTACCTTCCCTTTCAGAAATAACCCTGCTCATTAAATCAGTGCTTCGCAGAAAAATCCAAACCTATTACTTTTCAAACAGCAGACACAAAAGTAATGTCCAAGCCTGAGCACTGCATCCCACCATTTCCTGTGGTAGCTGCTATTCCAATGGCAACAAGGACTTGAAATTGCCTGAACTAGGAGAAGGCTGCCCAAAATGCCTTCCTGAAGCCCTGTGTGCTTCACAGGCATTCAGAAATACAAGGACACAAAGGAAGCACATGTGTTTAACTGGGATAAATTTTAGGAAAATGCTTGAAGACCCACACAAAGTTTTGCTCCAGGCTGACAGCTACCCTGCCTCTCCCTGGCAGATCTGCTATATCAGCATCTGAAGTGTGCGTTGTCTCCCAGTTGGAGAGCCCTTGAGTCCCTGTCAACCTAATCCTGAGTAAAGGGATTTGCTGGATGGCCCTGACTGAATGCATTCCTTTGACTCTCCATGGCAAACAGCTATCTTGGGATGCCTTTACAACAAGGCTGCTTCTCAGGAAGCAGCCTTGAGGGTGCTCAGTCAGTAGGAAGGACCACCTTGTGACGTGGCCCATCAAGTTCAGAGCACAGTAGCAGAGGAGTGACAAGGAAGCTGAAATGTCCCTCCCTCTGCCTTCCCCTCTCAGAAGACTTCCCTGCTTCAGCATCTACAATCAAGCTGGGATTCCACCAAAACACATGCTCCAGAAAAACATGTCAGGCAACAGCCAAAAAGCCTGAAGTAAAGCCAGCCACACCTAAGGTTATGCAGTCATGCAGTCCTCAGCCTCTGCTACACTATGCACAAGGAGCCTTGACATAGTTTAATAAACTCTCCTTCAGTAAATCTGCCTTCTTGGCACACCAGCAGCCTCTTGCACTACAAGCCCGTACAGGCAACACTTCCAGGACACCACTCCAAGGTCTCCCTGTGCCAGCACCCCACCTACTGTTAAAGGGACTGCTCCCATCCATCAGCAAACACCCATCAGCACAGCGACAGCAGCCGCTTCTGCACAACGGCTCTGTATTCACACTAAGACTCAGAATAACTTCCTTCTAATGCAGATGGAAGAGAGATAACTTAAGTCTCCAGCAAGTCTATGAAGAAGAGTACATTTACATTCATATACGTTAAACACCCAATGCCAGGTTGGATGGAGCTTGGAGCACCCTGCTCTAGTGGAAGGTGTCCCTGTCCATGGCAGGAAGTTGGAACTGAACGAGCTTTAAGGTCCCTTCCAAGCCAAACCATTCCTTGATTCTATGATAAGAGGAGACTGCCTGTGCAGACATATTCCTCAAGCTCCGCTGTGATGCTGGCAGGATGCTCGGGTGTGGTTTGATGAGCAGGGAAGAGGTCTAGAAGGCGCTGACTTGCTCCAGGGAATACTGAATGCAATATTGGATTGCTTGTTTCTAATGGAACTAGAGGGAAAAAACCTAAATCAATTGTAATCGACTTCTCAGATAATGACACAGACAGGGCTGCTTCCTCTGGAAAGATCGACATGCAAAGTGGAGCAGTATCCATACCAGCAGCATTATCTACACATCACATCTGGAAACTTGGCACAGAGAAAACAGCAGGCAGATTCCAGAACAGACCAGCACAGGGTTTGGGCAAGCCAGATGTCAGGTTAAGCTTCACTTACCTAAGAGCTTGTTGCAAGAGCAGCATCTTTCCACCATGCCTGCCTCACAGCCTCCTGTCCCAGCTCTGGTGTGCAGCTCCAGCAGGAAAACTTAATTCACTGCCACCCAGGTTAGTTTTCCACTAGTTCAGTGAGCCCAACCAAATCAGCAGCACACATGGTCAGGAGGACAGGGAGGAGGAAGCAGGCCTCCTCCTCTTCAGCAGTGGCAAGGTGCTGGAGACAGTCACACTGATCTTCAGACTTCAGCCCTAAAGTGCCCATCATCTATTTTAAACAGAAGTTAGTATTTATTAGTAGCAACAGATCTCTAGGCCAAGTGTTGTCTTTATTCCAGCCTGAGATGAATGAGCACACAAGCACTCCAAGTCCCCCAGATGGGCTCACAAACAAGGGCAGAGGGAATGCCTGCAGAACCTTTTGGGGCTGGAAGAACAGAGGTATTCCAATGATTTGGCACTATTGGTATCTACAATCTTATAGCTCTTCGTCTCACTAGTTTGTGGTTTGTAACAGTTATTACGCACTGGAAGCTTTAAGTGCTCATCTAAGCATTCTGAGGAAAGTACTGCTATATTCCCCAGGTTTTTCCCAGGGGAACTGCCCACCTTGGCTACCCTTTCATTCTGATGAGGTACACCAACTATATATCAAGCTACTTGGGAAGGTGGAGAAGATCTTGTCACAATAAGAGGTTCAGAGCCACAGCACCAACCAAACCCTGAGAAACAAGAGAAACCTGAAAATCGTTGCTTCATGCCTCTGGCATAAAGATCTAACTGGGGAATTCCAGCAGCTGGAAACCAAGTACAGAGTTTGATTAGTGGAGATTTTGGTTTGTTTTCAAGTTTCCTTCACAGAGCTCAGGCCAGAAACCCCTCAATGATCTACTGAATTCACACTAAGAAAAGGGATGAAGGACTGCAATCTGGGAATACTACTGACTTGTGCCTCAGTTACTCTGAGATGAGCAGCCCCAACACAAGTACATCTGTTGTAAGGCAGTTCTCTCCTCTGCTCTCCGCATGCTGCCAGGAGCCCAGGCCCTGGAACCACAGAATGTGTACTCCCCACCATCAGACAAGGAGTGGAAGAAACAAACCTCACCATCAAACACCCCAGCACCAATTCCCACCCTGATAGCAGCCTGGGAGTGCACAGCAGAAGTAGCTTTATAAATAGCTTTGGGGTAAACATCGAAGTGGCAGGTTTTGACCTGCTTCCACACCAGCTCACCAATAGCCTGAAATAGCTTTCTTCCTCAGTTTCACCTTCTTCTTTAATGTTTCCAGCTACAGATTTATCAGCTGGGTGCTGCCTCTTCTTTTCCTATTCACTGTAGGGGTACTAGGATGTCAACACTGCCATCTCAGTACCCAGAAAGTTGATGTTGGTAGGAGGTCAGGCCATCCAGACTACAAGACAGCAGGAACAGGCTCCTTCCTTCTGGTATGTCAGCACCCCGGCACTCTAACAGGACAAACCAGCAGATTCAGAACTGGCCCCAGACACATACAGAGTGCAGGATACATGCAAAACCACCGGGACAGCATCAGCCAACCCACTGCCCAGTTTTGCCCACAGTACATAGCCAGAGAGAAGTATAAGGCTACTAAATTAGATTTGAGCATGATACAAACTTCCCTTGGGATGTGCACATGGGAATTTCACAAGGAATAAATAGACACAGCTTGAATTGTGGAATAAGCCAATAAACAGAAGAAAACAGAACGGAAAGAGAAGCACAGAAGAGGCCTAAAAACTCTATAGTCTGCTTTAGGAGCAGCTGTGAGGGTTCTGGCAGAAGACCATATGATCCAAGAGGGCCATTTAATATTCACCAATATTAACCAGCCTGGGCAGCCTCGGATCCTTCCGGCCTTTTCTGGGCCACGTAACACTGGCAGTTTGTGATGAACTCAGCTAGTGAAGAGCAGGAGCACAGGCACAGTGACACTGAACAACATCTCCTGCCTCCAGCTTGGTGGTGGAGAGACCGAGCAAGGCAGTATGTGACCAGACGTCACCCTGACAGACTGAAGTTTGAGGTTTAACCGGACCTGAACTGCTGCACAGTCCTGGCACACACTGTAGCTTGTACTAGCTTGTACACATCACAGCAGCTTGTACTAACCTCTCCTTGAAGCACTGAACACGTTGCTATGCTTCCCACCATCAGGACAGCAAAGCTCCAGGAAGAGAGGTTAACCAAGCACATCCCTTCCTGGCACAAAGGGACAGGAAGAAAGTTCTTACCCCAGTGCCTGATCCTGCGTGAGACTGAACAACAATAAGGAATTGCCCCACCTTATTTTCTTTCAGGTGGTGCATGATTAACTGGTGATGAGTTTTGCCTTTCAATGAGGGCCTCATTAATCCAACCTGTCCCTGCACTTTCCAAATGATACTGCTTCTGCTTCCCACCGGGTCTCCAAACAGCTCCTCCCAGGCCAACAGAGTCAGCATTTCTATTGTCTGCTATATTCTTGTCCTGTTTGATTGTTTAACCATAGTTTCTCCTCCCCTCCCCAGTAGCTGATGTTTCCAGTCCTGGCTGCAGGCCTTATTTTCCTGACAAAACCTGCACACCCTATCTGGAAACAAGAAACATGGAGGAGATGACTGGTATCTGGGCCTCTCACTGCAAGAGGGACATTGAGGAGCTGGAGCGAGGCCAGAGAAGGGCAGTGGATCTGGTGCAGGGCATGGAGCACAAGTGTGATGGGGAACAAACAGCTGAGGGACCTGGGGGGTTCAGTCTGGAGAAGAGAAGGCTCAGGGGGGACCTGATCGCTCCCTACAACTGCCTGACAGGAGGATGGAGCCAGGAGGGGCTGGGCTCTGCTCCCAAGGAACAAGGGATGGGACAAGAGGAAACGGCCTCAAGCTGCACCAGGGCAGGTTTAGATGGAGCTGAGGAACAATTCCTTCCCCACAGGGTGCTCAGGCATTGGAACAGGCTGAACAGGGCAGGGCTGGAGTCACCGTCCCTGCAAGTGTTCACACACTGTGGAGACGAGGGCTCAGTGCCATGGGTTAGTGGTGGCCTGGGCAGTGCTGGGGAGCGGTTGGACTGGATGAGCTTAAAGGTATTTTCCAACTCAGTTGATTCTGTGATTCTACCCTACAGAAATCTGTATGTCACATATCTGTACCTAACCTGAGACAGCACTGCCAGCAATCTCCTGCCATATGTAGTGGATAAATTTCTTTCCCTCTTCTTTTTTATGTCACCAATTAATTCCATGGTAGATCCAAAGGCCAGCAGGAAGAGCAGGAGAGAAGAAAGCAAGTACAGACTAATGACTGTAAAACAGACTGGGAGGATTTAGCAGTTTTCAGCCAGTTACAAGAACAATAGAGACAGAAAGGACAAAAAACCCCAAAGCTCAGCTTGTACCCCTGCAATATTTTACTCAGCTCCTCTCAATCACAGCAGGTCTGCCACATATTCGTGTTAAAGGCAATTATGCAGGGTCAGATTCTTAACATTTTCATTTCAGTTTTTAAACTGCACTAGAAATAACTTCATGCTAAAATAGCCAAAGGGCAGAACTGCATGAATGTATTTGGGACTGGGATCAGGAGAGAAACAATAAGGTATATAGCACTGCTTAGTGCTACTGGCATCCCCCTGGCTCCATCCCCAGCTGTAGGCGTTCGCAGCTCCAGGAGACACAAAAGAGCCACTGGAGCTGTTGGGTTGGGGGAAACATGAGGATCCTTTGCAGCACACAAGCGTATTGCTGCTGTGACATGTGCGGCTACATGCCTCTTCCAGGCATTACTGCAAAGCCTAACTAGCAGAACAGATGAATGCAGGAAAAGCCTCCAACATCCCTCTTGCATGTTTCCAGAAAGCCTCCATTCTTTTGGTGGTTTTCATTGGAATACCTCCCCCCTTTGCAAGGCTCCCCAAAGACTGACAGGCATACAAGTAAATCAAGACTTGCAGCCCATGTGTTTCAGTAAGAAAAGTCCCCTCTGCAGCATGACAAACCCAGCTGACCACTTACGCAACAGATGGGATTAAAGCATCTGCATGAATTAGGAGACAGAACATCACCTGCAACTGCAAGCCAGGGTTGCAAACACAACAGAAACCCCATGATCATAAAACCACAGAACCAACCAGGCTGGAAAAGAGCTTTAAGCTCATCAAGTCCAAATGGTTCCCCAGCATTGCCAAAGCCACCACTAACCCATGGCACTGAGCGCTCATCCACATGGTGTGTGAACACTTCCAGGGACGGTGACTCCACCACTGCCCTGGGTAGCCTGTTCCAATGCCCCATCAAAGATGTGGCATGCACGAGGGATTCAGCCAGCCTAACACAATGTTCTCTGGGAACAGCCTTTGACAACCCCCTCCTTGCCTTTCGCTCTCTCCAGCGAGCAAGCACTGCTCCTGCCAAGCATCAGCAGCAGCTACACACAAAACTCTCGCATAGCTTTAACAGAAGGCACTTTGAGGACTTGAGCTTTGATGTCCAGCTTCACCACTAGTAAATAGTATCACTGGGATAAGAACATACCAGGCCTGACCAAAGCTTCCTGCAAGCCTATACCATGTATCCCATGGGGTCAGTAATGAATGCCCAAGTATAGAGTGGGTGTACATGTAGTATCCCCAATGTACTTTTGTTCTGGGGATCTAACCAGCTGCTATGAAGCCCACATGGGTACCAGAAATCCAGAACACCTCAGTGCATGAAGTCCTAAAACTTAACTGCCTTTTCCTTAAAGGATCTTTTCCCATCCTGAACCTATCATCTCCTAGTTTGATTTCTTCCACTTATCTCACTAGAAGATAGGAACTGGGAACAGGTCTGGTATCTCCTCAGCTCTGTGGTGATCATGCTTTTCTAAACTTCACCAGCATCACTTTTCCCAGACCATGATCTTTTCCAGGCAAGACAGCTCAGATCCATTTAATCACTGCTCGCATTCCATGCCTTTACCATCAATGCTGAAAATCTCATCTACAGACAAACACAGATGCTCTGAAAGGACTGCATTTGACTGCAGACACTGTTAGGAGCTCAGATATCCAGTCTGGAGAATGGCTTTTCCTTTGAGGTGAGGCACATGTGCTAAAGAAGGTCGGCGAACCCTGGCATCACCTCCTACATATTCGGAGCCAGAAGTACTCAGGCAATGCAGGAGCAGAGTTTCCAGAGACACTTCTTTGCTGCTCCAGTCTGAGCTTTCCTGCAGTAATTACTCTGGAACTTACTCAAAGCTCGTTAGGCAAAATTTCCACTAGGTTATTCTAACCGTTGATTAATTCCCCTTTCCTGGCAGATTTCCTTGGATTCTTTAGCATGCCTGCTCTCAGGATCCCTATGGTGCGGGTTTGTTTCCCCACTCCCAACATCCCATGCATTGATAGGGAAATTAAAAACCTAATCACGTCAGAGCTCGCCTTTGGTTTTTAAGTCTCTGTGGCAGATTAATGTGGCACCCTCCCCCTCCCCACGCCCTCCCATCTATTGCACAGCCCTACGTCAAGGAGTTAATCCCACCATCTGCAGCTCCTGCGCTCCAGGAAACCCCAACACCTAACAGGTCAGAAGCACCAGCAAGTCCAACTGTATCTAATAGCATTGAAGAAGCATGCATTAAATGTAATCACATTCATTTCCTTTACCCAATAGCTCGCTCAGTCAACACATACAAGATCATTTAGATTTAGACATCGAAAAGAGCTCAACAACTCAGCCTGGATAATGCCAGCAGACTTATTATTTACATAATCAAAGAATTACTAGCTCAACCTCGGTCAAAATCAGTCGGTTCCAACAACATTTGCATTCTAAGTGGCTTTATAAACTGCTGCACACACAGGGGACTGCAGTGCTAACATAAAGTACGAAGGAGACACCCAGGAAAGCCTTCCAAATTGTTTGTGACATGTATTTGACCTCCAGCCTCCAGCTCACTGCTTAGCTTTGCCTGCACGTAGTTGGGCAACAACCAGCATACAGGATCAGCAATGCAGAATGCTGCTGGAGCCTCTCTGCCTATTCTAACCCTCTTTTTGCAGCACAAAGAGCAATTTTCAAAACTGGAAGGCATCTGAAGAATGGAGCTAGAGAAATAATCACCTGGGGAAGCACAAAGCATGTAATCCATGCTCCTCTGGTCTATGATGTTCAAGGACAGACTGGACAGAGCCTTGGGCGACACGCTCTAGTGTGAGGCATACCTGCCCGTGGCAGGGGGTTGGAACTGGATGATCTTAAGGTCCTTTCCAACCAAACCAGTCTGTGATTCTACGGTGGAGGTAACTAGTCCCAGTATCAAGCATCCATTGCAGGTCAGTGTCTGCTGCACCCAGGTACCCACTCCTGCCCATCAGGAGCACACAGCCCTCCCAGCTCAAAGAGCTCACAAGTTACGCCCTGACCAAAACCAAGCACTATAAAACTGACTACCATTCATAAGGAAATGCTACACCACGAGATCAAGACTGGAGATGCCAAGCAGAAGCCCCAAAAGCACAGTCAAAGTTGACCCAGTGTCTGCAAGAGGACTGTATGACCATAACGGCCCTCTAACCTTGAAAAGGTCTTACGAATTCTAGCATTCCAATGTGACACTGTGAACTACCTTTTTTCTTGTGCTGGTGATGGTGATTACACACTCCAATGAGCCCAACCCATGAAAACACTCATACCAGGAGGTACCCAAGCACCTCAAGGCTCCTTCCTTCCTTCCTCATGGGTTCACAGACTGCCCTGCAAGTGGAACTGGTCCAAACATGGCTTCACCTCCTCCTACAGCCTCTGACATTTCTGGTGGCTGACGCTTTTGTGCTGTCTCAACTGCTCTTCTGCTTCAGCAAACACTTTAGAGCGCCAAAAGCCCTGAGGCACCACTATCATCACCAGCTCTGCCATCTTATGCAACACACGACACTCCCACAGCATCTTTCCCCCTGGACAGCCCCACGTCACCTCCCCTATTCCTCTTCTGCTTGGCTCCTGGGGACACACAGGCACCATCCTGCGGCTTCACTGAGCCCCTCAACAGACCACAGTGAGCATTACCTTCACTACAGACCTCATGCAGCATTCTTCATCTCCTGCCAAAGCTGGGTTTGACCACTCTGCAGGGACACAAGACCATTTCCTTCTTTTCAAACAAGTCTCAAATTAGAGCAAGCCACTCTGCTCCAATATGCCCATTTGGTTCACTTCAGTGAAGATGAAATCTTAATCAAAACGAAAAATCAAGATCTGGGCTCCTCCAGGGGATGCAGAAGCTGTTTTTTATCCCCATCCCTTCACTTCTTTCCCTTTTCTCAATTCAAAACTTGCAGGACAGGAATATCCTGGAACAACATTCTCCTGGTAGAATCTGTTCTAAAGCGAGCAGGTTTTCAGTGACTCCAGGGCTCCATCACTTTGCACTTCATACTCTCTGCACCCTGCCAGCAGCACAAACACGATACCAAGCCTCAGCAAACAGCACTTACACTGCACCTGCACTGGCACAAATGGGTGCTCTCACCACCGCCCCATCTACGCAGTGCAGCCATGACATACATTGCAAGAACAAAAAGAAGTAAAGGGGTGGGGAAGGACCAAACCCTGGTAGTCACTCCTCTGACACTCCCTGGTGTCAGCTTGCAGAGCTGTCAGACACTGGGTATTGCCTTGATCTTATCAGGTCTGGAACTATAGCACCAAACAAGAGCCTTGAGACCTACCTGTCCCCTCACTTCTCTGCACTTCAGTATCCCCAGACATACAGGGGAACATGGTCTGGCATTGCTCCTGGAAAGAAAGGGTTCCTCCAACAAAAAAATCTATCCCCCCATTCACAAGCAGTAGTTTTTGAGGCTCGCCATACCTAAAATACAGCTGCTGAGAACACCTGCATCCCCAACAAGATACTCTGTTAGGTCATAGGATCACAGAGTGGTTTGGGTTGAAAGGGACCTTAAAGCTCATCCAGTTCCAGCCCTGTGCCACACCTTCCACTAGAGCAGGGTGCTCCAAGCCCCTGGGTCCAGCCTGGCTTTGAACACTGCCAGAGATGGGGCAGCCACAGCTTCTCTGGGCACCCTGTGCCAGCGCCTCAGCACCCTCACAGGGAAGAGCTTCTGCCTAAGAGCTCATCTCAGTCTCCCCTGTTCTGGCAGGTTAAAGCCATTCCCCTTGTCCTGTCCCTACAGGCCCTTGTCCAAAGCCCCTCTCCAGGTTTCCTGTGGCCCCTTGAGGCACTGGAGCCGCTCTGAGGTCTCCCCTTAAGGAGCCTTCTGTGCTCCAGGCTGACCCAGCCCAGCTCTCTCAGCCTGGCTCCAGAGCAGAGCTGCTCCAGCCCTTGCAGCATCTCCGTGTCCTCCTCTGGACTCACTCCAACAGCTCCAGGTCCTTCTCTTTTATCCTACTGACAGGGTATTAAATTTACCTAATGGACCAAGAGCTGCCAAGCACTGCAAGACATTTTTCTGGCTTTATTCAGCTTTCCTTTCCTGATGAGAACCTGCCTTTACTGAGGTGTCGCAGCGAAAACACGAAGAAATGCCAGCTTGCCGGTGGATCCCAAAGCGAGAGTTCAAAGCACAATCTGGACTTCCCCAGGAGGTGGGACTGATCCAAGCCACTGCACCAGGAATGTTTGCCAGTATCAAGAAGGCTGCTCCATCTTAGTGGTTTGCAGGCTTGGATACTGCCATCCTAAAAAATAATGTAGGACAGAAAGCAGCAAAGTACACCCTCCTGTGCTGGAGCACCAACATTTAAGGAACCTACAGCTATGTGCCCCTATGGGGGGACATGTGCTCCTTCAGGTAGGGCAGAGGGAGATGTGGAAATATGCAGGATGTGATAACACCAAACACATTATAGGAAAGGGAAGAAGGTGGTGTGTCTCCCCATGCCAATCCTCATGCTCCACTGCCCTAGGCCAAGGAGCTTCAGGAAGAGGAGGATTCACCAAAGCTTCACAAGGTACAAAACCTATCTGGACATCTTTTGAAATACTCATTTTCTTCCAAGTTTTACTTCCACAGAGGCCCTTGCAAAATCAGAGCCATCTGTTGGAAACCAATAGCTGGTGCTGATGATGGAAATGCTGAATCCGTTTTTCCTGCTATTCCAGCTGCCTGGAAGCAGCTCACGCCCCCCAGAAACGTCAACAGTGTACAAAACACTGCAATGAAGTTGTGCACTGGAGATGTTTGCTCCTAGTGAGGATTTGGACATGCTGAAGCCAGAAACACACAAGCTGCAACATCAAACAACACTACAGCCTTCTTCTATCAATGTTACGTAATAAATAATGCATTTAAGTGTTGTGATGTTGGGCTCCAAATCCCAGCCTCATTGAGCCTTTAAACACTGGGCCATAATTATTTTTAGTATTTAGAATACAGAGTACTATCAGATCCCATTTAAAGCTTACTCTCAGATGAAGCAAGTCTGATTCTTAAACACTTTCTTCGAGCAGAAAAAGGTGGCAGCAGCAGCTGGGGTAGAGCAAACAAATCAATAGATGCATATGGACATATAGGTCACACAAGAATTAGGCTGAGGGAAAAACAAGTTAGCTGTTCAACTTGGCTGCTTTTCCACATATGGTGCTAGCCATTTGCAGTTAAAGCTTTGAGGAGCTCCACTTCGTTTGAGCCTGCAACAATTCCAAGCTTCAAAGAAGGAGGTTTTACTCTAACTCCTCTATGTTACTTTATACTGGCTAACGCTTTCATGTGAGCATCGCTGGCTTACACACATACTGCACTAGGAAAACCTGGAGAAGGAACTGGAAAACTGTGTTCTGTGCCCTGCAGAGCAGAAAAATATCCTTCAAAAATATAGAACTGACCTAGAAAAACAACGAGTTCTGCTGCTGCCCTCTAATGAGCACATCTAACATCTGAAAAAGAGCACTCCAAGATACGTTCTGTTCTGGTACAGGCAAGGCCTCTTCTGCTGCAGAGCTGTCAGCAGTGCAGTCACAGCTGGAGCAAGGCAGCACCTTCTACACAGCAAATGTGCAGAAAAAATATCTGGATGGACCCACGACCTACTCTGTGCTTTCCTGAGCTTAGAGTATACGGCTGTCTATTCTTCCGTTCTCTTTCCTTCCCCAAATAGAGGGAGGAGGGAGAAGGTTCCTAACTGTGACCTGCAGGACAGAGGGAGGCTTATCAGCTCAGCCCTGCCTGCAGCTTCCACAAGGATTATCCTCCCTCTAAAGTTACCTCCAAAGTATATTGCCTCATTCAACTTCTGCGTCCCTTGCTTGAGTCTGTCTGGATGCTATTCACGTTAGATCTTTTCATCCAACCTAGCAGAGAAAATTCATGGTACAGAGTTAGACCACATGTTTCACTGCCACAAAAGGCCATGATGCTGTTACAGGCATAGAGGTACAACAGAAACATGGAGCAATGACCTGCTTAAGTGTCACAGAATCCCACAATGGTTTGGGCTTGAAGGAACCTTAAAGCTCATCCAGTTCCAACCCCTGCCACAGGCAGGGACACCTTCCCCTAGAGCAGGGTGCTCCAAGCCCCTGTGTCCAACCTGGCCTTGAACACTGCCAGGGATGGGGCAGCCACAGCTTCTCTGGGCACCCTGTGCCAGTGCCTCAGCACCCTCACAGGGAAGAGCTTCTGCCTAAGAGCTCATCTCAGTCTCCCCTGTTCTGGCAGGTTAAAGCCATTCCCCTTGTCCTCTCTCCACCTTTCTTGTACATTTAGCTTATACACTGTCCATTGAGATTTACAGTGTTAAAAACCCCAACAAAAGACCCCTAAAGCCTTACTTTATTTCTATAAACCACTTGCCCAAAAAGCTAAACCCAGCTTACATGCCTTTACCAGTTATGCTACATGTGAGCATCAATAATGCCACCTTTAAACTGGGCAAACAGATCTTCAGGTGTTGCACGCATTTTGACCCAAGCATAAAGAAAATCTTTGTCCATAAACTTCTCACAAAGACTCTCTGATCCTCTGTATCCTGAGGACCCCTGTGCTGAGCAAAACAGCTCTCAGTACAGGAACCAGCACCACATCCTGTTTCTCAAGCATGCACTGCAGTCAGTGGTGGCCTGAGAGAAGAGCTCCAGCAGAATATCACGTTTTCTCCTAACTGCAATCTGTGGGCCATCAGTGCTGCAGCTGAAGGATTATCTGTGCTCCTACGAACTGGCAATACAGTTTAAATAACAAATAAAACCTTAGGCAAGCTAGACCTTCATTCCAGTAAAGGAAAACTTGCATAGAATAAATCCATAGATCCCACTTCGTCTGAATTATAGGCATAAAGTCTTGGGAGATCTACCATTAAACATCCTGTCATCCAGATAAGACCCACATTAGCAGAGATTTATCTCTTGGTAAATTAGATTTATGTAGATGACAATTGTAGCGTAGAAACCCTTGGAAAAAATAGCCAAGCAAAATAGGCTTCCTCACATGGGCATCTCCCTGGGGTGTCAGCAGAGGAAAGAGGAGGCTGACTCATTCTGCACCCCAGAAGCACGTCAAGGCAAGTCAGAAGGGGCAACGCAGATGAAGGAGACCTCTCATGGCACCCACACTGCACCAGGCTCCACCAATTTTCTAACTAGAACACCTATTAAATATTAAACTCCCAGGACACATATTTCAGAAACCCATTTGACAGCTTGACACAACTCTGTACCAACGCTGGTGACAAGGGAAGGGTGCTGACTTCCAGAGCTGTCAATCTGCCCTCTCCACAGGCAGTTCTTCATCCCTCTTGGGATTCAGTTCCTTAAGTCATGCAGCGCTAAACTGTTCTTCTCATGCCCCATGAGAGGTTTTCATGGCTAGGATTGGTGCTGGGTGCAGCTCTTTGCCACCAGTGCAGAACTGTGCCTCCTCCCTCTCTCTGTAGCATTTATAATGTTATAATTCGATTATGCCAAAGCTGTAACATCAGAACAGCAAAGGCACGGATTTCAGTTCACAACCCTCTTTTGTAACACTGCAGCTTCAGTACTCTCCTAGGCAGGGCTGATCTATTTTTGTGTTAAGTAAGGATGTCTGACCATTTAAAACTGATTTAGCAGAATACCAGGCTAGATTAGTATCCTTTTAAAGCTTTGGGAATCATGATCACAGAGAGCAAGACACAGCACGACATGCAAACTGCCATGCCCCATCACACCTGACCAGGAAGGCCAAGATGTACAGTGACCCCAAATTCAGCAAGCCCTTCAGCGGCACAAGGGACTGACCCATTTGACCTGAAAACCACATGCTTGAACACTCAGTTGGTACAAGAGCTGCAGGAAGGCTTTGAAAAGCCCAGAGCAACACCTCAGAAGCCTCACCAAAGCAGTTCCCATTTCCTCAGTGAGCCCTCTCCTCCTCTTCACCCACTCAGCTTCAACACAGCCATAGAATCACAGAATCAACCAGGTTGGAAAAGACCTTTAAGATCAAGTCCAACCACTCCCCAGCACTGCCAAGGCCACCACTAACCCATGGCACTGAGGCCTCATCTCCACAGTGTGTGAACACTTGCAGGGACGGTGACTCCAGCCCTGCCCTGGGCAGCCTGTTCCAATGCCTGAGCACCCTCTGGGGAAGGAATTGCTCCTCAGCTCCATCTAAACCTGCCCTGGTGCAGCTTGAGGCCGTCTCCTCTTGTCCTATCCCTTGTTGCTCGGGAGCAGAGCCCAACCCTTTCTGGCTCCATCCTCCTGTCAGGCAGTTGTAGGGAGCGATAAGGTCCCCCCTGAGCCTTCTCTTCTCCAGAAACAAAGAAACACATGTAAAGGCTGCTCCAAGGCAAGCACGTACCTTCTACCATTGTTAGTGGGGAGCATGACACAGCCACCACAGGAACCAGCCATAAGAAATTACAGGGATCTGACACATCGTTAAGCTCGTAAAACTCATTTCAGGCTCTTCCCACTACCAACAGCCTCCTCTCTCTGGAGCAGATTGCAAACATCCTGGCAGCTCTGGCCACTCTGGAAAGCATTCCTGTGTTTGTGTAGTGCTCAGTATCCATGACCACTGGCTAATTGGAGCATTTAAAAACATAACAACAAAACATTAATTTTAAGTAGAAGGACTTAGCCCCAGCTAGAGGAAGGGGAAGGAAACAAAATGTTAATTAACTCCAGAAATATTAACACAACTGATGCCCATGAGTTGGCAGAAGGCACTCACAACAAGGAAATGGTTTATCTGCAGAAGGGAAGTCAAAGCGCTTGAAGCAGTGCAAGTTTCAGACACTCATTTAGCTCTTTTCACTTAATTACACTGACTAATTAAAGTGGAGTTTCATTCAGCTCTTCTCACAGCCAGCACCACACTGCACAGTAAATGTTAGAGTGTTATTAAGCAGTGTGGAGTTTTTACTTCCTTAACAGAAATTATTATCATTTTTAAGACACGGGTGCCTTTGGCTTTCAGTAGGATTGCAGCAGGATTCCCAATCCAAGCAAGCTGTTGCAACCTACAGGCTTTTGTTCTTGTAGCCCCTTGAGGCACTGGAGCTGCTCTGAGGTCTCCCCTTGAGGAGCCTACTCTTGTCCAGGCTGAACCAGCCCAGCTCTCTCAGCCTGGCCCCAGAGCAGAGCTGCTCCAGCCCTCACAGCATCCCCAGGGCCCTGAGGAACATCACTTGTCGCTGGTCTCCACTTGGACATTGAGCCATCAACCACAACTCTCTGCGTGCAGCCATCCAGCCAAGTGGTCCACCTGTCAAATCCATGCATCTCCAGTTTAGAGACAAGGATGTAGCAGGACAGTGTCAAATGCCCTGCACAAGTCCAGGTAGATGACATCAGTTGCTCTTCCCTTATCCACCACCACCATGGCCTCATTGTAGAAGGCCACCAAATTTGTCAGGCATGATTTCCCCTTCATGAAGCCATGTTGGTTGTCACCAATCACTCCCTTATTGTTTATGTGCCTTAGCATAGTTTTCAGGAAGATCTGCTCCCTGATCTTCCCAGGCACTGAGGTGAGACTGACTGGTCTGTAGTTCCCTGGGTTTTCCTTGTTTCCTTTTTTAAATCTGGGGTTTATATTTTCCCCTTTCGAGTCAGCAGGAACTTAACCTGACTGCCACAACTTCTCAGATACCATAGATAATGGAGCTTGGATGCCCTGTTTGAAAGACATGTTGATATCCACCTCACCCATGAGAATGAGAAATCCCAGCCCAAATGCCACTCAAGCAGCTGCTTCTCTTAGGACAGCATCCACCTGCCAAACAGAAATTTTCAAATATCTTAAACAAAAAAGATTATTTTCTAACAAGAAATACTGCAGTGGATTGCAGGTAAGCAGGCAGGTGCTTTCAGCAAGACCATACAAGTGTAGATTGAGATGAGCTCTTAGGCAGAAGCTCTTCCCTGTGAGGGTGCTGAGGCGCTGGCACAGGGTACCCAGAGAAGCTGTGGCTGCCCCATCCCTGGCAGTGTTCAAGGCTTGAAGCAACCTTCTCTAGTGGAAGGTGTCCCTGCCTGTGGCAGGGGCTGGAACTGGATGAGCTTTAAGGTCCCTTCCAAACCAAACCATTCTACATTAAAATCATTTCAGTGCCACGCCACCAAGAGCATCACCAATAGGTACCTGACTGACACCACTTTAAGGGAAAGTGTTTCAATGCTCCCCAAATTCACACAGACCAAGCCTAGGCAGCTTTGCCCAGAGACAGATGGAGCAGGAACATCTTGTCATTGTGGACTTGCATAGCACGTCACATTTTATACACACATTGGAGATGCTACGGCTGCTCCTTGCAGGCCGTTCACTGTCAGCGTCAGTTTGCACCCCTCTCCATCTGAAGAGTGTTACACTGGGGAACAGCTTGAGCAGGGTGCTCTAAAACAAACACAAGACACGCATGACAACTGCCAGCACAGAATGAGATGCTGAAGAAAAGCAACAGCAGTGGAACTGTGAAGATGCAGCAGCTTTCCACACTGCAAAGGTGGTAAATGACCACCATAAGCTGATTTTAAAACACCTCAAAAAGCAGCAAAGGCTTAAAACTGGTATTCGGAAAGGATGTGTTCATTAAAACAAAATAATCCCCAAAATCAAGCAGGAACCCCCTGCTTCACGAAGCCAGGCACTACACAATAGCCAGGAAGGCACAGCTGGAGGGGATGGCAAGCAGCATGCTGTCCTGGAGGTGAAAGAGAAGCCCAAAATGAAGGCAATAGAAAGGGTGCCAACGTCTTTGCTCTCTTCACATCACTAAAAGTC
Organism: Neopsephotus bourkii; assembly: GCF_033783945.1. Lineage (NCBI taxonomy): Eukaryota > Metazoa > Chordata > Aves > Psittaciformes > Psittacidae > Neopsephotus > Neopsephotus bourkii. The sequence goes on from NW_026900841.1 coordinate 2,037,697, forward strand.
TGCCTAAAGAAGGTGGACAGTGCTAGGATTAGACACAGCAGGAGGGCAGACTCACACCACGCACTGCAGAGGAACAGAGCAAACATCTTCCCAGCAGAAGTAACCTGCTCCTACCAACAGCACAGCTCCAGGATTTGCACAGAAGCATTTCATGGAGAAACATCCTCAGGGTTGAGGACAGAAGTGGAAGAACTGTAATAAAGGGCACAAACAAACAGATATTTAGTGATTCTATCATTCTATGAACAGAAAGGAATAAATTATGGAACACATAGGTTAGCATCCTGTCAGAGCTGCAATTCTTCAAGCAACACAGCAGTGGATCCACAGCAGTGGCAACCCTGAGTCCAGACACTGCAGGAACAGTGATGCTGAAGAGGAAGGGTCTTACCTGGATTCTGGCACACCACCCATTACAAGCAAAACCCAGAAAAGTAAATCATGTCCCATGAAGTTAGTGCACAGCAGGATGATGACACCAACCAACCACAGCTTTTCTGCTTCTCATTTGAGGCTACAAAAGGAGAAAAGAATTGGACAAGTGGCTGCAGAGCCCAAAGAGAAGGAAGCAGATACGCAACAGACACAACTAATCTGGAACACCAGAACAGAAGCTGAGGTGCAAATCAGAAGGACACAAGCATTGACTCTGAAGAGGAAGGCTTGGTAACAAAAGGAAATTAAGAGTATGTGAGAAAGGGGCAAAGCAAGGCTGTACATGGCTTTCAGACTCCAGCAATTCCAAGCTATCAGGTTCCTGCTTGCCCTGATTTATTCTCTCCTGTCTCTGCATTTCTTCAGCAGGAAAAGGGACTCCCTTCTTTGTCAGATACTCAGCAATTTCACACCTCCGCTCCCCTCTGTGCCACTGACAGATGAACCCATGCTGTAAGACACTGCCATCAGAGGACTAAACTCTCAAGATACAAAGGGGTAACTCGGAGATACTACAGCATGCCTGAAAGTCCCCTCTATTTTCACATTCCAGTGTGCAGATCCAGGCTTGGTACAGAATCAGACTCACAGAGTGGTCTGGGTTGAAAGAGACCTTCAGAGATCATTTAGCCTAAATCCCCTTTCACCAAGTTGCTCCAAGCCCCTGTGTCCAACCTGGCCTTCAACACTGCCAGGGATGGGGCAGCCACAGCTTCTCTGGGAACCCTGTGCCAGCGCCTCACAGCCTTCACTGTAAAAAATGTCTTCTTTATGTCCAATCTAAACCTACCTTATGGTGTCCTTAGGGACCCCTAACTGGTCTGGGGCCAGAGGCAGCAAATGGCTTTAATCCATGCATCAAATCACATTTTCCTGGCTCACCAGTAGCACAGGAGGAGCTAAAGCAATCTGCAGGAAAAGCTACCCTTGGCACAACCTCAGAAACCAAGGTGACCAGCTAAGGTTTTGCAAGCAGTTCTGACCTGATAGCACTTGCTGCCATTGCCCTTTTGCTTTCTCAACAATGCATCTTGTCAAGAGTGCCCTTTTGGAGAAGCTGAAAATAAAGCAGGAAGATGCCAGTCTAGTTGTTCATCCCATTCCACAACTGGTTCATCATCCACTCCAAAAAACCCCAGACATTCCCAGCCAGAGTTACGCTTGCACAGGCCTTTGTTTCAAGGGGCAAATACTGAGGAAGGAAACCTAAAGCAGGGATTAAAAAGGGAAGAAAAAGGGGGGAAAAAAGCAAACACACACACCTCCCCCCAGTAAGACAGGCCATTATTTCTGACTGACTTGGAAGCACTTAATTCCCACGCTACGGAGGCTCACCCACAGGAGATTTATTCCCTCACACTAGTAGCAGACGTCCTTGCATGGATTAGATTATGGCAAAGCATTTGATTTACATTACGTCAGTGACTAAGCAAACTACACTGATGAAAAGCAATCACTGACCAAGCTCCTGGACTTAGCTCCAGTGTTCACAGTGATGTTGCTGGCTTTTGTTACCTATTAGCATGTGGAAATCATCTGGAATCTGGTGTTGAGATGAGCTAATGATTAAAGACAAAAAGCAGAGCAGAAGAAAGTAGTTGCAGCAGGTCTTCTTCACAGTATGACATGGCTCAGAGCTCCCCATATTAAAATACTTCCCATCTTGGACCACTGGCTTTCTACCGTCACACATGCAAGCTTCACCAAATATTAATTCCATTTCTCTATTATAGTTCCACCCTTTCCCTCTCATGCTGCCGCAATCATTGATGCCAGAACAGCCTAAGCTGATACCTCACCTCAATCAAAACAAGCACACTGAATAAGCCTCGTATCTAAGGGAAGGAACAAGACCATTACCATGAGAGCAGCAGATACTTCCAGTGTGGCACTCTGCCTCCACCAGCTGTACCAGGAATCCTCAGGAAAATGTTGGCAAGAACCAACACAACCAGCTTATCCTTCCAAAACAAGGAACTCCTTCATTCTCCTATCAGCCCCAGCGCAGGCAGACACAACCACTCGTGTTAACCAAGATGCTAACCCTGCTAGAGATGCTAAACTTTCCAAATTGAGAAGGATGCTTCTCCCTCTTCCCTCAGAATAACCACAGCCGACCTTACTTATGAAATTGAGGAAAGGGAAGGGGACAAAATGTAGAGAAAAAGTGCTTCTGGCTTGCTCTTCCCCCTATACCACCACCTGTTCCAGGAGCAACTGTTGCCCCTGCACCACACTCTGGAGAGACCAGGCAGGCTTTCCAGGTCTCTTCTACTGATCCAGCCAGCCACTATCCTCTCTTAAACAGTAAGGGTTTTGAAGACAGGTGAAGCCACAAGCCAGGGTCACCACCTATTCTTCCTTGCTTTTCCAGCAACAAGCAATCTCTCAACCACACACATCCTTCTAGGCCAGCTCCACATCTGACAGCTTCACAGTTAGCAGAAGGCACTCCAGCTCACGGAACTTTGGTGCTCAGGCTTTGTCAAGACAAAAGTCGGGCCGTCTGTTCAAGCACAAAGATAAAATGTGAAGACCAAGTGGGGAAAGGAACATGGCAGGATAGTAGAAGGACGGTCAAATGTTTTACCCAGAAATATCTTGCGCAGGTACCTTTGTGCTGCAATGCCATGAAAGCATTACCAGCCTGCAGTAAGATGCTGGCTTTCCGGGAACTACACCTGCAAAAGCAGAGGGATGCAGGATCTGAGGAGGAGAGATAAAACAGCAAAAACCCACAGCAACCAGCAGAGTAACCCAGAGTGCTTCCTGTTAGGTCCAACCCCTGTAACTGATCCCTTGTTTCACTTATGCCCTGCAAGCCTCTGTAAGCCCACACTGATGTCTTCCTGGCTGTCCCTGAAGTGTCACAGCACAAGACCAGACTGTAACACAAAACAGATACCAGTAACCTTAGATAATGTGAAGCAATCCTAGGAGTGCACGCATGCACACAGGGAGGACAAAGATACCAGCTTTCTCAACTGCCACACATTCCTGGGCACAATAAAATAAATCCTCAGCTGTGAAAAGCACAGGAGATAGAGAAATAAAGTCTGCCAAGCTGACCTACTCAGAGCTTGAAATGCAAGTGGGAGATAGACATTTTTTTGTCTTGCTATTAAATCTAAAAATAACAGTGTGTAGGAGAATCCTACCCTCCTGCCCTGTGCACAGAGCTAATGGGGGTGGGAGGAAAGTGGGGATAAGGGTTGGAGTCAAGTTGAATTTGCTGCTGAACAGGCCCTCAGCTGACCAGGGATCCCAGGAGACAAAGCAGAGCCTGCCTAGAATCTTTTTTCTAACTCCAGGGTGTCAGCTATTGTATGCACAGCCTAGTTACAGTTCACTGACTTAACACAAAAAATGAATTGATTTCCATAATGAAAAGGCCTCCACATGGCTCCAGAATGATACAAAAAGAAAGGGCAGAGCAGCTTGGGAAGATTTGAGAACAAAATCAAACCACTTTTTGCCTCGTTGAGCTCCAGTTTTGGGCCCCCAGACAAACAGCTATTTTTAGCTGATCATCTGGAAAGCACAAGGCAGCACAAAGCATTGGGGTCAGCATCACTGCAGGCAGCCAGCATGCAGCCTCAAGAGAGGGTTAAATGTAGTCAGGCACCACACATCTGCATCATCAGCACTTGCAGAGGGACCAGAGGCACAGAGCTATTTATAAAGCAGATCTGTGCAGCTGCAGCCTGCAGTGAAAGACAAGGACTGCAGGCTGTCAGCCCTCAACATGCTCATTTAATTAAAGAGATGGCTATGTTTACGTGCACACATGTATGCACACATGTCCTTTTCCCAGGAGAGGTACAAACAATGAGCTCAGTGTTGGAAAACAAGGCACTTCACAAAGGCTTCTGTGCGGAGGGCAAGCATCCCCAGCAAATGCGTCCTCACACAACCTTCCCATTCCCTCACACTGTGACTAAATGTGACTGATGGGCTGTGGCCGCTGCAGTTCAGGTAACCACTAGCCTTGAGGTGCTTGCTGGGTTGCTTTGTAGCCCTGGACATGAAAACAAAGTCACTGTAGTGGTATTGATCTGCGCAGAAAGAACAGATTCCGTTTGTAAGCAAGGTATTTGTGAGTCCCACACGTCTTCTGCACCAGGACAGATTAGTGTGCCATCAGTTTCCATTCTGAGGTGAAATGGAAACCCAGTTTCAGACTCAAAGCCCTGTCTGCCACTAAGCAGGGAGCATTTCCTTGTGGAAAACAATACCCTCTATCACCACCTTACCATTCCCACTCTTACTCCCCGTAATCCTAGGTGAGCTGAACTCTCCTGCCATAAGACCTAGAAACAGCAATGGAAAGGAGAAAATGGGTGGCAGTCAGTCTGCTGTGGGTAAAGCACTGCTGATGCACAACAAACAACTAGCTGGCAAAACAGAGTATGAATGGCAGCTGCTGGTGAGGCAGAAGCAGCTGCAGAGGAAGCCTGGAGATCAGCTCACAGCCTGGGCTCTGCTGTCCTCTCAGCCCCTGAGGACCAGGAGCCTAATTCCCCACACCACACATACGCCATTCTGCTTCCTCCAATGCCAAACAGAAACCACTTGGAAAAGCCCCTGCAGAAACACAGGGAGCTGTGGTTTGGGTTCAGTTCTGACAGCCACTGCAGAATACAGTCCTCAGTGTCTTTGCTCACAACTTAACCAGGCACTCATTCGCAATACAACAACAAACCTGTTCTGGAGGAAATGATGCTTCTAGAGTCCAAGTCAAGCTTCTTGACAAGACTATCAGGGTCAATCTTCAGCCCGGAAAAAACACCAGAAGATGAGAAGTCCCAGTCCTTACCCAAAAGAAACAAGAAGCAGGAGTCAGTACAAACACCACAAGACACATTCACTAAAACAAAAACGAGCCCCAGCACCTTCCAGACAGGAGGATGCCTCTGAGCAGGCAGGGGTAGGTAAGTCACCCCACTGGCCAGAACCCCGCAGGGTCTTCCACACAGAAAGAAGCTTCACAAAGTCAGGCTTCAGACTGTTTTATTCCTAACAGATTTCTGCCCCAACCCACGCTCACCTGACTCAAGTGAATTCTGGTCTTAATGTGAATGGTATCCGTAGGAAAAGCCAGATTTATTACAGGTACATGACATTACAAATAAGCAACAAATGAGCAGATCAGGGGCCTAAATCCTAAATCAGTGGACATTAAGCAGATTCAGTGACTACCAGCAACTTAACCAAATCTTCAGCATCCAGTTCCTTTAAGCATGCAATAGCTCTCCAAGTCCTAAGCTTTGCAGTACCTTCTCTGGTTGGCTTGGAATCGATTATTTTAGCTAGCAGTTTCTCCCAGCACTGACACGTAACTCATAGTGGTACAAAACCAGCTGTGTATGGCACAATCTGTTCCTCCCTGTTTAAAAGGAAAGCTGTAGGTGCACAAAAAGCATTTACTGCTGCTCTGTGTCCTTGCTGCAGGGAGACTGGGGGAGGCAACCAGCTTTAGCCTTAACTGTGTTATTAATAAGCCAGACATGGCCCAAATCTCCTAAATGACTGTATAAACAGCTCATGTCCACCTCCCCTAACCTGGAACTGAAGAGAACCAGCTCAAAATGAGCCAGGCAGGTCTGACCCCTTCACTCTCAACTCATGCTGGTGGCTGCCGTAACTATCAGCACACGGCACATCCATCGCCATGGCTGATGCTGAGAAGCACACTGGGACACTGGTGGTGCACAAGCAGGACATTGCACCGAAGCCCTGAAGCTTCAGGCTCACTTGTTCGGCCTGCTGTGACCAGCAGTGTCCTTCATCGCCATGAGAAGTGTGTTGACAAGTGATGTGAGGCCCAGCACAGTGCCACAGCAGCTTCAAGGCCACAAGCACAGCACTGAGGGTGTAAGGTGACTTTTCCAAGCAGGAAAAGGAGACCAGGCTTCAGGAAACAATGTCACAGCCTGTTTTGGGTTGAAGGGACCTTCAAGCTCATCCAGTTCCAACCCCACCCACAGGCAGGGACACCTTCCACTAGAGCAGGGTGCTCCAAGCCCCTGTGTCCAACCTGGCCTTGAACACTGCCAGGGATGGGGCAGCCACAGCTTCTCTGGGCACCCTGTGCCAGCGCCTCAGCACCCTCACAGGGAAGAGCTTCTGCCTAAGAGCTCATCTCAGTCTCCCCTGTTCTGGCAGGTTAAAGCCATTCCCCTTGTCCTGTCCCTACAGGCCCTTGTCCAAAGCCTGTGTCACCATTTCAGTTCACTCCTGCCCCTATGAAGACTGTCAGCTCCCACCAGCGCTTCACCATGTCCAGGACCAAACGGCGCCCTCAGCCACCCGCGAGGCTCCTGCGCCCGTGGCAGCCACCGTGTGGGGACACCAAGAGCTGAAGGGACCGAACAGAGCTGCGGCCTTCCCGGTGCAGGGCGGGGAGCATGGCCTCAGCCGCCGGGATACACACATCTATCGTGACAGGCGATACCACGGCCCCACGTGTCACCGCCCCGCTCCCCGTTACCTTGCCCGCCGCCGCATTCCAGCCGCCGGGGCCGGGCTGGGGCTGGGGCTCGGGCAGTGGCAGCGGATCCTTGGCGGGCCAGGGCCGGGGGGCGGCGCGGTGCAACCGCGGGCGCTTCACCTTCCCCACCATGGCGGCGGCGCGGCGGAAGGGAGGAAAGAAGGAAGGAAGGAAGGAGGCGGGCGGGCAGGCCTGAGCTCGGCCCCGCCTGCCGCGGGGCGGCCCCGACCAAAGAGGGCTGGAACCGGGAGCCGAGGGGCTGCGGCGCCTGCGGCCTTGGGTGCGCCTGAGTGCTCAAGGCCGGGTTGGACACAGGGACTTGGAGCACCCTGCTCTAGTGGAAGGTGACCCTGCCTGTGGCAGGGGTTGGAACTGGAGGAGCTTTAAGGCCCCTTCCAACACAAACCATTCCATGAACCCAGCCCACCCTGCAGCTGTTAACTCTGAAGCCTAATGGTGGCATATTAAGTGACCCCGGTCGCTTTGGTGGGCAGCCTGGGGGTTAGTCACCTTCAGGCCTCCAGTGGCTCCTGGACACAGCCGGGGGGTGTCATTGAGTGTGGTTGAGTCAAATCTAGAGGCTCTACAACACAGTTAAGATCTGGTGTAAGCCCTTGGAAGAGCTGAGGCCTCTTGGTGGCCCTAACCAGAGACCAAGGTGCATGGCAGGACAAGAAATGAACTCTGAAACACACCGCCAGAAGTTATTTCCATCGCTAGAACAGCCCCTGTGGGCCCCAGGCACGTGTCTGACCTGTGAAACTGGATGGACCAGGTGGGGACCCCTCACAAAACAGCAGTTGAGCACACATAAAGGGGTGAAAGTCATCCTAATGCTGCTTGCTCCAGCCCTGGCTTGCTCCTGCTTGGACATTGTGCTGTGTGCGGTGTGAAAGCATGGACACAGTGTAAGAGTAACTGCTCACTGGCTAATAGTAGTAAATGTAGTAGTAATGTGGGAAATATGCATAACTTTAACCCATCATGCTAAGCACTGATATGCTGGAGGCAGGGCATTGTAAAACACATGTGTTAAGGGTCCTATGGGAATTGTTAGGGATAATGCTTTGCTGTGGACATCCATTCAAGGCCAAAGCTGCAAGACAGCATGAGGAACAGCTCCGAAGGAACTGGGAGTATGCCAGCAAGCTTCAGCCTCGGGCCCCAGGAGCCCATGGGGTACCCATTCTGCTCCACTGCTCCTGCTCACGAGGCTCCCAGCTCTCCCACTCTTCCCTCAAGGCCAGTGGGAGTAGAGTACTTTGACAAACCTGATGAAACAATTGAACAGAGCAGCCCAGTGAAGACCTTATGCAATACAAAAGGGAAAATTACCACAGCTCAACTCACTTGAGCACATTTTCTTCGCCCAGACCTGCAACCAGCAACACCTGCGGGAAGCCCCACCAGTTTTCCCAGCTTCACCCACTCCAGGGTTAGGGGTTTATGGCAGCATCCAGCTGCAGCCACGCTTCCAACCCAAACCATCCTATGGTTCCTGGCAGGGCTGTCCTCAGCTCCATCCCCACTGTATGCCATGCCAGCCAGGCAAGAGCTGCTCCAACACTCCCACCCTGCTGCAAGAATTGCTATGATGATCTCTTGCTACAACCAGCACCTTGGCTGCCACAAAACCAGGCCACAGCTCTGTTGTCAAAGCCTCTAACCCACGGGGCATCCGTGAGGGCTCAGAATCACTGCTAGCACTGTGATGCTCTGCCTGCTGCAAAGGTAAATCCAGCTCCATAACAAAGGCAAGCAGCCAGTAAACTGCACTGGTGTCTTACAGTGCATGGTGGACACTCAATGTTAGCCTGCTGGAAGGGGAACCTAAAAAGCAGTTAACAAAAGGTTCACATTAACTACTTTCAAAAAGCACCCAAAACTACAATCCTGCACAGTTCCTAAAATAGCTGGTTTCTCTCTACTTAGGGAAGTGTTGGTAAAGGTGTGTTGGAGGAGTTATTGCACCCTGCACAACACAACGTGAAGGCTGCTTAAAGAAAAGCCCACACAGCCCTGAGCTGTGCCACAGCAAGAAGGGTGCCAGCATCCTCTGCCAAACGTGGAGACCTCACTACCCTGGCAGTGAGCCCTGACACAGTCTGAGGAGAGCCAGCTCCCCATCTTCTTCACACCCAGGAACCAGCTCCCAAAGGAAACAGTTTCCCTTACTACCAGCTTTACTTGCTCACTGGGGGCCCATGCTGGTGAAAGGTTAAAAGGGGGGCAAAAACCAGGGGGTTTTGGTAGGGTCCGTGTCCAAGGTGAAGCAGGAGAGCTGCAGACCCCCCAGTGCAGCTCAGGGGAGAGATGAGCCCCAGCACTGGAGGGCGGGATGCTTTCACAGGGATTCGGTTGGGTTTTGGAGGGGAACGCACCCTCCCACACCCACTGCTCTGACTTCCTCCTTTCAGCCCCAGCCGACTGTAAGAAATAGGAAGGAAGGACTGGGGTGCATTGCAAAGCTCCCGATGCCCCTCTGCTTTTCCCAGCCAAGCTTGAGAAGGTGAGACCATCGCTATCCCAGCTGAAGCACGGGACGGAGCAGAGGGCTTGATGCAAGGTGAGTACAGCATCTCCATTTCTTTGCTTCTGTTCTTTCTTTCTGTGGGGGGTGGAAAGCAGCCAGGCAACAAGGTACATGGTAGCTCTGGTGTTTCCAGTGGATTTGGGTTATAATTCCTGATCTAACCCCTGGCTGCTTAAATGAGCTTTGGGAGCACAGCATGGTGTCTTTCCCACATGTGGCATGGTGTGCCTGTTGCTGTGTGCAGCCTTTGCAAAAGCAGCTTCCCTGTGCTGTAATAGTTTTGGGGGTAGGATTAAGCATAGAACTGCAGGTAGTTATCGAGGAGAGGGTGTCAGACCCCAAACAACTCCTTCCTCACCACCCCACAGGACTGGAAAGCAGAGCAGAGAGGGTGCAGCATGCTCCCCCGTTACCCTCACGCATGGCCCTGGGGAGAGCAGTGCTGTCTGCGTGCCCACCAGCAGCACCAGGGCTGGGGGCTGCACTGGTTCCCCTCCCAGGACACCCCTCTTCCGTGTGGGATCCCATACAGGCACCCACCATCAGCTGCAGGGTGTGATGGCTCAGAGGGGAAGAGGGAAGCGGCGTGGTGACATGGTGCAAGCGGGGCTTGGTGTGGTGCCACCACCAGCACGGAAGACCCTCTCTCCTCTCCTTCATCTCTCTGTGTGCTGTACACAACATACCCTGCTGACACCATTGAAAGCAATGGTGGGAAAGGCAGCAGAGGCTGCAGGCAAGCTAACCCCGGGGACAGCAGGTCCTTCCCTAAATCTCCATGGCTCTTGGATGCAGACAAAATGCCGGGCACAGCCCAGGGGTGGGGAAAGCAGCCTAGCATCTACATTGGATGCTTTTCCCAACACCACAGCCCCAGGTCACGTCCTCACAGGCAAATGTGTGAACACAAGAAGAGGCTTTGCACCCTGCAAGGCAGTGTGGGTGCTGCTATGTGGCTCTTGCAAGGTGTGGGAAGGCTTTAAACAGTGCCTTTTGCTGTCACGGCTCTCACATCCTGCTTCACAGATTGGTTTTGCACTTTTTGTGTCCTCATCCTGCTGCTGTTCTGTCACAGGCGATCTCAGCACTGGAGAGTGTGGTGCAGGGTGATGTATTTTCTCAGAGACAGACATAATCAGGTCACCACAGGACTGGTGGTGACAGAGGATCCCTCCTTTGCTTACAGGAAGCATGAGCTTTGCCAGCTCCAGGGGACAGGCTGTGCCCTTGGGCAGATCTCTGGGTCCCTGCTCAGGCCCAGGACTCTGTCCTGCATCTCTGCCAACCATCACAGTGTGCACACTGGGATCATTCAAGGACTGATGCCCACAGGAGATGAGACACAAGAAATGGCTTCTCTGCTCTTAAAAATCCCAAACTGGTTTGTGTTGGAAGGGACCTTAAAGCTCATCCAGTTCCAACCCCTGCCACAGGCAGGGACCCCTTCCACTGGAGCAGGTTGCTCTGAGGTTTCTTGTCGGTTTCCTCTCCAGGTTTCCTGCAGCCCCTTTAGGCACTGGAGCTGCTCTGAGGTCTCCCCTTGAGGAGCCTTCTCTTCTCCAGGTTAACCCAGCCCAGCTCTCTCAGCCTGGCTCCAGAGCAGAGCTGCTCCAGCCCTCGCAGCATCTCCATGGCCTCCTCTGCACTCCCTCCAACAGCTCTAAATGCCCCAGAAGTCCTGCAACACCAGGCATGAGAATGCATCCTCCCATTGCGCAGGAAAACAGATGTTTAGCAAAGCACTGCAGGGGAGTTGTGGCTAACAGACTGCAAGACCTGTCTCTGCTGTTGAACACTCATCTTATTTATAGCAACAGGATTGGCACTGGCATCCACGCTTCCCCTTCAGCCCTCTCTATACTCACTCCTTCATGCTGCCCAGCAGCATCCTCCATCTGACACCCACTGAAGTGTTCAGTACCTTCTCTGAGGCTGCCTTCACATTTTCTGGCTCACAGACCCTTCAGGAGACTCTTGCCCTGCCTGAGACGTGCCAAGTATGTAAGTAACATGCAACAAGTGAGAGATGCTCCAAAGATGGAGAACCCTGGTGTCTTCCTCAGAGGACTCCTGGTGAAGCAGAGGCCCAGTCCCAAGCTGCCCAAGGCATGTGGTGCAAAGATCAGAGCTCAGGGCCAACGAGGAACCCATGCCCCATGCAGGTACCAGAACAGGTACCAGGGCCTGGTAGCACCATGCCCTGCCCCTAGCAGGGGTGCTCAGTCTCAGCACCTTTCTCCCTAGCCTGGGATGAAGTAGGTTGTAGAGCTCTGCAGTTCTGCTCCTTCACACCAGGGCAGGAGGATGGACTATGTGCCTTAATATATGAAAAAGAGGAAGAAAACCCAACATCCCAGATGATGAAGAGCACATCCAGAAGAGTCCCCATGAAGGGAGATGGAGAAAATGCTGCTGAGGCCTATGTGTGGGCCCTGCTAATGCAGTGCCAGATTAAAAACCTGCTTTCTTCAGCCTGAGCACTGTAAGGAGGCAGACAAAAGCAGAAGGCCTACTTGCTCTCTTTGAAGGTCACCCTACGTCATGTATACGCTCAGCCACCCACATACCAGTGAGCAATTTCCCTCCACAGCAAAAGGAAAGTGGTGAGGTTTCTTCTGCTGCTCTCCCTACAACCAGCGTGTGTGGTTTACCTTCTTGCAACAAGGGACAGAAATGACTTCAGGGATTAGAAAGGCAACCAAATCCAGCCCACAAAATTTACCGTGCATTACAAAACTCAACAGTATCCAGAGCTGGCTTATGTGGAGCTTTCCACTTTACTTCTGGGGTTTGAGAGCTTTCTAAAATCCAGTTTTAATTGGAAACTTGCGCCATCCCTGGCAGTGTTCAAGGCCAGGTTGGACACAGGGGTTTGGAGAAACCTGCTCTAGTGGAACGTGTCCATGTGCGTGGCAGGGGTTGGAACTGGATGAGCTTTAAGGTCCCTTCCAACCCAAACCATTCTATGCTGTGATTCTATTTTATGAGTCTGTAAGCAGGAGCCTCTAACTCCAGTGAGGATGAGGAGAAGAGCTGGAGCCCAATTAGGCACATTTGGGAAAGGTCATTGTCCAGCAGGGCGCATCCAAGAGGGTCCAACTAGGCCCTGGTGTCCACCCTGCCTTGATGAGAGCTTTTAAGTCAAGACCTTGTTTCTTTTTTTACCTGATGAGGTTTTACCTGTTGTCTGCAAGCTCACACAGTGCTGGCATGATCTGAAGGTGACACAAATGTGGGCCCAGCTGAGCACATCAAGAGTGTATAACACAGACAGGGGTGGTGCAGCTGGGACAGTAAATGATGCCCTTAAAACTCTTGCCAAGATGGACCGTGGTGGAGGAGAGGTGCTTGTGGAGGTGTCTTTGTGAAGAAGGACTCTGCCCACCCATCACAGGAAGGTACAGGGACAGCCACTGCAGAGTGAGCCTCTGGGCCACACCGCTGTGAGAGCTTGATGGGGCGACCACAGGGGCACCTCTTGCTGCCTGTGGAGCTGTGAGATGGGGCAAGGCTGCTGGAGCAATGCTCGGGAGGCTGGCTCCAGGGCATGGTGAGTTCCCCAAGGCTACAAACCTTCACATCCATGTGGCCCCTGCTATAAGCAATGGTGGCAGTCAGCCTTAGTGGTCCTGCACAGCTCCAAATCCATACCACAGCTGGGCACCAAACCTCACTGAAATGACACTCATCCTACCTAGGCCTTTCTGCCCTGGGGAGGAGACCAGACCTTCCTTCAAGACTGATCTATGATTCCATGATTCTAGATGAGGCCCTTAGTGCCATGGGTTAGTGGTGGTCTTGGCAGTGCTGGGGTAATGGCTGGACTGGATGATCTTGAAGGTCTTTTCCAGACTGGTTGATTCTGTGACCCTTTGGTTGTGTGGTATCTTACAGAGACGGATGAGCTAAGAAAGGGCATCCAGACGTCTCAGTGTCTATTGGAGTTTCCCTGTTTTCTCATTCCCATTTCACTGTGCTTTTAATCCAGTGGGTCCACAGGTTGGGGGATGGCACTTGGAGAAGCTGGCGAGAGCCAGAGAGTGGTTGTTTACTCACTCAGGGCTATTTCAAACCCCACGACCTGGTTTTGGGATGTTGTGTCTAATATTGCTAAATAAGGATGATGTTTGTTGTTTCTTTAGGCTTTCTTATTCCTTTTTCTTCTTTTAACGGATTCCTCTTTTGTCACTTCCCCTTGTACATCCATGTTGCAAGGCTGGGTTTTGCTCCAGGGTTGCGCGGGGTGGGGGGGAAGGTGTTACAGGAAATGACAGTGTTAGCGGGCATGATCTCATTGACAGAACAGGAAGAACACTTGGGTATTGCTTCCCAAGACTGACCGAGCCAACTTCATGGGTAGCATAAAGTTTCTGGGATCAGGAGCTGTGCTCTGGGGCAAGAAGCAAGTAGTGTGAGCAACTGGGACAAGCATAGTGAGAACGTGCTTGTGAAGAACAGGGTCTCTATCATGCTCCAGCATACTGATGGGACATCCCCCTGGGGCCACCACCCTCTGCAGCCACTTTCTGTAGGGTTGGGGGTTCTCTTCCCTGTGGCTGCTGTGCACAAAGCGGTCACAGGGATGCTCTGCTTGTCTTGCAGAAGATGTTTTGTGACCGCTGCCTTCAGCTACCGATGCTGACCTGGGTGCTGCTGCTGCTGACCACAGGTGAGCCCAACCTGCCCTTCCTCGCTGCCTTCCTCCCAGCAGCTTATGTGGGTAGTGAAATAGAGAAAGAACCCAAATGCTGCCCAGCAGCAGTGTGAACATGGCACTGAGAGGCACATAAGCATCAGATCCTGTATTTCCCAGGATGTGGAGTTAACTCTACCTAGAATCATAGAATAGTTTGGGTTGGAAGAGAAGTTAAAGATTGTCTGGTTCCAACCCCTGCCACGGGCAGGGACACCTTCCACTAGAGCAGGTTGCTCCAAGCCCCTGTGTCCAACCTGGCCTTGAACACTGCCAGGGATGGGGCAGCCACAGCTTCTCTGGGCACCCTGTGCCAGCGCCTCAGCACCCTCACAGGGAAGAGCTTCTGCCTAAGAGCTCACCTCAATCTCCCCCCTGTCAGTTAGTCCAGCTGAGGGACAGCAAGGCAGGTGGGGACCCTGCCACGGCCTCCATTGTAGGTTTTGTAGGCAGGGTTTGCTGAAGACAACATGGGGGCCTTGTGCTGAGCGTCAGAGCACCCCATGACTGTGCTGCTACAGACCAGCCTTCCCCAAGTGCCCCGCACACCACCCTATCTTCTCTCTGTTTCAGCCTTTGCCATGGAATGCCCCAAGATCAAGGTGGGCACGTGCAAGGACTGCATTCAGTCTGGTCCCGGCTGTGCCTGGTGCAAGAAGCTGGTAGGTCCATGTAGGCTTTGGTGTGGTCAGCTGTGCGGCAGTGGGATGTCACCCTGCCTGCCCATCTCTGCTTGCAGTGGAGGGGTGGGTTGCATGGTGGGAGAGCTTCATGTTCTCCCTTGTGGATGGGGATCTGGCAGGCAGGACCCTTGGACCTTCCTTTCTCCATGCAGATGTGGTTTGGGAGGTGGGTCACCTGGTAAGGAGCCCGCTGACCTGCTCCTCTGCTTTTGTTCCCTGCTGATGCTGCAACACACAGAGCTTCACCAAGGCCGGCGAGCCAGACTCCATCCGCTGTGACACTGTGGAGCAGCTGCTGCAGCGGGGATGCCCGCGCAGCGACATCGAGTTCCCAGAGAACGACATTGCAACCACACAGAACAGCTCCTTGAGCAGTGATGTACAGCTCGCTCCCCAAGAGGTGCACCTGAAACTAAGGATAGGTACAGGCTCCCTGGCACTCCCAGTGCCCTCCTGCTCACTCCCAGCCTCAGCTGGGACCATGTTTCCTCCTCCTTTCTCTTTCCCTTTCCCCTCCTTTCTCTTTCCCCTCCTTTCTCTTTCCTTTTTCCTTTCCTTTCCTTTTCCTTTCTTTCTCCTTCCACCTTCTTTTCCCTTCTTTTAATTTCTCCTTTCCCTTTCCTTTTCCCTTTTGTTCATTTTCCTTTCCTTCTTTTATTTTCTTTCCCTCTTCCTCCCTTGTATTTCTTTTCCACTCCTCACAGTCTGCGTTTCCTCCCCTTCTCTTCAGCAAGTGAGGAGGATCCCAGTGGGAGGGGGGTGCCAGGGTAGAATGCGAGCCCCAGCACAGCAGATGATCCTGCATCCCTGTTCTGCAGGACAGCCCGCTGTATTTGAGGTGAAATTCCGCCGTGCCATGGGGTACCCCATTGATCTCTACTACCTCATGGACCTTTCCTACTCCATGTTGGATGACCTGGAGAAGGTGAAGAAGCTGGGAGGGGAGCTCCTTAGGGCACTGGAGAGCACCACCCCTTCTCGCCACATAGGTGAGCCTATCTCCAATCATTGAGAGCTGGGAAGAGCCATGGAGTGGGATGCAGGCAGCAGGCAGCGTGACCCATCCTCTGCAAGGCTGGAGAGCATGCCAGGGCAAGGGATGTGGACATGGGGGGCCAGCAGACTGTCCATGCCTGCTGGTCCCTGCTGCCCCTGACATTGCAGTCTTGGGTGCCCTAGGGTTTGGCTCCTTTGTGGACAAGACTGTGCTGCCCTTTGTGAACACACACCCTGAGAAGCTAAAGAACCCCTGCCCCTCCAAGGACAAGCAGTGCCAACCTCCCTTCGCCTTCAAGCACATCCTCTCGCTGACTGATGATGCAGAGAAGTTCGAGAGTGAAGTAGGGAAGCAGTACATCTCAGGAAACCTGGATGCACCCGAGGGGGGTCTGGATGCCATGATGCAGGCAGCAGTGTGTGGGGTGAGTCTGTGACCTGTGCTCATGGAAGGTGACTCTTCCCCTTTCCAGGTAGGCTCTGGAAGCCCATCAAGTCTTAATTCAGCAGTGGGGTAGGTTACTTTGGGGGTTACGAGAGAGCATCTTAGCCCAGATCTCCTGTAACTTACCTTCCCCATGCCCACAGTGTGGCTGATGTGACTTGGCCAGGGCCATACCATGTCCTCCCAGCTCTGCTCAGGGACAGGTCTTCATGCCACTTGCAGGACTTGATCGGCTGGCGCAACGTGACCCGCTTGCTGGTGTATGCCACTGATGATGGCTTCCACTTTGCTGGTGATGGCAAGCTTGCGGCCATCCTGACACCCAACGATGGCCAGTGCCATTTGGAGGACAACATGTACAAGAAAAGCAATGAGTTTGTAAGTACCAGGCGGCTGCTCAGCAGCTCTGCACCCTCAGCTGTGCTCCCACAGGCAGGATAAATAATGTCACACAAAAAGCCTGTTGCTGAGACCACAGTGTCACCATAACCACCACCATTTGGGCTACAAAACCCAATCTTTCCACACTTCAGCTGGTGGGGGAGATCATGCTGAATGTGGCGTCCCTCTCCCTACTCAGGACTACCCTTCTGTTGGGCAGCTGGTCCAGAAACTTGCTGAAAACAACATTCAGCCCATTTTTGCTGTCACCAGTAAGGTGGTGGATGTTTACAAGGTAAGGAGACTTCAGATGGTCCAGCTACCTCCCGAGGAGGACAAAAAGCAGCTCTTCATGTCCTGCTGCTGCTGTGGTCCCCCCATGCTCCACCATCAGCACAGGGGGACCACTCACCTCTTTGCTCTCTGTTGGCAGAAACTCAGTGAGATGATCCCGAAGTCGGCAGTGGGAGAGCTCAATGAGGACTCCAGCAACATCATTGAGCTCATTCAGGTGGCCTACAATGTAAGTGCTAGAGGAGGCAGTGTTTCACCCATTCCGGAGCAGGGAAAGGCTTCCACTGTATGTCCTCACTGTGAGAGAGCAACTGTGACCAGGGCTTTGAGTACAAGACATGCTGAGTCCCTCTGCCCACAGCAAGCAAGAGGTTCCCACCTCTTCAATGCTGCTACCTGCCTTTGAGAACCACCCCAGGCAGCTGAGAGCCCAGGCTGGGGTGCTTCCTGCCCCTATCTCCTAGGCTGGAGGGAAACCCTGCCCTGCAACTCCACACTCCCTTGTTTTGTTCTCGTTTCGGCCTGATGGCACTTGCACCACCATTTCCCCACAGAACCTCTCCTCACTGATCATCCTGGACCACTCCACCCTTCCAGATGCCCTTGATGTCAAATATGACTCCTTATGCACTAAAAACACAGTCACAGACAAGGCAAGAGGGCAGTGCGACAACATCAAGATCAACGAAGAGGTACATCCCCCTGTACAGGGAACATCCTGCAACCAGCAGGTCCCTGATGCCCATCCTGTTTGACAACAGGAACCCAGCCTCTTGTTTCAGGCTTCCTGGTCACATTAATGTCCAAAGTGCTGTGGGGTTCACTGGTTGCTGAAGCTGCCTTGATGGCCTTTGGCCCTTCCCTGTCTCACTGTGCACTTTCTAGGTCACCTTCAGAGTGAAGGTTACAGCCAAAGAGTGCATCAAAAGCCAGTCCTTCACCATCCGCCCCCTGGGCTTCACAGACACCCTCACGGTCCACGTGGAGAGCAAGTGCAACTGCAACTGCAAGGAGCAGCCGGACCCAGGCGCCTGCAGTGGGCAGGGCAGCATTGTCTGTGGGATCTGCAGGTATGTGCTATCCACACAACACTGTTCCAAACGCTGCCAGAGCTGGGGAGCTGCTGGAGGGGGCTGCCAGGTCCAGCTCAGGGCTTGGCTCTGCAGCTTTGCACCAGTTTTCTTGTTCAGAGGGGGATTATGTTCATGGAGATGGGACACACAATGTCTCTCCTGTTGGTGAAGCCTCTGCTGCTTTCCTAAGGGCACTCAGCCAGCATCCAGCTATCCACCCATCTACCAATCCAACATTCCAGCCGTCCATCTAACCGTCTCTCCGGCTATCCATCTGTCCAGCTATCCATTCATCCACCAAACCATCCACTGAATAGAAACAGGTCTCTGTAGAAATCACTCAAAATCCCAATCCTGGGTGCAGTTCATGCAGGTCTTTAAGGGCACTTCCTGGCCCGTTGGTAACAGGGAGGGAAAAAGACTGGATTTCCTCAGGAAGTAATCCTTGGCAGGGGTTTGGAAATTATAACTGTAACAATAATTTCCAGACAACCGTTGGGTGTTGCAAATAGGACCTGGGGGAAAAGCAGTGTTTCTGAGGTTCCCTCCCAGTCAGCTGCCCTGCTCCAGCATGGAGCAGCACCAACATGCCATGATTGGGTTTTGGTGTAGCTATCCCAGATTTGCTCTTCTTTGGCTGAGATGTGGGCCCTGCATATGGCCAACAGCACTTCCTGTGGCCACTGACCTGGGCTCACTCCTCTCCTTTGTTGGCAGCTGCAACCCAGGCTACATAGGGAAGAACTGTGAGTGTGACACGAAAGGCAAGAGCAGCAAGGAGCTGGAGGGCAGCTGCCGGCAGGACAACAGCTCAGTCATCTGCTCGGGGCTGGGGGACTGCGTGTGCGGGCAGTGCCTCTGCCACACCAGCGACGTGCCCGACAAGCAGATCTACGGCACCTTCTGCGAGTGCGACAACGTCAACTGCGAGTTCCACAATGGCCTTCCCTGCGGTGGCAAAGGTGATGTGGCTGTGATGGGTTCTCCATTGCGGCACTGCTTAGAAAGACTAAACCATAGAACCATGGAATGGTTTGTGCTGGAAGGGACCTTAAAGCTCATCCAGTTCCAACCCCTGCCACAGGCAGGGGCACTTTCCACTAGAGCAGGTTGCTCCAAGCCCCTGTGTCCAACCTGGCCTTGAACACTGCCAGGGATGGAGCATTCACCACTGTTTTGGGCAGCCTGTTCCAGGAGGTGCTGATTTCCCTGCCAAACCCCAGAAGGGTGGGTTTGAGGGTCCTGGGTCCCACCACACCACAGTGCAGGGTGGGTGATGCTTTCCAAACGTGGGCAGAGGGAGGGAGACCTGATTCTCTGCAGCATCCTTGACACATCTGAGAGGTCTTCCCATGCAGAGCGGGGTAACTGTGACTGTGGGGAGTGCAAGTGTAATCCTGAGTACCAGGGCAGCGCCTGCCAGTGCAAGAAGTCAACAGAAGGCTGCTTGAACCAGCGTGGCAACGAGTGCAGCCACCGCGGGACCTGCCACTGCAACCGCTGCCAGTGCTGGGGAGGATACCAGCCCCCCTTCTGCCAGGAGTGCCCCAGCTGCCCCTCGCCCTGTGCCAGATACGTGTGAGTGATGCACATGGAGACGGCACAAAGGGTGGTGGGGAGGCAGGCACAGGAGGTCCCTGACTGTGCTTGGGCAGAGCACAGTGGTGGCCAAACCCAGGGTGAGTCTTGTCCCTGCAGAGGTGAGCTGTTGTGACCTGTTTTGCAGCTCCTGCGTGGAATGCAGGGCCTCCGAGAGCGGCCCCTTCGAGAAGAACTGCTCCCAGGCCTGCCCCAACATCCGCGTGGTGCAGAATATGACAGGGGAGAGCAGGCAGTGCAGGGAGAAGGACTCCCAAAACTGCTGGATCTCCTTCCGCATGGTCCAGGAGGATGGCAAGGAGATATACACCGTCACCGTGGATCCTGAGAAAGGTACCCCAGCCCTGCTGCTCCTACCCCTCCACATGACAGCCTCAGCAGGGGCTGTAGCCAGACACCACTTGCCTACCCCACAGAGTGCCCAAAGCCTCCCAACATCGCACTGATTGTGGGCAGCACCATTGCCGGCGTGGCCCTCATTGGCCTGGTGCTCCTGCTGACCTGGCGGCTCCTGATGGAACTGTTTGACCGCCGGGAATACCGCCGGTTTGAAAAGGAGAAGGCCAAGGCCAAGTGGAACGATGTAAGAGAGCCCCTCTGTGCTGGTGGGGTGTGCTGGGACGCTCGTGTTCATGTGGTGGGGACATCTGGGAGGGATGTCGTCTCCAGTGGTAGCCATAGCAGACCTGTGTCCTCCCCACTGGCCAGTTTCACAGACTGGATGGGTTTGCAGGGTGCTAGAGCAGCCTGTGGGCTCTTCTGCCAACACTGTTGAGGTTGGGATGTGGGTGGGATGGGCAATGCTCCACTGACAATATGGGCTCCTCACCTTTCTCCCTCCAGGCTGATAATCCCCTCTTCAAGAGTGCCACAACCACGGTTGTGAACCCCAGGTTCAACGACCAGTGAAGCTGAGCAACACCCGGCAGCACTGGGACCCGCTGTGAAATAAGGAAATGCCAAGCTAAGGAAATCTCAGACCTCCTCTTCTTCATCCTGTCACTTTGTTCCCTTCTTCCAAGAGGCCACCAGCACACCAGGCACTGGCTGAGGAGCTGCACCATGCCTGTGTCCTGGTGCAGCTGGATTAGTGGAGCTGGGAGAAGGGAACAGACACAGCTTTGCCGTGGATGGGACTGCAGAGCAGGTCCCACCAGCGGGCACACGCAATGGCTCCTGTACCTGGTTACTGCCTCTCTCAGCTCTTGATGACCTTTACCTTCTGGCAGGACTTTCAGACTCCAAAAACAGCCGAGTGCACAGAGTGCTTCCAACATTGACTTGGAGCTGGAATTGCAAACCTGCCCTTTCCCTTCAACTCTAGCAGGATCTGTTCCCATGCTGCTCCATGCCTTCACCTGCTGTGCTGGTCCCCACCACTGTGTTTGCACTGGTGCCTAAAGCACTCACAGCTGAGCTGGACATGGAGGGTCCTCCATGCTGGTGGTCTGCTCTGGAGCTTTCAGTGAGGTGATGGGCCCTAAGGGCTAGCGAGTACCTGTACCCAGACACAAAGAGCAGCTGGGCAACATGCACTGAATCTTGTGTTGCTCCCCTCTCAGACCTACCTCGGGCATGGTTCTGCTTGGGCTCCTGCAGGCTTGTCTTGCCTCTGCCAGGCCTTGAGCCCTCTGCATCACAAAGACACAAAGGAGCAACTGAACTATGAAACATGGGCACTGAGCACATGAAACTGTCTGAGTTTGGCCACACGGTGAGATCTTTTCCTTGCTCTATGAGTGCATCAGACACACTGAGGGCCAGTCGTGTGCAAGAGCCAGAGACCTGCAGCTCAGCACTTGCACAGCAGCTAACTGCTCTTACACTGGGGGGTCATTCCTGTGAAATAGCGGTACAATTCCATATTTTCTTTGAGTTTGGGAATAATTTGCATACAGCTGTGTTGTGTCCCATCTTCATTTGCTCTCTGAAGAGGTTTAACATTAATAAAAACTAATATATAAAGTAAATACATCAGTCCTGCTAAGAATCAGGTGCAAGGGCAGCAGCTGAAGTGTTCGTTGGAGAGACTACAGCAAAACCCTGCCATTGCTGCCAGCAGCTCCCATCCACAGATACTGTGTCTGGGAAAGATGCTGGCCAGAGACACAAACTGTCTTCTACACTCATTTGCCGTCTACATCCCTTGCAAACCAAAAGTGATTCACTAGCCATGCAGACCAGGGCTTGGATGCAATGTCCATTGCTGGGGACCCGGGCAGAGGCTGTTATGTGAAGAGACTGTCCACCCTGCCAGCAGCCACAGGTTTTGGTGCTGTTGTAGTGTGTGCAGAACAAGCACAGCACAACCACACATATGCTTTGGGGGACAATTGGAGAAAATTAGATCCAGGCTTTTTCCAAAAGAACTATGATTGGTCACTGATTAGACAGAAGTATATGCTAGAGCACTTGCAAAATCCCAGAGGGAAAACAGGGAGCTAGGAGGGTCCTTCAGGCCCTTGGTCTTGCTTTAGCCCAAAGGCTCGGTGGTTTCTCTGTGGAGAACTGATAGCAAAAGTCAGAAGTATTTCTCAGCCAGGTGTGAAACAGCTTATCCTCCAGGCTCCAAACACTGCCCCATCTTTTCTTAAAGGTCTTTCCATCAGGAATAATTGGACCATAATTCCTTTGACTTGGGGTGAGGAGGGAGCCAGCTGAAGTCAAGATGTTGATTCTGGTAAGAGCTGGAGTCAGCAATATGGTGTGGGACACCCTGAGCAGCTCAAGTAGCCATTCTGCTGGCTGGAAGGACACAGAGTCATAGAATCACAGAATCCCAGACTGGTTTGTGTTGGAAGGGTCCTTAAAGCTCATGCAGTTCCAGCCCCTGCCATGGGCAGGGACACCTTCCATTGGAGCAGGTTGCTCCAAGCCCCTGTGTCCAACCTGGCCTTGAACACTGCCAGGGATGGGGCAGCCACAGCTTCTCTGGGCACCCTGTGCCAGCGCCTCAGCACCCTCACAGGGAAGAGCTTCTGCCTTATCCCCAGCCTGAACTTTCCCTGTTTCAGTTTGAACCCATCACCCCTTGTCCTATCACTACAGTCCCTGATGAAGAGTTCCCCTGTTACTGCACACAAAACCCGTACTCAGCCCGTGCCACACCACATCCCTTGAGACAAGGCTGAGATGAGGCAGACACACCTGAGATCCTGCTATTTGGCCACTCTGTGCCCTTACGGGCTCCTCTCACCCAAGGAACCACCACCTCTCCCAAGGGAGCAAGAGGCAGAGGGCTGCAGGACCTGCAAGGCCACATCCCCAAAAGCAGCACATCCATGCTTTCACTTTTATTTCAACCAGGACCTCCACTTACATTTAAGCTGCTTGTATGCCAAAGGGAAGATTTCCAATATTCTTCAGATAACGGGACCAGCCCCACAAGTTTTCCATGCAGAAGCCCAAGTCCCGAGCCAGCCACTTTATAAGGAGGAAGGTGCCCCCCAGTCCTGCTGCTCCGATGACAAAGAGCCCTCGATTTATTATCTGCAAGTGCAAAGAGAAACCCCAGCATCACCCAGAGGTTTGCTCCTACCTGTGGCACCAAAGTCTTCACACCTATCCCACCACCAAAGCAGGATGCTCAGGAGGGTCACGGCATGGGGAGGAAGAACAGGCACCCTCACTGACCCACCTTCTTCTGCCATGTCCAGCGCTGAACCGCCTCGTGGTAGCGAATTCTGGTGAAGGTCACCTGTGACACCAGAAGGTGTGAGGGTTGGCAGGAGCCTGTCACCACCTCAAAGCCAGCCACAGGAGGAGGTGGTAGCAGCTCAGTTGGAATTGGCCTTACCATGGTGTACAGCGGGACGATGGTGGAAGGCATGAGGGCATGGAGGAAGTTGTCCACGTGCTTCCGGAAGATGAACCAAGTTGAATTCACGTGCTCACGCATCTGTGACACCAAGTCATCCCTTTGCAGGGCATCTTTGCTGTTGTGCTGCTCACAGAGAGCAGAGCCTCCCCAGCCCCAGCGGCATTCCCAAGGAGCTCTTAGGCTCAAGTCTCCCACATGAGGGCATAACCAGAGTCTTATCATAGACCCTGCCAGCTGTGTGCATCCTGTTAGGACACGAGTGCCACCAGAGCCACAAGTGAATGTGTAGCTTGCCTACCTCTACATAGTTGTACATGGCTAAATCAGAGATGGCATGGTCATCTGGCACCCTCAGCCTGGAGAACTCAGGGAGGCAGGCACCTGGGAGAAGAAAGCTCATGGGCAGCTCCTCAGCAGGGTATCCAGCAGGGATCCTCCTCTGCTCTTGCTCTCCTCACTCACCAAGGTCATTATGGAACTGGTCCATTAATTCATCAAAGACCAGACAATCCTCAAAGCCCTGGGAGGAAGATTAGAGAGTGAATAGGCAGAAAGAACCATGCGTTCACAAGTGCTCTCATGGATGCTCAGCTAGTGTAGGTGTTTGAATGTGCAGGGTCTCACTGAGCATGGCTTCAGAGCAGGAGCCTTACTTCAGGCCACCCTCCCAGGGGTCTTGCAGAGAAATCCAGCAGCCTGGGACTGTCCTGCTGGACCTCACTTCCATGTAGTCCTCTTCCCCATGGCAAGGCAGCACAACCACCCCATCCCTTCTCCTCCCCGGAGTACAACCAAGTCCTAGCAAGCAGCCAAGTGCATCAGGGTAGCTCAATACCTGCCAATGCAGAGGACATCAGACTGTGGGACAGGCCAGCCCTTGAACTCTATGGAGCTACACCCCAAACCCAGGCATTTCTGGGTGAAAAGATTGGGGACCCAAATGATGTAAGTGAACTTACTGCATTCATGCCCTGTCCATAGAAGGGCACAACAGCATGGGCAGCATCTCCCATCAGCACACACCGGGAACCAAGGTGGTAGGAAGAGCACTTCACAGATATCATGGCCTGGGCTGGCAGCAAAAAGTAATCCTGCTTCAGCTCTCGCCTTCAGGCAAAACAACAGATACTTCACTTGGAGGACCAAAGAAACAAGAAGAGCAAGTCACAGAATCATAGAAGAGTTTGGGATGGAAAGGACCTTAAGATCATGGCAGGGACACCTTCCACTAGGTCACATAACCCAAGGCTCTGTCCTGTCATGGTTGCAGATGCCATGCGACATCCAAGCGCAGGGAGCCATGGCAATGTCAGCACTGGGATGCAAAACCCAAGCCTATTCACTAGGCTACTTGTGCTGGGAAAAATGTGGAAGCCAGAAAACCTATTTCATTAACTTCTCCCTATAGACCAAATATTCTGTCTGTGGGTTTTAAGCTCTTCATTCAACTTGAATGTGGGTGGAAAGGGTTTGGTCCCCAGTGCCACCAGTGCTCCTGAGGAGAAGTAGGATGCTCTGGCTCCGTGCTGCTGCCCTGATGCCATTGGCCCAGCAGTGAGAGGATCCCCACTGCTGCTGGGAACTCTTGTGTCTCACTGCCTGGATGCTTGCTTAGCCACAATCAGTAAGCACCAGCTTCCCTGGGCACCCTGTGTCAGCACCTCAGCACCCTCACAAGGAAGAACTTCTGCCTAAGAGCTCATCTCAATCTTCCCTCTGGCAGGTTAAAGACATTAAAATGGGATAGGTGTGGGTCCTGCTGCTGTGCAGACACAATGTTGACCTACAGGCCATGGGTAACCACCCCAAAAACATTCACCACCACATCACCAGGACCCTGAGGCTGGGTGGGGATGGGTCCCCTGCCTTCACAGCACTGTGCTGATGAGCAGGAAGGGGAAATGGGAACACTTACTCTCCGATGAGGGGTATGGCATCTGGGAAGTAGGTCTGGAAAAAGCCCATCACTTGCTCGCCCGTTGTGAGCTTCTCAAATTCCTCAAAGGGCATGAAGAGGGTGCAGGTAAATGACTTGTCCTGTTAGCCAGGGAGGAAGGTCAGAAAGAATCCCAGAGGGCATAGAGAGCACCCGGAGCAGCAGCTCAGTGCCCAGCCTCTCACACAACAATCATACCCCATGCCCCATAGTGGGCTTGCATCCCCTGGGGAACAGGCAGTATGTGATGGCCACCATGGGTCTGGCACACTGCCCTGGTGCTCTCATATCCAGTTCATAACATTCAGAGAGCTGATTTAGGGGGGTTTGAGTGGACTCAGGTGCATGGCAGAGAAGTGTAGAGGTACCTGCTTGGTGCAGTGAGGCAGAGGCAGCTCTGTGGGTCCTGTCCCACACCCCTCCCAAGACCCAAGGGATCTGGGTGTCTCTCCTGGCACTGTGTTGTCCCTCCCAGTCCCTGCCACCACAACCAGTTTATCCCCACAAATTCCATCCCATGCCCCATGGGAGCATGGCCACGGGTTATCACCATGTTGGGCAGCGCAATCATCATGAAGGTGTTTCTTGGCCAGATATGGAGGTAGTTTGGTTCCATGGCGAACTGAAAGAGAAGGAAAATCACCTTGTGTGTGTCCCTGCCCTGCTCAGTTTCCCCAGCCCAGCCTCTGCTTCCCCTTCACACCAGCACACCAGTTGCCATCCTTCATACCAATATCTATAGGGCCCCTTTCTGGAACCTGGTGCTTCTGGGAGACAGAACAAGAATAAGAAGAAAAGGCAGGAAAGATGGGCAAAAAAGCTGATGGTTTGCAGTTACTGAGCTCCTCACAGACACATTCCTGTATGCCCAGGACCTCTCAGAATTAGAGTTAACCAAGACATGGGCCCCATCACTAAGATAGGAGGAGTTGTCTGCCTTCTCCTAGGGAAGTTTTAATCCCTTGGCTGAGCCCCAGGTGAGAAATCAGTTTCTCTAGAGCTTCTGTAGCAGAGCACCATGAGAGGGGAGCAGCCTCCAAGACAGGTACACTTACATCTCCATCCTTGGGAGGGATGCTCAGCTCCATATACCCATGAGGAATGTACTCATGACTGTAGTTAAAACGTGTTTGCCTCATGAACTGCTTTCTGACTGTTGAGAAGGCTCCATCGCATCCCACGATGAGGTCATATGCTAATTCCAAGGGTTGCTGGTCAGATCTGAAAGCAAGAAAGCCCCTTGGATCCATGCTGCTGTGATTCCAAGGCCAGCTCAGCACTGCTGGGCACAGTGCTTTTGCCTTCTGCAAGATGCCAAGGCAACCCCCAGTGTGATAAACCTTGTAAGGGGGGATTGGCTTCACTGACTGGGAATACCTCAGCATTAGGATAAAAAAGTATCCTGCAGGTTATCAAAGGCACAGCTTTGCCACATCGACCCAAGAATGCAACAGGCACTGCTGGCTCAGCGCTGCTATTCCATAGAGCATGAACACAGCAATGAAACCAGGTCAGTGAGGAGAAGCTCTACATGACCCAGCTTCAGTGAGCGCTTGAGCCCAGAACCCCACTGGGCTGCACCCCCAAGGCATGAGCAGCAGCTCAGGGAGGGGATTCTGCCGCTCTGCTGCACTCTGGGAAGACCCCCCCTGCAGTCCTGATCCAGCCCTGGGGCAACAGCACAAGAGGGACGTGGAGCTGTTGGAGCGAGTGCAGAGGAGGCCAGGGGGATGCTGTGAGGGCTGGAGCAGCTCTGCTCTGGAGCCAGGCTGAGAGAGCTGGGCTGGGTCAGCCTGGACAAGAGAAGGCTCCTCAAGGGGAGGCCTCAGAGCAGCTCCAGTGCCTCAAGGGGCTGCAGGGAACCTGGAGAATGGATTTGGACAAGGGCCTGTAGGGACAGGACAAGGGGAATGGCTTTAACCTGCCAGAACAGGGGAGACTGAGATGAGCTCTTAGGCAGAAGCTCTTCCCTGTGAGGGTGCTGAGGCGCTGGCACAGGGTGCCCAGAGAAGCTGTGGCTGCCCCATCCCTGGCAGTGTTCAAGGCCAGGTTGGACACAGGGGCTTGGAGCAACCTGCTCTAGTGGAAGGTGTCCCTGCCTGTGGCACAGGGCTGGAACTGGATGAGCTCTGAGGTCCCTTCCAACCCAAACCATTCCATGATTCTACACAATTAGCTGCCAGCCCTGATGAGTGACCTGTCCCTGTAAATAAGCACTATGGAGACTGGCACATCATCCCCTGCACAGCTCAGCATTATATCCCCATCCGGCTGCCAGGCTGCTGGGGGTTAGAGGATTGCTTCAGTTCTTGTCAGCCTCCCCAGGAACCCTGCTGTCATATATACCCTTTCCAAAGCTGACACACTTTTTCCCCTCAGTAATCACACACCAGTTTCAAACCAAGATTGCTCAATTGTTTGACATTTTAGGAATGATTAAGCAGGAACTCATTGACCACAGCACTGCATCCCAGGCTGTGCAGGGATCACCTTTTGATGGTTAACGTCCCCTGCTCTGCGTTGCACCCCAGGAGCTTGTGTCCAAAGTACAGTTTGGCGTTGGAGTACTTCTCAGCAGCTGTGGAAATACAAGTAAATATAGAGGCTTGTACTGTGATCCCTCCAAACAATTTCCAAAGGATCCCTAAATTACAGGGACTCTGCCATTACAGCAGGTTTCCAACAGTTGTATTTCAGGATGGGATGAGGTGTGTATAGTGAATGGGAAATTTGGCCTGTCCTGATGATATACTTTGCCACACTGCTCCAATTCCTATTTGTCTCTGTACGACTCGGGTTGCAGGAAGCGTGGCAAGGCTCAGAAGGTATCTCCTGCTTTGGCTGGCAAAGCTCTGGGGCAGAATCCCATGCCAGGAGCCATGAAGTGGAGACAGCTCCTGCTCAAGGGTGAATGCAGGAGAGGTGCATGTGCAGAAAGGCCTTGGGGACCTGCTTGAATATCCTTTTGTATCAGACAAGAAGAGATTTTCTCCTCACAAGCACAGCTACATCCCAATTGTGCTTTCTGAGAACCAGGTTACGCAGAACTCACAGAGAGCCTGAGGCCCAAAGCCTCCTGTTCATGGGGCAAAGCCTAAATCCTGGGTGAACAGGGCAGAAAAGTATCTGCAAACAGAGCTGGCAGCCTACCTGTCAGCAGCTCTCTGTTCAGGTTTGCTCTGTCCACGGACAGGATGTACTGCAAGGCAAGCAAACACCATGTTCAGGAGGTATTGCTGAAGGCTGCTCTGCATGGCCAGATGAGGAATGCCACCCATTCTAAACAGTTGCACCAAAACCAGGGGGTCATGAAACCCTTTTCCTGCCACAGCATCCTTCCAAGGAGTCTGAGCCCTGCTGTCCCTCGCACAGAGGTACAAACACCACCAAAGACATCTCCAGAGTGACAGTGTGAGACCAGTACCTGGTTCTTCTTCCCATAGGGAATAGAATACTTCTTCCCTGAAGGTGTGTGTATCCTTCTTGCCCGCATGGGAATGCCTTTGGACACAATCTGAAATGGAAGGAAACACAACCCAGCCCTCTGGCCAAACTGGAGCTGCCAAGGGGAGGGCGCAAGTCACCAAGGGCCATTCCCCCTCCTCACACCACACTTCAACCTGGCCTTGAACACTGCCAGGGATGGGGCAGCCACAGCTTCTCTGGGCACCCTGTGCCAGCGCCTCAGCACCCTCACAGGGAAGAGCTTCTGCCTAAGAGCTCATCTCAGTCTCCCCTGTTCTGGCAGGTTAAAGCCATTCCCCTTGTCCTGTCCCTACAGGCCCTTGTCCAAAGCCCCTCTCCAGGTTTCTCATCAGCCCTCTGCCTGAAGTAGAGCCCGGGGCTGGGTGCTGCCCCAGGCTGGGCTGCCCAGGTACCTGCTCCTCCATGCCCACAGCTCGCAGGGCTTGGCGTCCTCGATGGGACAGAGCCAAGTTAATGCTTCTGCCACGGCTACAGCTGGCCACCCGGATATCTGCATGGGAAAAGCAGCTGGTTATGGAGACACTGATACTACAGCATCTCCCAGAATCCATATGGCAACAGCAGCAGGTCAGGAGGAGTCCCTGTGCCCCCACGCTGTGTGCACAGGGAGCACATTCAGCTGTTGGGAAGGCAACTGAGCAGCTTCAAGGGCTGATTCTTCCATGCCACCTCCAGCCTGTAAGAAGCAGCTGCAACCAAGTGCTGCAAAGGGAACATTGCATCCCAACAGCTCCCTATAGTGATGGAGGACATCATCACTAAGAGCTGCTTCCCCTCTCAGTGAAGGGAGACAAACAGTGAACGCCTGGCAGCTTGTGCCAAGACCCATCTCTAGTCGGATGGAGATGTCTCAACATTGGCCTGTTCCTCCTCTGAATGGCCTCACTTCAGTGTTGTCTATCCAGTGCATGCAGCAGAGCATGCACTGGATACCCCAAGAGCTTTCAGGGCTGCATCTCAGCAAAGCCATGGGCCAAACACTGGACAAGGGTGGTAAAATCCGTCCAATCCAGGAGGCAGCTAAGAGCTACCAGAAGCTTTTTCAACGTGTGACACTGGTGGCATGCACAACATCCAGCAAAGGGTTTAACAGGTAAACCATGGTGAGTGTCACCTTCCAGTGTCATTCTGACCTGCCTCTTGGCATTGCCACCTCTGCCCAGGCTCAACAGCATTCTGCATGCAGAGAACAACTTCCAAAGATGAGGATTTGAATCAATATTTAAGCCAAGAACATGAAAAGGCATCATTTGAGTAGCTTAAGGGTGGGTTTCCTCCACACAAACCAACATATTTCAAACAAATGCTCCTCCCCACCACAGAAACTAAAGAGTAAAAAAATATCCTTCAGGTGCCACACTTTTGGGTTTCATTTTCTTCCTGCAGTTTCAGTGAGCTCACACAGTTCCTCTTTTGCTTCCCCCAAAGCTGTTATCAGCAAAGGAACAAGGAACACATTAATAAAGCAGTAGTGGTCAGGCTGAACTTACCTTCTCTGGCTTCATAAACATCAACGTGGAAACCTCGTCTCGCAAAGAAACAGGCATTTAATGCACCCACCTACAAGAGAAGGATCAGGAATAGCAGATGATGTGTTTCACTATTAGATACATCACAGATCACTACTGGATCATAAAGGAAAAGCAGCAGGTAGGGGACACAGCTCAGTATATACAAAAAACCCCTTTGATCAAGAGCCTTAGAGGACTTCTTCCTGGAGAGAAGTGCTCTGGCACCCCTGCTGTACCCACAGAGCCTCCAAGACAAGAGTCATTCATCAAAATTCATCACACGAAGTCACACCAAGTTCAGAGCTTGCTCATATACAGTGATTAATTGCAGCAGAGCTAAGCCCTTCAACCAGTCACAAGAAGACTGGACAGGCAAACTCCCTGCTTCTCTCTGGACTAGATTTATCTTCCTGGATGGAATTCAGGGTTCTGCAGCATTCCCTTGGGAACACAGCAGGGGAAGCTAGGCCTGAGCAAAAGCAAGATGTCACCTTTAAAAGGTCCTCACACTCGTGTCCTGTTTGTTATCTAAATGGATGGTTGTCTTTTGGGGGTTTAGCTTCCATCATTAATCACTGGCAGACCTACAGATTCTTGTGTCGTCACTCCTTCCCAACAGCATGGGGACCAAGAAGCTAACAGCCAAAAGGTCAAAAGACAGAGTTAAGTGCTGCTATGCTGTCCTCTAAAGTAAGACCACTCTGCAAATAGCAAAGTAGGCAAAACATTCCCAAGCAAAAGTGGGCAGAGGGAGCCATTTCCTCTTAGCCTTGTGTTTATCAGTGGTCCTCACAAACCATTTCACCTTAGGGACTTAGTTAAAGCCAGAAGCAAATGAGGGTCAAGAGAGGACTGTGATTTAATCTACCTGGGCATTACCATCCTCTGAGAGAAGGACTCTTGATGGCAGCATTTCCCCCAGCAATTCTGTGATGCATTTGCACACACCATTCAAGCTAAATGCCAACTACAGCCGTGCATTGCATCCCTGGGATATCTCAGCAGGAAACCTTTCCCTTGAGGGGAGGAGATGTTCTCCTCCTACAAAGTCCCACAACCCTGCTCAAATGAGCCTCACTGCCTTCTACAGCCAGAACTCAAGCCAACCCCTCCATAACACCCCATTATCAGACATTCACCCCCCATCCACGCAATGCTTCCACAGCTCTGGCTTTTGTGCAATCACACAGCAGCTAAATCGAGTTTCCTACCAGACCACCGCCAACAACAGCGACTCTTTTCCCCCGTGGGTCACTGCTCTCCATCTCTGAGGCACTCTCAGTTGCAGGTTCTTAGTGCTGTGTCCCTGCTCCCTGTCCTGCTGCACTGCCCTCACCAGCAGGGAGGAGAAGGGGAAGGATATGGGCAGCAGAGTCACATCTGAGCTCTTCTCCCTTGGCTCCTATTAAAGTTTAACTCACAGCACAGAGGCTGTCGGTGGGTCAGCCTGGCCATGGGGACAGGCGCATGGTTGCTCAGGTGGAGAGATGTGAATGTGGAGTTATTCAGCCACGTTGTGAAAGCTCTAAAGCAGTTTTCTCTTGAAAAGTGAAGCAATTCTGCAGTCTTCAAGGGTTTCCTACTGAAACACACACAGAGCATAAGGAGAGCCCACATCTGCCGGGCTTCTGCTGGTGCTTTGCTGGGCTGCAAGTGCAGAGGATGATGTGGAATAACTCCTGGATCCCCAGGGCACTGCCTGAGGGTGGGGTATGGAACACGCTGCTTGCCAGGGGCTGATACCATCTGCCAGGATGTCACACAAAGAAGCTGTGTGTGGCTTGAGCACGTTGGGGTGTGATGGTGAGCAGAGGGTCCAGGCCTAACCTGCAGAAGTACTTGGATGAGGCTATGAGGAGACACCTCTCTGTGCACTATTCCACATGCCAGTCCTTGGGAGGGGCTGCTCTGCAGAACCAACACTGCACGCAGTAAGCTTTTAAAAGGGAGGAGCCAATTACAGCCTACACACACTGGTTAAAACTACAGCAGTGAGAACACACACATTAAATACACTATTTCCTGCTAACCCTGCAATGCACAGCCTGAAACACCAAGTTTGTCTCAAAGGAGCAAGGCCAAATCCATGCACAAGCACAAAATCACTCTCCGCTGCACATCCTGGTTCCCAGTGCAGCAAGGGATGGCTGCTCCTGAAGCACACCAGTACCACACCATAGTGCTAACCTGTGGTACCATGCATGGAAAGAACAGTGTCAACAGCAGCCCCAGGCCCAAGCTTAAGAGGGACTTCTGGCCTTTGAGGGGGCAGGAGTCCCCCATGGGGCTGTCTGGGGTTGTTAGAGGCTGCTAGTGCCCATGGGCCCTGGCACTGCATCCAGATGAGTCTCCACTGAAGACCCTCCGTTGGGTTTCTCTGATCTACACAGCAGTGAAGTGATCCACATTATCTGTTTGACTCACACACCCCTCAGCAAAGAAAACAGAGCAGAGAGGGCAAAGGGCAAGGTAGGTTTGACATAGTAAACAGATTATTCCTTTGGGGTGATCTTCACATTAGAGTCACTCACAAACTGCACCAGGCAAAACCAACGTAAAGATGTTCTGCACTTTACACACAGGAGAAGGTGGGAAGACATGGAGAAAGTGCTATTAATGCATGAGTTATCTTTCTGTGTTAAACACCACCAGACTGCTGAGAGCATGAAAAAGCATTGCTTGATTCAGACTCTCAGTGAGCCTTCCAAGGAGTCCTAGGTGAAAACAAAAATAACAGGAGAGCATGATCTCAGCTTAAAGGCTGTCCTATGAAAAATCAATGAGAAAAGTAAAGAAGGGAGAAGTTGATTTATGTTGCTGAAGCAAAAGACATGCCAACATTCCAGGAAGAACCACAAGATTTTATTTTGTGTGCTTAAATCAAGTCTAAACCTTGATTATATAAGGGAAGGATTGAGAAATAATGAAACAAATATATGCAATTCCAAGCTGCTTAAGTTAGCTTCCAATAGCTCTTTGGGAAGAAAGCCTTGACCAGCTTTGTAACTACGATATTTGGGAAAGATGGGGAATCAGAGCCCTCCTGGGGCTGAAAATGTGGATTGCACTTATTGCACCTCAGTGTTCAAACCCTGCAGGAGCAGATTTCCTTCTATTCTTCATCACTGAGAATTATTTATCCGAACAGTGTGTGAAGCCAGTTCACACAGGTAGGGCAGAGTTCTGCTACTTCCTATACCAACAATGTGCAGTTTTATTGATATTAGGCTGTCAATCAGATGGAACTGTTCAAATACAGGTTGACTTCAGCAGTGCTATGGTCCAGTTGAGAGGAACATGTCCTGTCAGTATGTGGGCCACCTGCAACAAGAAAAATGGCTTTACTGTGTTTGGTAATAGCCAACAGTGCATCAGTGCATGCTTCCTGCAGCTGCAAAAGCACAGTGTAGATGTGTCAGATCTTATAACTCATGGTGTAAGGTAGCTGAAGAACAGGAAGAATCACGGAATCCCAGACTTGCTTGGGTTGGAAGGGACCTTAAAGCTCATCCTGCTCCAACCCCTGCCACAGGCAGGGACACCTTCCACTAGAGCAGGGTGCTCCAAGCCCCTGTGTCCAACCTGGCCTTGAACACTGCCAGGGACGGGGCAGCCACAGCTTCTCTGGGCACCCTGTGCCAGCGCCTCAGCACCCTCACAGGGAAGAGCTTCTGCCTAAGAGCTCATCTCAGTCTCCCCTGTTCTGGCAGGTTAAAGCCATTTCCTTTGTCCTGTCCCTACAGGCCCTTGTCCAGGTTTCCTGTAGCCCCTTTAGGCACTGGAGCTGCTCTAAGGTCTCCCCTTAAGGAGCCTTCTCTTGTCCAGGCTGAACCAGCCCAGCTTCAGTGCAGAGCTGCTCAACAGCATCTTCCTTTGCTGATTTCTGCTAACAGCTAATGGTACTATTGTTGAAGGAACCCAGAGATCTTTATTGGTACAGATTACAAACCCATGCAAAAGTGAAATGGGTTGAATGTTTATCCCTTATAATCCCATTGGGTAAATAATCTGTTCAGGAATTCAAATCCCATCCTAAGGGGGTTATACAGATACCCCTGTAAGCAGGACACTCATGCCTGAGGATGCAGCTGCTCCATCCTGTCCTTCTGTTCACAAAGAGCTGTAGCACTGAACTAGAAGCTTTGTTCTCACTCATGTAACAGTGAGTCCCCATGCTTACCCCAAAGGCTCAGCCTTATTTCCAAGTATTTTCCTCATTTTGTACCATTTTTCTTGGTGAGAGGTGGTAGGGTTTTCCCCCAGGAATTTCTGATTAGCAAAAGCCTCAGCAGTGTTGTAAGAACATAAATCCTACTGGATTTACATTAGCCTGAATAGAAAATACATGCAGGACTTATTTAGCAGGTCCCTGCTGGCTTTGCAAGGAGACCCAAACCCCAAACAGCCATGGTAATTGCTGGGTGGGTTGTGGCTCTGTGGCAGGGACAGAGATTAGTATCATCTGTAGACCTTTCTGATCCTCATATTTATTCGGTGGTAAACAAGCGTTAATTACTCAAGCTGTAATATTAATCACATCAAATCATTATTTAATCTGCATCAATGCCACTGTTGCATTAAAGACAATATTCAGGCCTGGATTTAGTGAAGAACCAGAAAGGACTACATGGTCTACCTTGCTACCCCTATCTGTGCAGGAAGGAAGGTGGTGTGGTTTGAACTGAAAAGTCCTTGGACAGAGTAAGCACTACTCAGCAACAACTAGAACATCAGTGTGTTATCAGCATTGTTCTCAGACTAAAGCCAAACCACAGCACAGCACCAGCTACTAGGGAGAGAATTAACTCTATCCCAGCCAAAACCAGGACAGAAGGGCTAAAAGTTTACATCATGGTTTCCTGTTTACTTACGTGGGAAGGGCAGGGATTGTGCCGCTCGTCCAGTGATGTGCCATGGATGTGGATGGGAATTGCTCATGGGGCACTGGGAGAATCCCTGCAGCAGGGTAGTGGTGGTGGTGCACCACGGATGGCCTGGGCCTGTCTGCTTTCACAGCCAGGGGAGCAGGAACCTGCAGGTCCTTAGTAGAGAGACAAAAGGTGATACGTGAAAGCTGTGCCACTATGGGAAGGGTCCCTGGCTGCTGGGCTGGGTTCCCATTCAGCCAGCCCTTGGTAAAGCATGTGTCTGGAGATGAGTTTTGCAGGCTCAAAACATAGAAGGTCCAGCAAAACACTTGGTGATTTCAGATCCCACCTGTTCTTCAGAGTCATTCACGTTTAGCTCACTGGTCTACATCAGGGAAACACACAGTGACGGGATGGGCTGTGGAAGAAGGTGGGAACCAGGGGGATGCATGCTTTTCCCCTGTCACCTCCCTTTAGACACAGAAAGCTGCAGATGTGTCCACTGTCTCTCTCACCACCACCATCTGGCCAGACATCTCCCAAGTAGCATGGGGGGACAGGCTATTCAAACCCAGAAACTGCACAATGTAAGGGAAATAGAAAAGGACTTCCATGCGAGGCGATGCTTGGGAATGGCAGCTCTGCCATTCCCACAGCAAGTCCACCCTGCACCACGGCTGATGAAGCCAGCTTTGCTCCTCAGGTGGCCTCCTGGGACATCAGTGCCCTGAAATGTGAGAGCTGGCAGCTGCTGTCAGAGGCTTTTTGTCCCAGCAGATGCACAAACTCATCAGCTCCCTCCAGGCCATTTGATGGGTTATGAAGGAGGATTGTGTTTCCTACCCCTCTGTTAAACCCAGGGCTCAGGGGCGTTTACAAATACCATGTGGCAAAGATGCAAATGAGCTGGGCAAAGGCTGTAGGACTTTTGGAGTTATTTCTCAGAACCCAACAACCTTAATATCTGAGAAAAAGAAAACAAATGGGACTTACAGCACAGTGAAATACATAGTTAGCCTGGAAAAAGAAAGGTAGGGAATATACCTAACTTTCTGCGACACTGGGACATGCCCTCCTCCCCAGCAATCATCTGTCCTTGTTTCTCTGGTATTAAATGCCACAGAGATGAGCCTAGAACTACATTTTTCCAAAGCATTTAAGGGTGCAAAGGAGCTAAATCACCTTGTCACAAACAGCTTAGGAACTGGGCACCAAAGAATGTGTTCAAAGTCGTCTACCTCTTATCAGGCACTGGACGTGTTTTGGAAATAAGCTTATAGGGATCTACACCCCAAAATATCTGTCCTTTCAGAGATCTGTAGCACACCTGTTAAGCATCTCAAGGAGATCAGCCACTGCTTTGTGGGAGCAAGGATGCCCTTCAGACCCCAGTGTTGTTACCTGCTGTGCACAATGAAGCAGGGGAGGGCTGGCTCCAGCAGGCTGTGTGAATGCCATTGGTGGCAGAGCCTTCAGCATCATGTTCTGCATGATGATCTGGTGCATCTGAGCGTTCTGCATGAGCATCATCTCTACCATATCTGGGAAGAGGTCACCCCAAGGAAGAAAATAAGAACTTTAGCATCAGCTGACAAGCAGCAGAGGCACCTCGATAAGAAGTGCCTTCTGGTATATAGCCCAGTCAATGCGACCAAGACATATCAGCTGAAAGGGACACACAGAATCAACTAGATTGGAAAAGACCTTTAAGATGAACATGAATATTATCATTCTTTACCCAAGCAGTGCAAAATTCATGTCTATGAATAAGACTGTTCATACTAGCTTCCTTGTTTCTCCTCCCTTCTACAAGAAAGCTGCTGTTGAGCCTCTTCTGTTTGTTAGTTTCCCTGCAAGCCCACCCCACTGGCTATGCTGGAGATGGGCTGAGCACCAGAGCCCTCTTGGTTCCTCCAGCATGGACCAGCTCCTTGCAGTGCTACCCATTGCTTCAGCCCACAGTCACTGAGAGGTTTCCTCAAACTTACATGATATTGCAGTGCCACCTTGAGAGTCCACTGCATGCATGTCAAATATATTAACTATGGTCTCTGGGTCCCTGCCAATGGCAGAGGGTTAGAACTGGATGATCTTAAGGTCTTTTCCAATCCAAACCCTTCTACTATTCTATGACCTGTGCAGTGGAGGAAGAAGGGAGGGGGGATTAAGAAAGAGGGAAAACAAAATCAAGGCAACTGTCCTTTTTTGTGGTCATACCAGAAGTAGTTCACATCTATCAGCTTCAGCAGAGTCACGCATGAATTGGGACTGTTTTCTTTATGAAAATAAACTCTGATTTAAAACTCCAGGCAGAAAGAGGCGAGAAAAATTGCAGTTTCATCAATGAGGGTTTCTGTGTGGGATGAAGAAACCTTTGGCTGAAGGTTGAGCCAGGGAAATCATCCCAGGGTTTTGCTCATGTCTTATTTCCCAGTAGCATCCAGCTATGTTTAGAAACAAACTTTTTATTGGCATTGCACTGTATTTAGAACAGTGCTTTTAGCTGTTCTGTCTTGTTTCTAAACACGGAGCTTTGGTGTTTGGAATACAGATATGGAGCTGTGTTGTTTGAGGAGATTGAGCTGCGGGTTAAGGGAGGAAGAAAAGAAAATAAAAAAACCCCAGGTTTTAGAAACCTGACTGGTAGTTTTGGAATCATCCATACACATGAGTTTGACTTTGTTCGTATTACTCAGTGCCATGTCTTGAGCTGGTTTGCTTTCCCAAGCTTCCCTGGCAGCTTCATCTGGCTTTGCCGAGTTTGTAGTCCCTGTTCCTTTAGTTTTAGTGATAAGAGTTTATCTGAAAGCTTCTCAGAAATGATATCTAATACATACATCCTGGTGCAATTCCCACAGCTTCAGCAGCAGACTGGTCATGAAACAGCATGTCACTGACTAGCTTGGATGCTGTTCTGTGCCCCTTCCCACTTGCTGTGGCACCTCCCTGTCCTCTCCAGCCTGGACAGTGGGAGCCAGGTGGATACTTCACCTTCTTTAATGCTTCCAGAGCGGAGGGCTGCAAAAGGTTGGGCAGGGGGGATCTGTGTGATCAGAGGAGACTGCTGCTGAGGTAGCTGCTGGATGATGGTGGCAGGCTGAGGTGGCATCTGGAAAAGAAAGGAAAAGGAAGAAGTTGCTACTGGATTTGTCTGACTTCCTCATCTCTGGGAAGGAAGAGCAGTGGGTATCATCTGCCTGGACTTCAGTGCAGCTTTGGACATTGTCTCCTGTGAAATCCTAGCACAAGCTGGCATCTACTTGGCTGGGAAGCAGCTCTATGGAAAGGGACCTGGTGGTCCTGGTGAACACAAACTCAACATGAGTTAACAGTGTTCTGCTGCAGAAAAGCAAGCCACAGGGTGCTGGAAAACATCAACAAGGGCATCACCAGCAGAGATAAAGATGTCTTTATCCCACTCCACTCAGTGCTTGTAAGGCCACACCTGGAATACTGTGTTCAGTTTAGGCCCCTGCTCTACATGAAAGATATGGACAGGCTAGAGAGGGTCCAGAGAAGGGTCACAAAGATGATCCAAGGGCTGGGAAGCTCTATGAGGAAAGTCTGAGAGAGCTGAGACTGTTGAGCCTCAAGAAAAGAAGGATCAGGGGAGACCTTATCACCATGTTCCAGTATTTAAAGGGTGGCTACAAAGAAGATGGAGACTCCTTTTTACTAGGAGTCATGTGGAAAAACCAGGGGATGATGAGTACAGGTTACTACTGGGTTCATTCTGGTTGGACACAAGAGGAAAATTTTTCACAAGGAGCATAAGGAATAATCTCCCCAGGGAAGTGGTGGATTCCCCAGCACTGGACACTGCTATGGTTGGGCTAGACAGGGTGCTGGGAAATCCAGTCTAGGTCATGCTGTGCCTACCACAGCAGAGCATAGGCAATTCTCCCACTCCTCCTGCTACCTCCTTCCTGTGGTAAATCATTCCCCCTGTGAATTTTGTGCTTTATTTGTAGGTTTTGCCTAGGGCAGTAAGGGTCCCATACAACAGCAAGAGGTGTAGCATTCCCTTGAAATTAACATTTCTGTACATTTCCCAAGCAGCTGTTGTTTCACACTAGCAGAGCACTATAGAGCGTTTCCTAGGAGAGAGGATCCTTACCATCTGCTGGATAATCCTTGGTGGCTCCTCTGGAGCTGGAAAAGGTATCTGGTAGATGTGTGGGGCAGCAGCTCTGTGGTTGTGACAGTGTCCTCCAGCTGGTGCAGGGGGCTGCGAAAGCTCTTCCAGAAGGTGCTGCTCCTGAAAAATCAAGTATCTTCCTAAAGAAAACCTGGTCAGAGAAAGGCAGGCAGGATTGTTACACTCTCTCGAATAAATGGGATTAGCCCCTGGAGCCTGCAGCAGGGCACAGCCTTGCTCACTGAATCACTGCTGCAGATACATCCTGTGTCTGACGGGCAGACCACAAGTGATCACTGCACAAAGGGAAGCACTCAACCGGTGCCTGCACAGGTATAGAGTTTTCTCCCCATGTGTCTTGAAGCCATACGGTTTTCAGCACAAGCAAAAAGCAGTGGGGTAAAAAAGTGAGGAACAATCTGACAAAAGCCCGGAAAAGTGTTTCATTAATGGTAAGTACCCTCCAAAAACTAGAAATCATAGAATCATAGAGCAGTTTGTGTTGGAAGGGACATTAAAGTTCATTGAGTTCCAACCCCCTGCCATGGGCAGGGACAGCTTCTGCTAGAGAAGGTTGTTCCAAGCCCCAGCTCACGAACTAAAGGACAGGAAAAAACTGAATTCACTTCAGCAGTGGATGTGCAGATAACCTGGCCCTTTCTGTTGTTTCTGCTCTTACCCTTAGCTCCTGCAAGAGATCTTTCCTTCGCCTTAAGGCACTTTGTAGCACATCCTCACATCTGTTCCCTGGAGGATGAAAAGGCCATTATCTTCTCAAAGGATCACAAATACAGAGCTATTATAGCACTTACATTATGAGATTTTGGACAAAGGTGTTATAAAAGAACTTGACTTCTTCCACAAAAGGCTTTAGGCTACTTTCCTTGTCAAATCCATGAAGGGATAATGACTTTATACCACATGCAGACACAGCTGTCCAGCAGGGAACATAAAATAAACTCTCTAAAGCCCCTTTTTAACCTCCTGGCTTAGAAACTCATTTCAGCTGGAAATGTTCTACAAATACTCACACAGGATGATTGTGGAAAGTGTAAAAGAAAGTTTGTTGTGACACATCCAAACAAACCCAGCTTTGAATGTCACCTTTGCTGTTTCTTTTTTGGTCTGAACCAACTTTCTGTTCAATTCTTCCCACCTACAGCTGATCTGGAACTTGCTTGATGTGAAAATAAGTGAGGATATTTTCACATCCAATGGGAGCATCTGCTCTGAAAAGCATCACTTTGTGTTTTGGAACTAAGCTGATAAATGAATTGTTAATTTCTGGCCACAGCATTGCAAGTTTCCAACTATTTGTGTATCAGCTCAATGGATATGAGCCTGGAGGCCAAACTAGAAATATTACTGATTGTCTACTGGTAGCCCTTAATCCATAGATAGTACCAATAGTGCGTATGTCATGCAAAGAAATGAATGTACTGCACATGGCATGTGTAGCTTCCAGGGAATATTGTTGTAGGGATCATATTACTTCTACATGAAACATCACAATAGTCTTTGGAAGGGTTTCATAAAGACACTTATCCACCACCTTTGAGCCATTCACAATCTTACGTAGTGATTTCTCTAATCTTTCCAAGTTTTATAAGAAAGCTGGGATTCCTGACCTCTCTGTCCAAACCAAAATCAGGATGTCACTATACATGCATGGCTTTCTGATGAAATGGTTCCCAGCTCTTATCAGCACAGCCCTCAAGACCAACTCTTTCACTATAACAACTTATTTCATAAGCTGAGTCACATTTTTTTATGCTGGCAACCATCTTCTGGTCTGTACAAGGCTGCACTGGTCACATTCAAAGGTGCAAAGCAGCATTAGCAGTGGACCCTTCCTCCTGCCTGGATCCCTTGAAGACACACAGCCAGCCTAGCAACTCCTTTTCAGGGTCACCAAAGCCAAACATGCAGCTGGACTGAAGCAGGGGCTCACTCCTAGGTAGAAGAGCTAACATAAGTAGGATCTCCTGCAGAGCACACCTAGGCAGGATGTCATTCTTATGTCAGTGTTCATCTGGTTGATCACTTGCCTTTGTCAGAAATAAACAGATGAAGAAATTCAAAAGATAAATGTAGGCAGCTTTTAGGGAGGAGATTCGATAATCTGGTGTGGTCTGAGAACATCACTAAGCCCTTCCCATATTACGTTCATAAATGAGAACAAATGAGTCTCTTACTTGCAGCTGGAAGAGGCGACTCCATCTTCTCTAGGTTCTCCCGTTCATTTTCTATTCTCTGTTGGTAAAACCACAAGACCTGGCTAAGAGTCAGGCAGCAAAGCTCACAACAATTTCCAACCCCACCTTACAGGGATAGGTTTGGCATGGAGGAAATAAAGCAGAAATAGAGACAAGCAGTGCTTCTTAGCTGCTAAATCACAGCTAGTGACAGCTACAAGAAGCATTCATAGAAGTATGAAATCTCTCACTACAAATCTAGTATGGTAAAAGAATGGTCATGCTTGCAACTGGCCAAACTATCCCAGAACTGGAAATAGGTAGCATGGTGAATCAGGAGACTTACACATCACTTCTTCTATAGGGCAGAGAGCTGGATCATATGAAGAAATTGCAAACTTGTACCATGTTATTTAAGTGACAGTGGCTGTAGCACCACTGCACATTGGTCTGCCTCTGCTTGCATGAAGAAAGGGGCTATCTGTTGGCTGCAGATCCTCTTTGTATCTCAGCAGAAATACAATTATTTAACATACAATGTTAATGCTTAAACATGCAAGAATAAAATAAAGAGCAAAAGTGACCACTGCAGAGATTTTCCCTTACCTTTTCTAGGAGTTTGAGTCTCAGTCGTGTCAAGTGGTCCACCACTGAATGATCTGCCATTGCAGTAGTCTCCTGGAAGAGCAGGCAGGCAAGAATGGGTTAAAAAGCTAAGCAAAGGCAGAGAGGTTTTCAATCCTCATTTCTTCCCCTCACGATCTTCACAGAATAATTAAATTAGAAAAAAAATAAAAAAAACAAAATCAGATTGTGAGCAAATGAAGGAAGAAAACTTAGGTTTCCCTCCCAGGTAAAACTAAGTACAGATGATCACCACAGGATCACAGGCACAGCTTTTTCTGCCCTTTCTCTCAATGCATGTTTGTGCTGCAGATTGCAACATCACAAAAAGGTAACTAAGGGCGAATATTTGCTTGTTCTTAACTGTCACTAAGCCTGGCCCTCTCTGTTGCTAGTGTCCTCTAAGTAGCTCAGAGTATTGTGCCTGTAACCTGGCTGCTAAGTGTGTAGTGTCAATCCACAACATAAACAAGCTAATCTCCAGGTGTAGAAGTTTACCTACCTTTTGTAAAGCAAATGCTCAGCACATTAGTGGGCAGGAAGAAAAGAAAGAAAAGCCAATGGTTCTTCAACATAAGACCATTGATAGGCATCAGATTATGATCTTGCTGATTGATACATGATAACATTTATCTCACTGTAGGGAGACTTTTGACATAGTTCTTCGTATGAGTTTTCACAGTATCACAGTATCACAGTATGTTAGAGATTGGAAGGGACCTCAAAAGATCATCTAGTCCAATCCCCCTGCCGGAGCAGGAACACCTAGAGAAGGTTACACAGGAACGTGTCCAGGGGGTTTTTGAATGTCTCCAGAGGAGGAGACTCCACAACCTCCCTGGGCAGCCTGTTCCAGTGTTCCGTCACCCTCACTGAGAAGAAGTTTCTTCTCAAGTTTAAGTGGAACCTCTTGTGTTCCAGTTTGTACCCATTGCCCCTTGTCCTATCATTGTTTGCCACTGAGAAGAGCCTGGCTCCATCCTCGTGACACTCCCCCTTTATATATTTATATACACTAATAAGG
Source organism: Neopsephotus bourkii (assembly GCF_033783945.1). Taxonomy (NCBI): domain Eukaryota; kingdom Metazoa; phylum Chordata; class Aves; order Psittaciformes; family Psittacidae; genus Neopsephotus; species Neopsephotus bourkii. The sequence goes on from NW_026900841.1 coordinate 2,080,921, forward strand.
TCACCCATCAGTCTCCTCCAAACTATAGAGACCCAGCTCCCTCAGTCTTTCCTCATAAGGGAGATGCTCCACTCCCTTAATCATCTTAGTTGCCCTGCGCTGGACTCTCTCCAGCAGGTCCCTGTCCTTCTTGAACTGAGGGGCCCAGAACTGGACACAATATTCCAGATGGGGTCTCACCAGGGCAGAGTAGAGGGGAAGGAGGACCTCTCTCGACCTACTAACCACCCCCCTTCTAATACAACCCAGGATGCCATTGGCCTTCTTGGCCACAAGGGCACAGTGTTTGCTCATGGTCATCCTGTCGTCCACTAGGACCCCCAGGTCCCTCTCCCCTACACTGCTCTCTAACAGGTCGTTCCCCAACCTATACTGGAACCTGGGGTTGTTCCTGCCCAGATGCAGGACTCTACACTTTCCCTTGTTATATTTCATCAAGTTACTCCCTGCCCAACTCTCCAGCCTGTCCAGGTCTGGCTGGATGGCAGCACAGCCTTCTGGCGTGTCGGCCACCCCTCCCAGCTTAGTGTCATCAGCAAACCTGCTGATAGTGCACTCAATTCCCTCATCTAAATCATTGATGAATATATTAAATAATACTGGTCCCAGTACCGACCCTCGAGGCACTCCACTAGATACAGGCCTCCAATTAGACTCCGCCCCATAGACTACAACTCCCTGGCTTCTCTCCTTCAGCCAGTTCACAGTCCACCTCACTACCCGATCATCCAGACCACACTTCCTCAATTTAGCTGCGAGGATGCTGTCGGAGACTGTGTCAGACGCTTTGCTGAAGTCAAGGTAGACCACATCCACCGCTCTGCCATCATCCATCCACCGTGTTATTTCCTCATAAAAGGCTATGAGATTGGTCAAGCATGACTTCCCCTTGGTGAAGCCATGTTGACTGCCCCTCATAACCCTCTTATCCTTGATATGCCTTAAGATGGCACCAAGGATAAGGTGTTCCATCACTTTCCCAGGAATGGAGGTGAGGCTGACCGGTCTATAGTTACCCGGGTCCTCCCTCTTGCCCTTTTTGAAGACGGGAGTGACATTTGCTTTCCTCCAGTCCTCAGGCACCTCTCCCGTTTCCCAAGACTTGGTAAAGATGATGGAGAGCGGTCTGGCAATGACCTCCGCCAGTTCCCTCAGCACCCGCGGGTGCATCCCATCTGGACCCATGGATTTATGGATGTCCAGATTGCTCAACTGGTCTTTAACCCATTCCTCATCAACTAAGGCAAACCGCTCCGTTGACCTCTCTTCATCTGAGGTCTCAGCAGTCCAGGGCTCTTCAGGACTGCCTCCGGCAGAGTAGACAGAGACAAAGAAGGCATTCAGTAACTCTGCCATCTCTGTATCTTCTGTCACCAGGGCACCCGTCCCGTTCATCAGTGGGTCTACATTGCCTCTGGTGTTAGTTTTATCTGCCATGTATTTGAAAAAGCTCTTTCTGCTGTCCTTGACCCCTCTCGCTAGCTTTAATTCCAAGGAGGCCTTAGTCATCCTAGCTGCTTTCCTACATCCTCTAGCAGCAGCCTTATATTCCTCCCAAGTGGCCAGCCCTTCCTTCCATGACCTGTAAACTCTTCTCTTCCACTTCAGCATACCCAGCAATTCCCTATTTAGCCACGCAGGTCTCCTGACCCTCTTCCTTGACTTCCTACGTGTCGGGATGCTCTGATCTTGAGCTCGGAAAAAGCAGTCCTTGAACGTCAACCAACTATCTTGGGCCCCTTTACCTTCAAGCAGCCTAGCCCATGGGATGTCCCCTAGCAATTGCTTGAAGAGGCCAAAGTTTGCCCTGCTAAAGTCCAGGGTTGCGATTCTACTTGCTACTCTACTGGCCCTACCACACAAGACCCTGAATTCCACCATCTCGTGGTCGCTGCAACCAAGGCAGCCCTCAACCTTCACTCCTTCAACCAGACCCTCCTTGTTAGTGAGGATGAGATCCAGCAGCGCACCTCTCCTGGTTGGCTCATCCACCATTTGCATGAGGAAGTTATCATCCATACACTGGAGGAACCTCCTGGACTGCGGCTGGGTTGCCGAGTAGTCCTTCCAGCAAACATCAGGGAAGTGAAAATCCCCCCGGACGACCACGGGCTGTGACTGTGAGGCCGCTCTCAGCTGCCTGTAGAAGGCCTCGTCAACTTCCTCACCCTGGTCCGGTGGCCTGTAACAGACCCCCACAACAGTATCGCCCCTGCCAGCCTGCCCCTTAATTCTCACCCACAGACTTTCAACTCGCTCATCATCTGTCCCCGGACAGAACTCAACGCATTGTAGCTGCTCTCGCACATAAAGAGCAACCCCACCACCCCGCCTGGCTGGCCTCTCTTTCCTGAAAAGGACATAGCCCTCCATGACTATATTCCAGTCATGGGAGCTGTCCCACCACGTCTCTGTAATTGCCACCAGGTCATAATCTCCTGACTTAACACAGGTTTCTAGCTCCTCCTGCTTATTTCCCATGCTGCGTGCATTGGTGTACAGGCATTTCAGGGAGCGAGCTGAGCACACCGATTTCACCCTAGGATTACAGGAGGCCTCCCAGTCTTCATCAATTCTGGAGCGCTGCCCCACTGAGGCAAGCCCAGCTACAACCCCATCCCCCTTCGAATCTAGTTTAAAGCTCTCCAAATGAGCCCTGCTAATTCCTGCCCCAGCATCCTTTTGCCTCTGTGCGATAAACCTTTCCCACATGCCAGTGTCCAGACTGGTGCCCTATAAAACCAGCCGTTATCAAAGAATCCAAAGCCCTGCCTGCAGCACCAGCCTCGAAGCCAATCATTTATGGACTGAATTTTCCCATTCAGTCCCACATCACCAGTGGACGATGGAAGGAGTGAAGAGAAGATCACTTGAGCCCCAGAGTCTCTCACCATCCGCCCCAAGGCCCTGTAGTCTTTCTTCATCCCCCTCAGACTGCGGGAAGCAGCTTCCCCCTCACCGGTCTGGGAGACCAGCAGCGGGTAGTAGTCTGTCGGGTGCACCAGGTTGGGGAGCGCCCTGGTGATATCCCTGATCCGGGCTCCAGGCAGACTACACACTTCCCTGTGATGAGGGTCAACTCTGCATATCGGGCCCTCTGTTCCTTTCAGAATGGAATCACCTACTACAATGACCCTTCTTTCTTTCTTTCTTACCAGAGGCAGTCTTGAGGTGTGAAGTCGACCGATTTTTCCTATGTGGCCTTGTAGGCGGGCCTTGCTCCACATCCTCACCTACCTCTCCTTCAAGATCCAGGGCCTCAAACCTATTACGGAGGGACACCTGGGGAAGCAGGGCAGGAAGGGAGGAGGGTTGCCCATGATGCCGAACCGGGACTCGCTTCCAACCCTCATCAACTTTTTGGTCCCCTACCTCCGGGCGACAGCTACAGGGCAGGGGCTGTCTCAGGCCATCCCCCTCTGTCTGAGAGGGCAGGGGGTCCATCCCCTTTTGGGGGGTATCTCCCTGGAGCCGTTCCAACTGGCCAGCCAGGGAGTTACTCCACCAGTCGACCTCCCTTTCACACTCCCTGATGCTCCTCAGCGTCTCAACCTCCTCCTTAAGTTTAGCCACCAAGCTAAGCAGATCTTCTACCTGCTCACACCTCGCACAGGCAGAATGCTGTCCTCCCTCCCCCGGTAGCAGCAGGCTCTGGCACTCCCTGCATGCAGAGACCTGAACAGCCACGGTTAGGGCCGGGGTCTCTGAGTTGCTACAGCCCTCTTACTGTTAGCTCTCTTTCTGGAGACGACCATATTGGTCAGCAAAACGACCTCCCTGTTCTTCCTTGGGCCTGGTGGGCAGCGACACGGCGCTGCCCTCTCAAAGGCTCTTTCAAGTCAAGGGGCAGGGGGGTGGTCGCTGTCACCGTGGGAACGCCCCCGCCACGTCAGCCGCTCTCTCGCAAGGGCTGCTGGGACTTCGGGAATCAGGAAATGTCGGGAAATGTCGGGAATCGCGATGCCTCTGCACTATCCCCTCTGATTTTCCTGATCTCGGTAGAAGCTCGATATCGCTGTAGCGTGCCGGCTGCGGCTCTAGCTGGGCTAGCTCCAGTCAGCTGACTGAATGTGCTTGGTACAGGCCCAGGGCTGCTATGATGCTCTGTGAGACTGGGAAGGGGTGGTTTGGAGAAGCAATTGGAGATGGGTAGTTTAAAAGGAGACATAATGCAGAGGTTGAGGGTGGGTCCAGACCTGAAGGATTGGGACAGGGATATCTGGGAAGATGGTGGTGATCTCCTTCTCGTGTCCCTACAGGCCCTTGTCCAAAGCCCCTCTCCAGGTTTCCTGCAGCCCCTTGAGGCACTGGAGCTGCTCTGAGGTCTCCCCTTGAGGAGCCTTCTCTTGTCCAGGCTGAAGCAGCCCAGCTCTCTCAGCCTGGCTCCAGAGCAGAGCTGCTCCAGCACTCGCAGCATCTGCAGGGCCTCCCCCAGACTCGCTCCCACAGCTCCATGTTTTCCCTGTGCTCATGCTGCCTCAATAGCTTGAACGCTCCTGGCACCCAGCAGCCCTTGTGCTCATGAAGAGGAAGGTGTTTGTTACCTGGCAGGGTTTGTGTTGTTCCCATGGGGTGCCCTGGACAGGCAGAGGCTGTGGTGTTTGAGGGTTCTGTTTGCATTGTCAGTGGGTTCAGCCACCGGTCTCTGTTAAGCTGACCACTGTTTGGGTTCCCTGATACAAGTCTGACGTGGGTAATAAACATCCCTGCAGAAAGAACACGTCTGGAGCCGCGCTGGACATACAGGGGCTCGTGGAGGGCGTGCTGCTTGTTGGCAGCGGCTTGGAACTGGATGAGCTTTAAGTTCCCTTCCAACACAAACCAGGCTGGGATTAGATGAATCAGTGAAAACAGAACAGCTAAAACCATCTTTATTCTGTTTCAAATCCTAGGTGCCCAAGCCAGGCAAGAAGGTGTTGAGCGGCCTGGTACGATGCAGATCTGCCAGGGTGTCCATAATGGAAGTAGACCTGCCTTTGTGATGTTCTTTGCCGGCTGCCGGTGGCGGATGCAGCTCTGTGTGATCTTTTCCTCTTGGAGGTGGATCCACCTCGATGGCTTCTTGATGTTGTGGAGGATGGTTGCCATGGCCCCTTCTTGATGTTGTTTCTGCTTGTTCGTTTTCTTTTCAGGGTGGGGTTATCGATTTTCGTTGGTTCTTCTTGCTCCTTAGGTGGATCCACCCCCACGGGCTCCTCCAGCTCTTGAGGCTGGTCTACTTCCATTGGCTCTGCACCGTCAGAGCCACAGTTGGCGCTGCCTCCCGTCTCCCACACCTTCCTCTTCATGCCTGCCTTGGGCACCAAAAGCGCTGCCCCGTGAGACATAGCTTTTCAGCTCCCTGCCTCCCTGGTGCCAATGCTGCTGGACCTGGGAGCTCAGCAACTGCCGGGTGTCTGCAGGGTCCCTGTATTTATAGCACCCAGGGCAGAATGTGCTCTGTGACATCGCCAGCCCGCTGTCATGGTGACGGATTGGAGAGTCCTGCAGTGGGGACTGCAGGGATGGGTGCGGCCTGACAGGCTCTGATGCTGTGGTTTTCCAGCAGGGTCCCTGCTTTTCTGCCTGAGCGCCCTGTAGAGAATGCCCAGGGCAGGGGCACTTGCAGAGTATTTATCCCTCAAGCATCCTCAGGCGTTTCCTGCCCTGCATCCGTTGCCTGGGAGCCCTGTTCCTCAGCAGCAGGGATCAGCAGAGGGCAGGGCAATCACACCTAAATATTACCATCCATCATTCTTTGAAGCATCCCACCGCAGCAGCTTGGATGTAGAGGAGAGGCCAGGGTGCTCTTGGAGGTGCCAGAGATCTTGTCCTCAGCCTAATCCCTGCATCCTTTGGATGACATTGAACAAGAAGAGGCAGCAGAGCAGCCCCTGCACATGTTCCCCACAGTGAGTGCAGGAGAGCCAGTGCCCCCCATTCTCCAGCCCTGACCTGCTTTGCAGGAGCTCACTCTCTGCCCTGCTGCGTGTGGGTACCAGGCTCTGTGAGCAGCCACAGCAGGAGGATGGAGCAGGGCTGAGCTGCAGACAGAAGCAGTGGAGCAAAGTCTGGAGGCCACAGTAGGTTTGAGGCTGCAGTGTGGTCCTTATGGCTCTGTCCTAGCAATGGGTCCAGACACAAAGCCCTTGGAAGGCAAGCTCCCTACCACACACGTGTGAGGTCCATACAACACCTGAGGTAGAGAAACTGCCTGTTCTGCAAGCCCAAGAACATCCCCAGCCCGCCGTAACGCTGATGGACCAGACAGTCCCTTCCAAACCCTGCCTGTGATTCTGTGCTCCTAAAGAGCAGGAAGTACCTGATGTCTGGATAAGCAATTTCAGGTGCGGTTGGGTTTGCACATGCATGGAGTGGTTTGGTATTTGTGGATGGGGGCATTGCTCCCAGTGCTAGCAGGGCTGGAGATGGACTGTGGGCCTTGCTGGCAATAGCTCTGCAGGACCCCAGCGAGCTGGGTTGGAGCAGGTGGAAAGCAGGCCCAAGGGGGCACATCTACAAATGTCTTTCCATGGCGGGAGGGCTGGGATGTAATGGGAAATCCTAGTGTCTCAGCTGAGCATGTGAACCCAACGGCTGGCATATGGGATTAAAGGCAGGAATAAATCACAGCAGGCAAGGATACCAGCAAGTGCCCAAGGAGCCCCACGCAGCCTGCACATCAGGATCTTCCTCTTGCCCGCCGTCATGTACCAGAGGAGAGGGATGCCTGGAGACCTGCAAACCCTGGCCTGTATCTTCTACCTGCTGCACCTCAAGTTCTTTCTTGGAGAGATATGGCAGAACCAGCCCTCTCCCTGAGGGCATTCAAGGCAGGCATGGGGGGGAGTGAAGTGAGCCTCTGCTTCCCCAGCTCAAGAGGGCACAGGAGCCCAAGTGGAAGTGCACAGCAAGCCTTCAAGGGCCAAGTTTGCACCTTCTTTCACTGCCTTTCACTTTGCACCCCCCTTTCACTGGGGAATTGAGTGGGGGAAATGGGTCTTTGGCAGCTCACCCTCTTTGGAAAGGCTCCAGCTGCCTTAGGAGACATTCCTCACATAGCTTTGCTGTGAAGAAAGTGCTGACCTGTTACAGGGCATTTGCTGAGCAAGTGAAGACTAGCCAAAGGCAGCTCTGAAGTGCTGGGAGGGAGAGAATGGGTTCCCCCTCACCAGGGTTGGGCAGGACGTCAGGCTCACACACATGTATATGTATGTATATGCATATATATAGACTGCTCGGCTGCACACTGGTGCCTGGGACCTGCCTGTGGTGCTTCCTGAATCACTGCCAGTGGTTAGCCCCAGGAAACAGGCAGGGAGCTGGAGTCTGTGAGTTGGGATGAGAAAAGGGTGAAAGAGGGGCTGTTTAGCTACAGCAGGACTTGGAGCACCTCTTGGAGTACAGGGACTTGCATGGGACAAAGATGCTGTTCCTTCTTTGTAACAGAAGCAGGATGCTGGCACTGATAACTGCAGTGACAAAGAGTATTTAGACCAGGAACAGGTGGTTCATAGAACCGTAGCACGGTTTGGCTTGGAAAGGACCTTGACATCATCCAGCTCCAACCCCTGCCACGGGCAGGGACACCTTCCACTAGAGCAGGGTGCTCCAAGCCCCTGTGTCCAGCCTGGCCTTGAACACTGCCAGGGATGGGGCAGCCACGGCTTCTCTGGGCACCCTGTGCCAGCGCCTCAGCACTCTCACAGTAAAGAGTTTCTTTATTATCTCCAACCTGAACTTCCCCCGTTTCAGTCTGAATCCATCACCCCTTGCCCTATCACTACGGTCCCTGATGAAGAGTCCTTCCCCAGCATCCTTGTGGCCCCCTTCAGACACTGGAACCTGCCCTGAGCTCCTCTTGCCCTCCATCATCATCATCATCTCCCCACCCAACCCCTGCCACTCCTCTCGCGGGGCGGGGGCAGAGGCGGGCCCGTTTCAGCTCCGGGTCCGTGCTGGTTGGGATGCAGCGGTCGCAGCGCTCTCGGCCCCTCCATGTACACGGGGCGCCAGCGGAAGAAAGGGTTCAGCTCCTGCGGCTCAGCGCCGGCTACCTCCGTGCTAAGAGCTTCTTCAGCGGTAAGGAGCATCGCCGGCGGGAGCTGCGTCCCCCTTCGTTACTCCCTACAGCTCCTTTTCTCTCTCCTCTCCTCACGCTGTCTGCTCTCGCTTTGCCGTGTCAAGCCGCAAGGCTTCGGGGTGCCTCGTGCCCGGGCAGGGGCAGAGCTCGCACTGGTTTGGCATTAGAGGGATCTGGATGAATGAAGCTGATTTTGTCTGTGGGTGCTTGGGCCGGAACAGGTAGCAGGGATTTGGGCAGCCCAGGTGGGAAGTTTCGCTTCTCAAGGGACTCTTCCTGTTCTAACAGGCAGGTGGAACACTCAGTGTGCTGGCAGTGCAGAACAGTTACCTGGCGTGTGGTTACACTGCATTTGGGAACCCCTTAAAATAGACGGTGTTAAAGGAGCGTCTGCGTTCCCTGGGCTATAATGGTGGCAGTTCATAAACACCTCATCCCATCAGCGTCCAACCGAAGGCCAGGTTGGACACAGGGGCTTGAAGCAAGCTGCTCTAGTGGAAGGTGCCCCTGGCCATGGAACTGGATGAGCTTTAAGATCCCTTCCAACCCAAACCAGAGATTCCATGGTTTAGGCAACCCTGGATTTTCCTGGTGAAATCAGAGGGGCTTGCGAATGCTGCAGATGGCCTCAGGAACAGCCTGATTCCTCCTTTTAACCCTAACGCATTGGGTGTATTGGATGCCAGCGGATGTACTGAATGCCAATGGATGTATTGAAGTTCCACTCTCTTTTAAACCGTGCTTGTAGGGTCAGCAAGTACATGGAGATGAATGGCCTCGGAGAGGAGTTGTTTGCCCTGCAGCGTTAGGTCAATTTACTTGTCTGGCTGTATCAGCTGTGGTTTTCCCAGTGGCTTTGCCCTGGAAAGGAGCTCTGCTGCATTAGCCTTTGCGATGGTGAATATGTGGCCCAAACCCCATCTGCTCTGAAGCATAGCAGCACCTTCAGAGTTGGTCCTGTGCTCTGGGACCAGGCAGAGGTCCTGGATTAGACCAGGTTGCTCATGGCTGGTCTCGTTGCCAAGTGTCAGTCAGAAGTTGCTTTGGGGCTTGTCATCATCTCCAGTGGGAACTGTGCTGGGAGGAAAGGTGAGCGTGGGATGACCCTGGGGGATATGGTCCCAACTGCTCTGTGCATTCTGGGTTTGACATTCCCACATCTCTGGGTTCCTTTGGGTTTGCACTGTGAGAAATGGGAATTCCAGGTGGCTGTAATTCAGGTGTGAGAGGGGAGGAGGAAAAGCTTGATCCTTTTAGATGCAGACAGTGATTGCAGACCCAGCCTAGTCCCTTCTACAGCTCACGTGCAAAATGAAGTCATTTGAAGGTACTTAATTCCACTCAGTGGGAATGCTGGAGTGATGCTGCTGTGCTGGACCTGGCATAAAGCCCAACTTAGGGAGGGATCCAAGGAGATAGTTTTAGCTGCTGAATGCTGTTTCTGTGTTCATTGAAAGCAGCCAGAGCTGCTCCACACTGGGAGAGATGTCCCAGCAGGGAGGTGGTCTCATAAAGGTCCTGCCCATCCCACATCCCATCCTCATGGGTAAAGCAGCACTGACCCTAACGCAGCACCATTAACCTGGACCAGGAGGACCGAAAGGAACTGAAATTGACTTCCAAGTCAGGAGTCCTATCCAAACATCAGTGAAGGCTGATTTCAGGTCTTCTACATTCTCCTTTCCTGTCCAGGTCTCTTTTCCTCTATGACAGTTCTCCCAGATGCCTTATTTCCTTATTCCCCCTTGGTGAAACACATGCGTAAATCCTTGTTCAGCATCTCAGCCTTCCTCCCTGCTCTGCAGGAGGCTCTTCCATTACCTGTGTCTTGGTAGAGGCGCTGCAGCGCTGCCAATGGCCAAAGCTGAGGAGCCAGGCCGCGTTCTCTCTCCTCCTTGATGCTGAGGACCACCTTTAGAATGGTGGAGCAAAGCCAAGCATCCTGCCTCCTGCCACCTTCTCCTCCTTCTCTCCTACCCCTTGTCCTGCTGTGGGGTGGAAGTGCCACCGTGCTGTTGTTAGAAAAGGGTGAAGTTTTGATGATAAATAATCATATAGAATAGTTGAAAAGATTACATTTGAGAAATTTATAAATCAATAGTGGGATTTTGTATATTAGAAAGAGTTGTAACTTTGCAGTTCTGTTTGCAGTCCAGTATCGTGGTTAATCTGTAACCAGTGATACAATGGTAGTCTTGGTAGCAAGAGCTTATATAACCATATATGGTGAAGGGTGTATGGGTGAATTTAGAGAGGTATATTGTGAAACTCTACCCAAGCAGAGGCAGTCAAGGGAAAAGAGAAGAACGCTGGCATCCACACAATGGTTGGGATATGTCCAAAGGACAAAAAGGTGAAAAGAACAAGCCAAGGAAGACTTCTTACTTCATCCGAGGAAGACTCCTTACTTCATCACGACTCACGACGACCACCAGAGAGGGCTGCACAAGCGCAGAAGAGGCTGATGTCGTAATAGCCTGATGTGGTAATCCTTGATGCATATGTATTAGTTAATGATGTAATCTATATTGAATATGTATTGGTTACGTAACTTTCAGTGCATAAATTGCGAACGCGATGTGACGGGGTCGAAGCCAGATTTGGGCACGTGCGCCTGGTTTCCCAGTGCTGCAATAAAGCACCTCATATAACCATTCCGGTGGTTATGTGTCAGTTCTTACGCTAACACTGCCACATCACACCCGATGAGTGCTGGCAGCTTAGCCTGGTAGCGGCCAGTGGGCTGCTCCCCTCTAATCCTTCCTCCATCCTCCCCTTGCTGCTAGGGCCTGGCAAACACTGCTGGATCCCTCTTTCTTTTGCCTCCCTCTGGGAAGGGGGAGAGAAGAAGGGAAGGTGCTCCAGGGGAAGGCTTTGCCCTGCGTGGTGGTTTGTGAGTGAGAAAGGGAGACGCCTTCAAGGCTACATGGCACGTGGATAACATCCGTGTTGCTTGGTCCACTTAAACGCCTGGGGGGAAGTCAATTGGCAGGCCTCAGAATGGGCAAGGCCTTGGTTTGGAGAAGTGGATCTCATGGTTTGTTCTCACAGCATGGGGGGAAGGTTGTCCAACCTGTTCTTCTCATCAAGGGGTGCATGTCTGAACCTCCCTATAGGCCATTAGAGGGCTCATTCTGCTTTGAGAGGGGGCTCCCTGGGGATGCAGAGGTACCTCTACCTGTGTGCAGCATCCTCCCCCGAGACCTGGGCTTGCAGCAGCTGAAGCATGGCCTCTGGCGACGGGGAGGAGAGGAGGAAAGTACCCTGGCATGTCTTAAGGTCCTTTCCAACCCTAATTATCCTATGATTCTGTGTATCATGGCATGAGAAACTGGGGGCTCAAGATGCATTACACGGTCTGTTGTCATAGATCGGAAGGTAGATGTAGGTTTCATTTTGGGTTTGAGCTCTGTGTGATATGTTTTCTATGGAAGGTTAATGTCATGTATGCAACTCTTACGCAGTTTGCCTCTCCCATGGGTTTTAAAAGCTAGCACTCACAGTATCACAGTATCGCAGTATGTTAGAGATTGGAAGGGACCTCAAAAGATCATCTAGTCCAATCCCCCTGCCGGAGCAGGAACACCTAGAGAAGGTTACACAGGAACGTGTCCAGGGGGCTTTTGAATGTCTCCAGAGGAGGAGACTCCACAACCTCCCTGGGCAGCCTGTTCCAGTGTTCCGTCACCCTCACTGAGAAGAAGTTTCTTCTCAAGTTTAAGTGGAACCTCTTGTGTTCCAGTTTGTACCCATTGCCCCCTGTCCTATCATTGTTTGCCACTGAGAAGAGCCTGGCTCCATCCTCGTGACACTCCCCCTTTATATATTTATATGCACTAATACGGTCACCCCTCAATCTCCTCCAAACTATAGAGACACAGCTCCCTCAGTCTTTCCTCATAAGGGAGATGCTCCACTCCCTTAATCATCTTAGTTGCCCTGCGCTGGACTCTCTCCAGCAGGTCCCTGTCCTTCTTAAACTGAGGGGCCCAGAACTGGACACAATATTCCAGATGGGGTCTCACCAAAGCAGAGTAGAGGGGAAGGAGGACCTCTCTCGACCTACTAACCACCCCGCTTCTAATACACCCCAGGATGCCATTGGCCTTCTTGGCCACAAGGGCACAGTGTTGGCTCATGGTCATCCATCCTGTCGTCCACCAGGACCCCCAGGTCCCTCTCCCCTACACTGCTCTCTAACAGGTCGTTCCCCAACCTCTACTGGAACCTGGGGTTGTTCCTGCCCAGATGCAGGACTCTACACTTTCCCTTGTTATATTTCATCAAGTTATTCCCCGCCCAACTCTCCAGCCTGTCCAGGTCTCGCTGAATGGCAGCACAGCCTTCTGGCGTGTCGGCCACCCCTCCCAGCTTAGTGTCATCAGCAAACTTGCTGATAGTGCACTCAATTCCCTCATCTAAATCATTGATGAATATATTAAATAATACTGGTCCCAGTACCGACCCTTGAGGCACTCCACTAGATACAGGCCTCCAACTAGACTCCGCCCCATAGACTACAACTCTCTGGCTTCTCTCCTTCAGCCAGTTCACAGTCCACCTCACCACCCGATCATCCAGACCACACTTCCTCAATTTAGTTGCGAGGATGCTGTCGGAGACCGTGTCAAACGCTTTGCTGAAGTCAAGGTAGACCACATCCACCTCTTTCTTACCAGAGGCAGTCTTGAGGTGTGAAGTCGACCGATTTTTCCTATGTGGCCTTGTAGGCGGGCCTTGCACCACATCCTCACCTACCTCTCCTTCAAGATCCAGGGCCTCAAACCTATTACGGAGGGACACCTGGGGAAGCAGGGCAGGAAGGGAGGAGGGCTGCCCACGATGCCGAACCGGAACTTGCTTCCAACCCTCATCATCTTTTTGGTCCCCTACCTCCGGGCGACAGCTACAGGGCAGGGGCTGTCTCAGGCCATCCCCCTCTGTCTGAGAGGGCAGGGGGTCCATCCCCTTTTGGGGGGTATCTCCCTGGAGCCGTTCCAACTGGCCAGCCAGGGAGTTACTCCACCAGTCGATCTCCCTTTCACACTCCCTGATGCTCCTCAGCGTCTCAACCTCCTCCTTAAGTTTAGCCACCAAGCTAAGCAGATCTTCTACCTGCTCACACCTCGCACAGGCAGAATGCTGCCGTCCCTCCCCCGGCAGTAGCAGGCTCTGGCACTCCCTGCATGCAGAGACCTGAACAGCCACGGTTAGGGCCGGGGTCTCTGTCTGAGTTGCTACAGCCCTCTTACTGTTAGCTCTCTTTCTGGAGACGACCATATTGGTCAGCAAAACGACCTCCCTGTTCTTCCTTGGGCCTGGTGGGCAGCGACACGGCGCTGCCCTCTCAAAGGCTCTTTCAAGTCAAGGGGCAGGGGGGTGGTTGCTGTCACCGTGGGAACGCCCCCGCCACGTCAGCCGCTCTCTCGCAAGGGCTGCTGGGACTTCGGGAATCAGGAAATGTCGGGAAATGTTGGGAATCGCGATGCCTCTGCACTATCCCCTCTGATTTTCCTGATCTCGGTAGAAGCTCGATATCGCTGTAGCGTGCCGGCTGCGGCTCTAGCTGGGCTAGCTCCAGTCAGCTGACATAGTTCTTCGTATGAGTTTTCATCCCCAGGTAGTAACTAAAAACTCACAAAACTAAGGAGCATAGCTGGAACTCTTCCCTGGATGAGTCAGAGTAGAGAGGCTATGGTATAACATCCATTTGCTTACCATCTCCCAAACAAACTGTAGGGTGTCTCCGTCTCCCCCCAGAGCCCTCCCAGGATACAAAACAGCAACATTTTACAGTGGCATGCATAAAATCAACACCAAAGCATGAGAAAGAAGTCAAGTAACAGTCATTTATTCTCAGTATCATATTTTAAGTCTGGCAAGCAAAGTTACAACCTCTTCCTTATTTGAAGGCCACAGCAAAACTGCAGCTGAGCCCCTTGCTAGTGGCTGGAGCAACTGATAGATGCTGTAGGATCACCTCCTCCAGCTGTGACACACACAGCATGTGTGTACAATCTGCCCTTAAAAATACACAGGCTGGTATCTCTGGATAGGTCATAGAAACTGAGACATGGGGATCCCAAAAATAGTGGCACTATGTCAGAGCTGGGGCTCAGCTTCCTTTGGCAGAGCACGGTTGCAAACACTCTAAGGGATAAGGCAGAGCAGAACACCCTCTCACATGCCAGCAGCTGTCCTGAGAAACCACTCTGTGTACGCTTTTGTGCTTTAAAAGCCCCATAGATTTTCCTTCTTTTGTCTCCAATATCTTTTATCATTCTTCAGGCAACAACGAGTTTCCCATTTATCTTAAACTTAAGCATAAACGTGGTTATGGAAGTAAACTGCATAAGTATTGTTTATTGAAGTCTTAGGCCAAAAAAGGATTACATTTAGATTGTTTTAAACCTAGATCCCTGAAAAGTCCATTGGAAAGCTTCTCATTTGTTATGTGAGATTTATACAGGTGCTCTCCAGGCATTTTTCCATACCCCTTGCGACTTGGAATCATAGAAACATTTAGGTAGCATATCCCCATTCAGAGGCCTCTTTTCTAAGCAAAATAATCAGTTTGTTTTGTTCTCAAATAGCAGATTTCCTTTACCTATTATCTCATAACTCAGCTGGGAAGGTATAATGTAAGAGCCCACACAGACTACTCCCATACCCACCTATTGGCCTCTACTATCAGTGACTATCAGAAGGTGCTGCTTCAGCTGCACCTATTACCACACCTTGGCTATACTGTCTGCACAGTCTCATATTTGTCCTAGTTGCTTCTCTCTTTACCTTCCTAACTCATAAACCCTTTTGTGAGGGGGTGACCAGGGTTGTGGGCAGCATTTGGGCAATGAGGTAGCAAAGGAAGCTATGTTGGTGTCTCCAGATGATCACAAGAGGTACAAGTTCGCTGACCCTTTAAGCAGACTTTTCGATTGCTGCTGAATATTGAGCTGTTTTACCATTAACTGCTGCCATACAGTGTTCCCCAGAATTTAAATCTCTAGAGCCTTCCTTGCAATACAAATAGAGGGTTACAAGAAAGGTTGACAAAGAGAAACAAGTATTCAATTAAAAATATAGTGCCAGTGTTAATCAACTGAGCCGACTAAAAGGAAGAGAAAAAAACTTCTACTTCATGTAACAATCCAATACTAGATAAAAACCACACTTTTCAGCACATCTGCTAAAGAATCTAGCTTTTCCCACACTTACGGATGGCCTTGCCACAGTGGGATCTCTACTGTAGGGCCACCTTACAAACTGCTAATGTATGACTTGTCAGGAATGTGTCAGATGGTACAAGAGGATCTTACAGAATCCCAGACTGGTTTGCATTGGAAGGGACCTTAAAGCTCATCCAGTTCCAACCCCTGCCATGGGCAGGGACACCTTCCACTAGAGCAGGGTGCTCAAAGCCCCTCTGTCCAACCTGGCCTTGAACACTGCCAGGGATGGGTTAGCCACAGCTTCTCTGGGCACCCTGTGCCAGCGGCTCAGCACCCTCATGTGTTGCAATAATGTGCTATGTACATTTGAAGCTAAGCATACGAATAAAACATTACAATTAAGAGTTATTTCATGCTCTGTTGTGCAACTGTGCAAATAAGTCTCCTTATTTACCTTAATTATGATTAAGTGCACTGCACTAATCATATATGATACATACATGATACTTCACTACATTATTACTGCCTTCTTATATGACCATGGCAAACCACTGGTCTGCAAGCAATGCCCATTTATTTGCAGATAGGTTGCAGCAGCTCCCAGAGTTCTGTTATGGTTTTGTTGCCAGCCTGATCTTAGGTCCCTTTTCACATACTTCCACTTGAGTCAATTCAATTAGGCTAGCACTAGAAATCCTGACATTTTAATAGACAGGGATATAAGAAGATACAACGCATGTGTTGGTTATTAAAACCTCAAACAACGATAAACCAAAACCCAAACAAACATGGCTTATTAATTTCACTTTTTTAGCTGGAGCAAGAAGTCAAGCAGTATTATTTTAAACCATTTATATTTCTTCAAGTGACATAGTTGATTGGACAAAATTGCCATTATAAATGCCACATTGTCTTTTTTAAGGAACTTCTTTGCTCCGAGCTTGTTTCCTTTTGCTTCTCAGATGGTAACAATTACACAAGCTTTTGCACTAAGGAACTTCATAATTCCGACTTAGTCTCTTAGCACTGATTGGGGGCAAACTCAGCATCCTGGCTGTGGTGTCGGAGGGCATGGCAGCACTACCAGGAAAAACACATAAACACCAGGGCTGACAAAGGAAGAGATGATCGAGATTAGTCTCAGGAGAACGTCCACCGGAGTCATATTTAATGACTGAAAGGTTTACCCACTGAAACTTCCATTCTTAGAAGAACAAAATTGATTGTGAAGGAAAGTCAACACATATGGTCCCCATGCAACCTTTGCAGTGGTTTAAAACTTAACCTTTTTACCTTAGCTCTGGATGCAGATAGGGGTGCCAGCCCTGCCTTGCTCCTAGTGCCCTCACCTTTCTCTCTGGAGCGTTGAACACACACTGCTAAAGTTTTTTTTTGTTGTCTATGCTGAAATATTTACCTATTTATATATGGGAGGCCAGGAGATGGATACAGAACGGTTTATTCCAAGAATGAGAAAATGTTTCTTCCTACATTCTTTTTGGATGATGGATGATATAGGCATAGGCAACCCAGATGGCACAGATGCAGTTCCCAGAAGCAGAGAGGTCCAGCTCATGGCCTGGATGATGCAGTATCGGAATTCGGGGCAAAAATCCACACAGAGAAGAGCCCAACCTAATGGCTAAATGCATAGAAAGGTCCAGGGATAGAACAGGAGTTAATACATTATGAAGATGTTTGCATTTCAGTATTCATTGGAAAGAAAAAGCCAGATAGCAAGAGACTATCTCCGAACTGTCAAGTGACAAACGGGATTAAAGCATGTGTTTTTCAGTATGATTTAATGACTCCAAGACACAAAGAAACCACCACTTGTGTTAAGTGGTTAATTATTCTATGTTAAGAGTATAATATACGTAATATATAATTAACCTGTTAGAGTTAATTATTCTCAGTATTAAGACAGGAACACCTTACTTCTCCCTTATTACCTGACAGTTACTTCCAGCCGTTCACTCTCCCTGCACTGGTTCTTCCTTGATGAAGGGATTCTACAGGTGAACTTACAGCCGCAGTAAGAACAAAGCAGGGAGATGCTAAAACCCAGCTGCAGAACACACACAGGGGGACAGACCAGGTGTGCTGCAAAGCGTAATAGCCCTACGACTAGGATGGACCGTTAATCCCGCAACAACACATCTCTATCGCCAACAAGGCGAGGGACAAGGCCATCAACGCCGCGACCCGCCGCTCCAGCAACGGCAGAGCAGAGCAGGGCAGACGGAACTTCACCTCAGCCACCCCAAACCCGCCCAAACACGCCTCTGAGCGTTGCTCGGCAACACCCGGGTGAGCTTTCCCGCGGCAACCGCCCCCTCTCCTCATTGGCTGTCTCCCGTACCTGGGCGGGGCCGTGGCTGGCGGCCCGTTTGAAACTGTCCACTCAGCGCAGGGACAGCTACTGACTTCCCCTTTCCTACTGGTGGCTGCTGAGAGGGCGGGAACAAGCGGCGGCAGCAGGAGCGGCGGTGGAGGGCGCGCTGTCCATCCCAGGAGCCAGACAGGGTGGGCGGGGCGAGCCTAACGGCTGTTCTCGACATTGGCTGGAGGCCTTCGCCAATTCCCGCACAGCTTCCTCCCTGCTCCCGTAGCGTAGGCCAGCCCCTGCACTATCATTGGCCAGTGAGGGTAAGAGCAGCCTTCAGGTTGGCTGAGACGCCCAGGAGGGCGGGGACAAAGCTTTGGGGCGGCCATGACCGAAACTTGTGTGTCCGCTCCTGTGTGATAGGGGGGGTCGCGAGGGGCCCGGGTGGGCTTGGCTCCGCCTCAGCGTGCCCCGCTCGCCCGCCACATGGAAGCGGAGGAGGAGGCGTGGAGACAGAAGCTGGAAGCTGGCAGGGTCAAGGTGAGGATGGAGCGGAGGGGTTCTGTCATGTGGGGTCCACGCAGGTCCCGGCCTGGCTCCCAGCGCCCTGCGGTGCCCTCCGCAGGGCTGTTTTAGAGCTGCCCGCGGCATTGCCTCTGTCTGTCCGGGGTACAGATGGTATATAAGTATTAGCTTTAGTGAGCAAGGAGCTGCTTAAAGTAGTGCTTATGTCTTCCCCCTGTTTCTGCCTGTTGGATTATTTTGGGGGGAGTTGTTTGATTGTGCTTCAGGTTGGTTGGGTGTTATCATTACTTTTACTCTTTTGTTATTTATTATACTATTATTTCGACTATTTTCATCTAGGATTCCACCCAGTTACTTGTGGAAATACTATATTTCCAGGTGATACTCTCACTCAAAATTAGGTATTCTGTGTTTTATTACCTCAGTGGCTAGTCCTTCCTTCTGCAGGTGGGTTACTGGAGACCTGAGCTGGGCTGTTTCCAGCTGTGCCCTTAGGGAACACTTCACAAGCTTTGATTTGCTCTGTCTACAGTTAGGTGGTTTGATAGGATTATTGAGAGACCTCATAGTAATTATTGTTTGTAACTATATGATTAACACCTGATACAAGTTAACCCTCTTAAATAAAAACTGCTTTCTTGAAGAAACTGGTTAGAAATGCCCAATTACTAGTCCCAGACTGGTTTGTTTTGGAAAGGACCTTAAAGCTCATCCAGTTCCAAACCCCTGCCATGGACAGGGGCACCTTCCACTAGAGCAGGTTGCTCCAAGCCCCTGTGTCCAACCTGGCCTTGAACACTGCCAGGGATGGGGCAGCCACAGCTTCTCTGGGCACCCTGTGCCAGCACCTCAGCACCCTCACAGGGAAGAGCTTCTACCTAAGAGCTCATCTCAGTCTCCCCTGTTCTGGCAGGTTAAAGCCATTCCCCTTGTCCTGTCCCTACAGGCCTTTGTCCAAAGCCCCTCTCCAGGTTTCCTGCAGCCCCTTGAGGCACTGGAGCTGCTCTAAGGTCTCCCCTTAAGGAGCCTTCTCTTGTCCAGGCTGACCCAGCCCAGCTCTCTCAGCCTGGCTCCAGAGCAGAGCTGCTCCAGCCCTCGCAGCATCTCTGTGGCCTCCTCTGTACTCGCTCTCACAGTTCCACGTCCCTCTTGTGCTCTTGCCCCAGAGCTGGATCAGGACTGCAGGGGGGGTCTCCCCAGAGCGCAGCAGAGGGGAGAATCCCTTCTGTCAACCTGCTGATCATGCTCTGGGTGTGCAGGGCAGAACACACTGGGGGTTCTGGGCTCAAGCTGACACTGAAGCTGGGTCATGGAGAGCTTCTCATTGACGAGCAACCCCAAGTCCTCCTTGAGGCTGCTCTATTCAATCTTGCTCAGCCTGGGTTTGTGCTGGGTATTGCCTTTACCCAAGGTGCAGGATGTGAGCTGTTATTCACGTTCCCTTTCTGGGAATCTACTGCTGAATAAGACTGGCTTGTCTGCAGCTACAGCTGTTCCCTGTTCTTGCCACCTTAGCAGGACTGGAATGGGGGACTGTAGGTAGAAGGGGATAATTGAGGCTGCAGAGGACTTTGGATAATTTGGACAGATTAGATTTTCTCATGATGTACTGCAGCCCCTTTGCTCATGATATCTTTCTTAGTTATTCTCCTACAGGCACAGGGACATGGTCCTTTTTGCAGGGGACCTGTCTGGAAATCAAGCTAGTGTCGTCAGAGGTGGCTTTGAGCCGTGCTGTCTGCCTCAGATCTTTTCAGCTCTCTTCTCCCCATGTTGCATAGAAGGCAAGGAAAAAGAGAGTTAACGGGGAAGGGGGTGGGGTTGTGGCTGTAGTTGCACTGTCACAGCTTCATGTGGGGACTGTCCATAATGTATCCCACCCAGATGCAGCTATTGTTGCCACAGTCCCCACTCCCACTCAGCAGCTTCTCATCCACTTGCCCTCACAGCCTTGTTACATGCTGTGTGGTCACAGTCCCTTGTTGGAGATCCATTGCTAGATTAGTGTTTGGATTAATAGCAAGAGAGAAGACTTTGAGAACAGGAGATTTTCAGGCTGAAAAGTTACGTTAGCTGTGCAAGACTTGTGTTAACGTTTGTAACCCTTCTCAAAGTGCTGTATCTGTCTATAGTTAGAAAAATGGGATGGACTTTCATTGAATAAGTTATTAGTTTCCACCTGTTGTACAGCTGTTGTTTGCCATTGGGGAAAAAAATGTAGGGCCTTGCATTATGTTTCACATTATGTGTGCAGAGCCAATGTTGCATGTATTATTTCTTTCTTAACTATGTGCTAAATATGTCTTATCTGACCATTTAAGACAGGTAAATTTTTAGCAGCTCTGTCAATGTTGCTATTCCCTGGTATCACATACATGGTACACTGAGAGGAGAGGAAAGGGTTTAGGAAGGTAAAGATAGATGTAGTGCTCCCTCTGTTTATTAAAATGTCACAGAGATCTATTACTTGGCTAGCAGGTTGGTTGCACCAGACCATCTTCAAAAAACCCTGGCCAAATGAATAGGAGCAATATCCATGGGAGCTTATGAGACACAAAAATAGTATGTTAAGTATGGAAAGCAAGTGTATGAGGTACACACTCCTTGCTATGCTTGCACACAACTTATGACATGTATAGCTTTTATATTTTTACTTATATACCTGAAGTTGTAGAGCTAACTTATGGAACAGATTCACAGTGGGCAATTACACCTTTGGTCTTACTTGGTGTAGTCCTTTGCATGTTCTTAACATTGACAGGCTGAGAGAGCTGGGCTTGTTCAACCTGGAGAAGGCTCCTTAAGGAGAGACCTTAGAGCAGCTCTGGTGCCTCAAGGGGCTGCAGGGAACCTGGAGAGGGGCTTTGGACAAGGGCCTGTAGGGACAGGACAAGGGGAATGGCTTTAACCTGCCAGAACAGGGGAGACTGAGATGAGCTCTTAGGCAGAAGCTCTTCCCTGTGAGGGTGCTGAGGCGCTGGCACAGGGTGCCCAGAGAAGCTGTGGCTGCCCCATCCCTGGCAGTGTTCAAGGCCAGGTTGGACACAGGGGCTTGGAGCACCGTGCTCTAGTGGAAGGGGTCTCTGCCTGTGGCAGGGGTTGGAACTGGATGAGCTTTGAGGTCCCTCCCAACACAAACTGTTCCATGGTTCTATTATTCTTAAGCCCATAGCAGGATGTGGTCATTCTGCTGAATAAGTGGGCTGCAGGACTGTAACTTCCTTAAAAATCTTCATTGGATAGCTCATGTTTTTGAAGGCTCTTTATAATAGAGCAGTGGGGAAATGTTTCTCCCTTCAGTTCTTTTCTTTTTTCCTGTTTTCTTGCTGCTGTCCTCTTCATGAATAGAAATGCAGTTTTGAAAGGGAGAAATGTCCCTGAGCAAATACAGTATTTCCTTCCTGTGGGGCAGGCCAACAGCAGCTTAAGGTGATCCCATCTCTGAGCTGATATGCAGGTGCTCAGTGTTCATTCGGGTCAGCATCCTGAATCATGTTCCTGCCTCACTTTGTGGGTGTTCACATCAGTTTTGAGCTGTGAGCCTCTGTTGTAGCAATGTATGTGTAGCAACCTATGCAGTCATGCTAATTGCAGGCTGATAGTGCTTGAATCTGGAATTGTGAACTGCTGAAGGGGGTTCTGCCCTCTTTTTATTTCCCCCCAAGTAATATTTTGTCTTTGTCATCCTTAGATTTTAGTCTGTTAAACAATGACTTGGGGAAGGAACATAATATGAATGCTTTCCTCTTTAAAACAGTGTTCATGTTAAACTCTTTCATTTAGGAATAAAATTTCCATTACTCAAATGTATTTAAATTATCACCTGGGGTAAATGTTGAATATAATGATTTTAAAGGTCTTTTCCAACCTGGCTGATTCTAAGATACTGTGACTAATTGGAAATTATGATTTAGCAGCAAAATACTGACTGTATCAGGTACCTTTTTAAGCTTTTATTAGACTTGCTTAATAAATGCAATACTGCTGGCCAGGGTAGTGATTGAGGAACAGAGTGAACTCCAGGATTCAGTGCTGTGCTTTTATCTTTGTTATTTTCCACTTCAATTTTGGCCAGCTGTGCCTCTCATTCCAGACCGGTATGTGCCGTACCTCGTGTGTGAGAAGCCTTTGCTGTTCCTTTATTTTACATGTTTTCATGGGGTCAACCAGGTTGGAAAAGCTCTTTAAGCTCATCCAGTCCAACCATTCCCCAGCCCTGCCAAGGCCACCACTAACCCATGGCACTGAGGCCTCCTCTCCACAGTGTGTGAACACTTGCGGGGACGGTGACTCCAGCCCTGCCCTGGGCAGCCTGTTCCAATGCCTGAGCACTCTCGGGGGCAGGAATTGTTCCTCAGCTCCATCTAAACCTCCCCTGGTGCAGCTTGAGGCCGTTTCCTCTTGTCCCATCCCTTGCTCCTTGGGAGCAGAGCCCAGCCCCTCCTGGCTCCATCCTCCTGTCAGGCAGTTGTAGGGAGCGATCAGGTCCCCCCTGAGCCTTCTCTTCTCCAGACTGAACCCCCCGGTCACTCAGCCATTCCCCATCACGCTTGTGCTCCAGGCCCTGCACCAGATCTGTCTTCTCTCTCTGGACCTGCCCCAGCACCTCAATGTCCCTCTTGTAGTGAGAGATTCAGAGCTGAACACAGGATTTGAGGTGCAGCCTCAGCAGTGCAGAATACAGGGGGACAGTCACTGCCCTGCCCCTGCTGCCATGCTGGTGCTGATACAGGCCAGGATGCTCTTGGCCTTGGCTGCCTGGGCACAAGCTACTCATGTTCAGCTCTATCAGTCAGCACCCTCAGGTCCTTTTCCATGAGCAGCTTTCCAGCTGCTCTTCCGCAAGCCTGGGATGTTTCTAGGAAGTTCTCCCACTTCATCAGTTTGAGGAAGCTGTAAAAAACGTTCCTGGCTTTTGTCTAAGAGCACTTGCTGCTTATGTTTACTGTATCTAAGAGGCAGGCTCAGGTTTATTTGAACAACCTGTTTCGATTTGGTGCTGGTGTGGTTTTCTGCTGTGTTTCCTTTTCTGTGAGTATTCTTTTGGTCCTAATTTTTAAAGCATGTAAAGCAGTGAATTGAGGAGTGAATTATGTTTAGATAGGCTGGGGAAAACTAAACAGTGCTGCATTTGCTGTAGTTTTCCTGTCTGCTGGCTCCTGCAGTTAATCCAGGATGGGAATGACACAGAGGCCACACAACACAAAACCTGGCAGGCTTGTTCTTTGCGTTCTGGGATGCTGGTGTGGTGCTGGCTGTACCAGATCAGAGGTGCCTTGTGGCTGCCACTTTTAACTGCCTGGACATGGTGAAATGACATTGGTACCTGCAGAAAGGTCGGGTGTTGCAGAGAGCTGCTTTGGGTGCTACAGTGGACAATGCTGTTGGTGTTCCTGTGGCATGCTACATCTTGGCTAAAAGTGAAGCTTTTGTCTTTGCACGTGGAGCTAGAAAGCAAACTGAGAATGAAGTCCTTCAAAAGAGGAATGGCGGATCTCAGTGGGATGGGGAGAGTCAATGTTAGATGCTTTCATAGTATTTACATGCATTACTTCGTGTTGGATGACTGTGTATCTGATGATACTCATAATGACAGTTCAATTTATGTTGCTGATTAAAAGCTTTGAAAACCTGATACTGCCCTGAATAGAGCTTTTCCCCATCCAGTGATTCCATAATCTGGTATGTGTTTCACTCCACACTTTTATGGACCAACAAGTCTGGTAGTTCCATTAAATTTTGGGGTACGTGGATATTTTAGTTATCATAGAATCCCAGACTGGTTTGTGTTGGAAGGGACCTTAAAGCTCATCCAGTTCCAGCCCTGTGTCACAGACAGGGACACCTTCCACTAGAGCAGGGTGCTCCAAGCCCCTGTGTCCAGCCTGGCCTTGAACACTGCCAGGGATGGGGCAGCCACAGCTTCTCTGGGCACCCTGTGCCAGCGCCTCAGCACCCTCACAGGGAAGAGCTTCTGCCTAAGAGCTCATCTCAGTCTCCCCTGTTCTGGCAGTTTAAAGCCATTCCTCTTGTCCTGTCCCTATGGGCCCTTGTCCAAATCCATTCTCCGGGTTTCCTGCAGCCCCTTGAGGCACTGGAGCTGGGCTGACCCAGCCCAGCTGTCTCAGCCTGGCTCCAGAGCAGAGCTGCTCCAGCCCTTGCAGCATCTCCATGGCCTCCTCTGGACTCACTCCAACAGCTCCTCATCCCTCTTGTGCTGTTGCCCCAGAGCTGGAGCAGGACTGCAGGGGGGGTCTCCCCAGAGTGCCTCAGAGGGGAGAATCCCCTCCATGACCTGCTGCTCACATATCATCTATATTATGATTTTATATGCTTAACCCATATGAGTAGGACAAAATAAGTTTTGGTTTTAGCTGTGCATTTAAAAATTCATAGTCATTTAGGTGTTCAGTCATGGCAAGTTTTGTTTTTTTAATGTCATATACTTGGTCTCCCTTCATTAAACGAACTGCTGTCTATGGTGGCCTCTCTCTGCCCCTCCTTTCTTACATTTTCTGATTAAAGCAGCTTCCTCTCCTCTCCATTTTTGTGCAGGTTTCCTGCTGTCCCATTTCTGCACGTTCAGGTTAATTGGTGCAATAGCTATTTTTGACAGATGCTGCCATCAGTAAATGCTCGAGTTAACACTTAATTTCAGAGAGTAGTATTTGTATGTCACTGCAGTTTTATTTACTGCTCTGTTCATTTTGCTTATGAGAGTCAACACAATCTGTGTTTAATCTGCATTCAATATTAATAACTGGAAATGAGAGAACAGAATCTTAAAAATAAGCTATTTGTACATAAGCATCTGAACTGATGTTAAGAAACTGATGACTTTCTGCAAATGTATCCTCTCAGCAGACTGCTCAGTGTAGCAGGTATCTAACTCTGTATTTGCTGAGTAGCTGAGCTGGCAGGTAAATGTTGCTATAATGGCATGGGTGTAAGGAGAAAGGACTGAACTAAATCCACTGCATAAGTTGAAGGAGAGACAAGATTTTCCTGCAAGGTGGCTGTTTTGAAGGAAAGGCAAGTTGTCAAGCAGTGGGTTTTTGTATGTCTTGCAGGTAGAATTTGGTGATTATGTTTGCATCCCATCATCATTGACTATGTGTTTTATCTCATCACAAGGATATATTAACACTTGATAACTTGTGGTTGTAACCTTGAAGAAGGCTTTATCCTCATGAGAAGGATGTCTGGGTTTATGCTGTGAGGGAGATGCTACTCAGTAATGCTGCCTAAACACAGTGCTAGTGCTGAAAATCTGATAATCCTTTTTAAGCTCTTTAAGGTGCTAAGGAAAGTTGGGTAATAAATTCTGGCAGTGACATTCTTTGCAAGTCCCTGGTGCTTCTGTGAGCTGTGATAGTCTGATAAAGTAGAGCATCTGATTTTTCAACAGAAGATATTAAGATGACCTGGCTTAATTGATTTTCTATTTATGTCCTGTCGGCTGCTTTCTGGCTAAGAAGTTTTGCTGGATTCTCCTAAGGGGGTGGCAGGGAAGGAGTATGAGGATTCACTTCCGTTAATTTTAATCTTGAAGCTTACACTGGCAAAGATCTGTTTAGATGCATTTGGAGAGGGTTATTGGTTTTGCTGTTCATGCAGAAAGACTGCTCGATGATGATTTTTTTTCTAATGATTCTAGTATATTAACTACTTATGCTTTTACTAATCTGTCTTGCTGTAATTCAGGATTGTCATTGACACACAAAGTTTCACTGAGTAAAATTGGATTCTGGTATTGAATTGAGTCTTTAGTACTGGTTTGAGGTTTCTTGCTTAATTGCACAGTTTTCCAGTATGTGCTGAATGTTTAGAAAGTAGGAAGATAAAGCAGTTTTTCTGCAGATGTATATATTTTCTCAAGATAGGATCTTCATCACCCATGAGTGTATTAATCTTGTGGTCCTGCTTCCTTTTCCTCACTTACCTCTCCCTCTACCTCTTCCAATCTTTTCTGCACAGTTTGCTTACTTCAGACAACGAAAAGCAAAAGGCGACAACACGCAGTCGCAGAAAAAGACGGCGAAGAGGAAGGGTTCGTCTGTCCACCCGCATGACCTTCCGCAGGAAGAGCACGCAGTAGCAGCCCAAGGTGCTGGTAAGGGTAGAGAGGGTAAGGCTGGAGATGCCAACCTGCTGGAGCTTAAGGCTGGAGATACCAACCTGTCAGAGAGTAATTCTGAAGACACCAGTCTACTTGAGAGTTATGCTGAAGACACCAATCTACTAGAGAGTAAGGCCGGAGACACCAACCTACTAGAGAGTTATGCTGAAGACACTGACCTACTGGAGCTTAAGGCTGGAGATGCCAACCAATTAGAGCTTAAGGCTGGAGACACGAGCCTACTAGAGATTAAGGCTGGAGACACCAACCTACTAGACCTTAAGGCTGAAGATGCCAACCTGCTCAAGCTTAAGGCTGAAGGTGCCAACCTATTACAGAGTTGTGCTGAAGACACCAACCCACCAGAGAGTAAGGCTGAAGATGCCAACCTACTACAGATTTGTGTTGAAGACACCAACCCACCAGAGAGTAAGGCTGAAGATGCCAATCTACTACAGACAGCAACAGAGACAGAGGTAAATCTTAGTACTTCTTGTGTTTCACTTCACTGTGTTTGCAAATAACAAGTATTCCTGGTGATTTTTAAGTAAAACCCAGTTTTACTTGACTGGGTATTAGCTCTCTGGGACTGTCAACTAGCTGTCACTGAGAAGTAAGTAAACTGATGTATTTCACTTGTAATAATTAACTGTCTTAAAAAGTGATGTCAGTTACTGAAACATCTCCGTATTGTGGACTGGACAGTCAAGGAGTTGTCTGCTGTTAGCCTGCTAAATTAAGGTCTTTCACCTCTCACTGCCATGAGCTTCTCTTTGTAGTTTTGAATATGTTTGGGATTTTTTTTATAGCTTGCTTCAGAAGGGATTAGCTAATGATAGTTTCACAAGCTCAGAAACTACAAGGCAACTCTTTGGCTACAACAAAATCTATCTGTCGTGGTGTGGGAGCTTGTTTAAACAGTAATTACCCAGTGCATTTGAGCATGTTGTCTATGCAAAGACTGGCGAGTTTTGGGGAGGCAGTGCCTTCTGAACATGGTTTGTCTTCACAACATACAATCAGAGCATCAAACTAGTGTATTTGCAAATCTGTATTAACAGAGTATGCCATTTGCATGTGTTATCCCACTTTCTCTTGTGCAGGTGTCCCTACATTCAGGGTATCCTGAACATGTTGTTAGCATTGCAAAAGCTTTCATGAAGCTTCATGCCAAGCTGTCTGCACTAAGAGGAAAGCATACAGTGTTTTGTCACTTGACCATGGCAGTGCCCTTGTTACATTCATATGAACTTAAATTAAAGAAACAAAACAAAAGCACTTACTGCTTCTCAGCAGCTTCTGTTCAAATAGCTGGTTTGCACAGCAAATGGGATTGCTTTCTAGGTTATGTGGAGAGGGCACCTCTAGGGAGACAGGAATCATTTGGAAACTACTTTGTGCGGGTTCAAAATACAGAGAGGGCTCTGGGCTATGTTTTTAGAGAGTGCTGCAGTCATCCTTGTCTTGTGAAACCAGTGAGAGGTAAATATCTTTCAAGATATCAAGCTAAGTATACGTTTCAGAAAATAGTACTGCTTTTGTCATTATCTGAGTGATTTTAGCATGTTTGTTAAATAATCATAGAATCGTAGAATGGTTAGGGTTGGAAAGGACCTTAAGCTCACTTAGTTCCAGCCACTTGCCATGGGCAGGGACACCTCACATTTGACTATGTTGACCAAGGCTCTGTCCAGCCTAGCCTTGAACACTGCCAGGGATGGAGCATTTACCACCATTAATTTCCTCTCAGTTAGTAAACTAATATTTCTTAGTCAATACAGGAGTGCTTAACTGTGTTAGCAAGCCACAGAAGCAGAAGATGAGACAATCTCAGTGGGGAGACTTAGCCCTACATTTTTCAGTAGACATTCATAGTAACTTTAATTTTATTTACATTTATTTCATTCATGTGAGCATGGATAACCAGCTGAGTTGAGCATAGATAACCAGCTGAGTTTAGCATGAGGTCTTTCTCTCACTGGCATGTTGTGTCACAACATGGGCCTTTCTGGCTCATGTGCTTAGGGTGTTTCTAAAATAATTGTTTTTCCTTATGTATCTTAAAAACGGCTCTTTAAAATTATGTAGTGTTTGTCCCGTTTGTTTACTCACCAGGGGAGTGCTGGCTTGTCCAACTGGGATGTACTGAATGATCATACAGCTGAAGTAAGAGTGAAAGATCACGTATTTAGTAAAAGATGCTGATATATATGCCAAAGAAGAGTATGATAATGAGTTACTAAAAAGATTAGTTACTGAGTATTGTTTGCAAATGTGATAAAATGATGCTTTTTCACTATTTTATGGTGTAAAACAGGTACTTACCTGTACATACATGTACTGGCTGCAAAATTGCTTGCTAACAGAATTAGTTTTAGTTGTAATCATGGGCCTTGTCCAGAGAAATTTGAATGCTGTTTTTAATTGAAAAGTAGGTTCATTTCTTAGTAGTTTCCTACATTAAAAACAAAGAAGTATTTAAAATAAAATACAAGGTTCTGTCTTCTCTGTGAGAATTTTAACAGTATTGCTCCCAAGAAACCACAGGACTCACGGGAGCAGCTTCTGTCTTTATACCTGTTTCTTGTTTTGCTGCTAAAGGCCATAGAAACTCAGAGCATGTTGAGTATTTGTCTGCAGTCACTAAGATAAAGTGGTAATGTGACTTGCCTCAAAGGACATTTAAATACATGAAGACCGTTGATGAAGCCCCTGTGACACACAAGAACATGTTTCAGTGCCACAAGTTGATCATGGGTCTAATCACTGGATAATGAGATACACTGCAGCCTTTCATCTCCTTTAAATTGAAAAACAATCAAAAGACCCAACAAAGCCCCTTTATCTGTTTTGGGGGATGCTCAGTGTTCCAGTGGCTGTTCTCCCTGCACACCTGTATATTTGCTGTCTCGGAGCCTTGAAGTATATGCCAAAGAGGTGTATCTCTGTTTACTCACCGTATCAGGTTTGCAAGGTAGCAGTGGTGCTTGATTATATAGTTGAAATGGCTGAATAGGAAGGGGAGGTAAAAAGAATTACAAATAAAACCTGGGACTTCCTGAAGTTCAGGGCTTGGCTTGAAGGGGTTGCTCATGTCCTGGAATCATAGAATAGATAGGGTTGGAAAGGACCTTAAGATCATCTAGTTCCAAACCCCCTGCCATGGGCAGGGACACCTCACACTAAACCATGTCACCCAAGGCTGTGTCCAGCCTGCCCTTGAACTCTGCCAGGGATGGAGCAGGGAAGAGAAATCCTCTGCTAAATGAAATTTTGGAAAAGAACAAAAATCCTGCTTTCTATGAACAGTTCTTAGTACTCTTGATAAATACATGGTAATAGTGAAAATTACTCTGCAGATGATTGTTGGGATTTACTGAATAAACCATTAAAAGACAATGGTAAAGCCTCTAAATAGCACTTTGGGCAGTAATATTTGTTCGTGGAAGCATGTCAACTTTGATAACATTTAAGACAGTTATATTAGTACTTTATTATCTGTTTGGTGTTAGCAAAGTCTTTAGAAAAAGGTTTTAATAATTAATGTATTTTAATTTACTCACATAGGGGTGAATGTTCTCTTTTCATTTGGAGGGAGGTGGAAAGAAAACCCTTTAGTATTGAGCTGTAAATCCTTTGCAGAGAAGACTGGTTTAGTTCATTGTTCTCATATGAGTATGTCTAGTCCTTTGGAACTACTGTTTCATTTTGGAGCTTTCATAGAGATGAATTATCTAGCAGAATCACAGAACTGTTGGGGTTGGAAGGGACCTCTGGAGATCGGCTAGTCCATTTATGTCTTTATGGCGAATGCTAGTATCTAAAACAGGGTAAGTGTTGTCTGACTTTTTAGGGAGATTCTTACTCACTGAAAGACACAGGGTACATCTGCAGTAAATGAGTACAGTATATTTTATACATACAGTGAGACTTCTGTAGGAGTTCTGTCATCAATTTTCTTATGACTCTCTCTTTCTGTGTTCAGGTTAATGAGGTGCTGAGGAGTACAAGCCCTGAGAAAAATGAAGCATTAGAAGCCCAGCAACAGCTGTCCTTGTTCCGGAACCGTCTCAAAGAGCAAAATGCGCATTTGGAGATGCTCCGTGAGAAAGCGTATGACCTGGAAGTACAGCTTGAGTCTTCTCAAAAGGTAAAAACTGGTTAAAGTGCCTTTATAATTAGGAGTTGTAGGTAGTTAGGGTTTTGGTGTGGTCATGCAAGCCAAGGTGGTACTTTTTGGAGGTAGATCCTGTAATGAACTTTAAATTTGTCTGTGAGGTAACACTGATGCTTCAGGAGTGAAGCATAGAATTAAATTATTCTTCTGAAGGTAATGATATTAAACTAAAGCAAAACAGCTGCTTATAATTTAAGTTTGTTTTTTTCTTTTTTTTTAATGAAACAAGGGATTTAGTTCTGGCTCTTGAAAACGTGCTAATTTGTTGAAATTACTCCATTGGTTTCTGTTGCAGAAGGGTTGCTCTTTAACTCTGTTACTTAACTGTTGTATAACATGCAGAAATTTCCATCAGAAGCAGGTCCATCTGGTTTTGAGCCTTTGGCACAGAGTGCCCAGAGAAGCTGTGGCTGCCCCGTCCCTGGCAGTGGTCAGGGCCAGGTTCGACACAGGGGCTTGGAGCAACCTGCTCTAGTGGAAGGTGTCCCTGCCTGTGGCAGGGGTTGGAACTGCATGAGTTTTAAGCTCCCTTCCAACACAAACCATTGTAGGATTCTTTGAGGCATGTGGGAAAATAACTGACAGAGGCTTGCAGTGGAGTGAAGGTTGCTGGATCTGCTGTGTAAGCATACATTAAAGGAACAGCCTAAAAGATCTGGTTTCCTTTAAGCACATAACCAGCAATGCCACGAGTAGAAGCCTTAAGCTTTTAAGTGAGTCAGATGAGCCAAAATGTGAGATGGCTCTTATGTTAGCTTACTTCTGCCTGCGGGAGTAAATGGATGTGAGGTGAAGAGGCATCTGTAGCTCTGGTAGTCCTTATTTTAAGTAAAATACTTGACGTTTGAGACGGCCACTATTTTCTTTCTTTTTGGACTCAGTGACTCAGCATTTGTTATTGCTTAGATAATTTGCTACTTGTTACCATATTTGTTACCAGAGTCTTTTGGTAATCCTTTCCAACTCTCAGGGATGTGGTTAAAAATCCTGTTGCCTAGGCCAATGACACACCCTGCACTTAATAGTAAGTATTATTTAGAAAGATAAATTGAAAGCATGAGGTTTAGGGAAATTAAAACATTTTTCAATGGCATATTTCATATGCAGTGTTTTTTGTTTCAGAATACCAAAGATAAAGAAAATACATTTGCCCAAATGGAAGAGAATATGGAAGATACTATTCAACAGCTATGCGAAAGCACAGAAGAAAAAGATGTTAAAAGTCTCCAAGATCTAGTGGCATCAGAAAGATTGTCTGTACTACAACATACCCTTTCTCTCCGTGACTCAGAAATAACAGAATTGAAAAATGAAATAGCTTTATACAAAATGAAAGAACAACAACATATTGAAGAACTGACAATCAGCCATGAGAAGGATATTCGGAGACAGTTGGAGAACTTGAGGGCTGAGCTGGAGAAGTGCCACAGAAGAGAAATTGTAGAAGCCAGGCAGGTATATGAAGAAGAAATGATTTTAAAATATAAAAATGAACTTGACAAGTTAAAAAGAGAACTCTCTGCGCTGAATTCTGAAGAGCATGTTCAGAGTCTGAATGGCATAATAATTGACTTAAATAAGAGTCTTCATGAGTCTGAAGTTAATAAAGAATCTTTGAGAAAAAGACTTGAGAACCATCAGGAAGACTTTGAAAGAGAAAAATCTGAAATTGAGACTAAATACAAGGATTTGATTGATGGGCTTAAGTTGCAACTTTCTGGTGCAGAAGAGCAGCTCAGGGAAGCTGAGCAATATACACAAGTAAAACAGTTCTCGAATGGAGAGATTCAGAAACTGAATTCTTTCATCAAGGAATTAAATGAGAAGCAACTTTATGAGGCTAAAACCACTAAAGGCGTAAGGCAAAAGTATGATGAAGAGATTGTCTCCAATAAAAAGGTAATGAAATTGAGGGAAAACCAGATTTTACCAGAGATGAGAGCAGAATTTGATGAGATGTGGAATAAGCTACACCAGTTAACAGGTGAAGATGAGCTAGTTCATGAAGAACTGGAGTTCCAGCATGGCTTGGGAGTAGGCTTCTCAAGGGATCAATTAGTAGAAATTAAGAATGCAAAGATTACAGAGAATAATGAAAATAGTGAAGGTGATAACCTGTCTCAGGAACACTTGCCAGAAGTGGAGCTTTTTAGTGGTGATGAAGGTATATTGGCTAAATATCTCATCTCCACTGAGAGACCAGAAGAGTCTTATGCGTCCAGCTCTTCTGAAGGTTATGCCATTGAAGAAGGTAGGTGCAGTAGGTATGGGTTAGACAGTACGCTTCTAGAACACAGCAGAGATTTTTTATCTGCATTAAGCTTTGGCCTTGATGAGGAAATACATCCTAGTGATTTGGCTCAAGAGACTTTTGAAGAGACTGAGGTGAGTGCAAAGGCCTTTGTTTCATTTCTGTCAGATAGCTCTCTGCACCAATGTGGGGGTGGTGTAAAGGATGGTGGTGGTGATGTAAAGGATGATGAGACAACCAGTTTAGCAGGGAGATGTCTAAAGCTAAATGAGCAGCTCCATGAGAAGGAGTCAGCCTTGAAGAAATCATCTCAGGAGACCCAAGAAGCTCTTGGAAAATGGGAAAAAGTAATGGCTGAGCTCTCCCAAATGCGTGTAGAACTGGATGAGGAACGTGAAGCACGGATCTCTTGTGAGAAACAACTTCTTCAGAAAGCAGAGAAGGAGAAAGAACTTGAAAACAAAATAATGTTTCTAATGAGGCAGCAGGGTGAGGATGGAGAAACTTTGACACAAGTGTCAAGATCGTCTACCTGGCAAGACATAATAAAAGACCTCCAGGAGGAAAGAGAAATGCTGATGGTGCAGCTGCGAACACAGGAGCAGTTAGTAAAAGATGTTCAAGAGCAGAAAACAGCTTCTGATTCTGTAACAAGTGAAGTACAGTCTCTTTTTGGACGTCAGTTAGCTGCTTTGCAAAGTCAGAGGGATCAGATGCAAAGCCAGCTTGATGCTCAGAAGAATAAAAACCAGACAATAGCAGAGCTGCTTGGTCAGAAAACTGTATCTGAAGAGACACTGCTAAAAGAACAGGAGCTGCTCAAAGCTGAAATCAATAATAAAGAACAAAATTTAGCACTCTTATTAGAGGAAAAAACAGCCTTAGGAGAGAGATTATCTGTTGTGGAGGCGGATCTAATAAAAGCAGGAAAAACACTAGCAGACAATGCTAGCATCATTGAGGATCTTGAGAGAAACATACAGGAACTTAATGCTGAAGTGAAGAACCTCAAAGAAATACACGAGTGTGAAAGACTGGAATATGAGGAGAGGTTAAACTTCAGCAACTTAGAAATCCATAAACTTAATGCTGAAGTAAAGGCCAAAAGTACTGAATACAGTCAGGAAAAAAGCCAGTTGACTGAAGAAATTGCCCATTTGAAGAAGGCTCATTTGGAGCTTGAGGCTCGCTTGCAGGAGTCCTTTCAGTCTGCACAAGCTGCACAGGAGGCACAAGCCAAGATGGTGAAACATCACAGAGAGGAAATGGATAAAATGGAGACTCAGCACCATGCTGAATTAACTAAAGTGAGTTTGACATACGCGAAAGTGGTAGGAAACCCAAGCAGGAGGCTTGGAGTTTTGGAATGCTTAAGGTAGACATTGTAAATGTTTGTGTGCCTGTTTGCAGATAGAAGAATTAAAGGCTGAAATAAAAGATAAAGTAGAAAACCAGCAAAAGTTGGAAGAAGAAAGAAAGGAACAGATTGCCTTAATAAAAAAGGTAAATGCTGTCCTTGGGTTGATTTCAGAGAAGCAAACTCAGTTTGTGTTGTTTAAGCAGTATAAATGTTTTAGAGATGCAAATATCTAATAATTGGGTCTTTTCTTCCATGGTGTCTTTGATTTGGGGTCAGGAGGAGGGGAGAATTCTGGTTATTTTGTTGAATCAAGTTACTCAGCTGAGTATTCTCTGCAGGTACATGAACGAGAGCATGATCGTGAGATCTCTGAGCTGATCGCTAGACATGAAGAGGAAATGGAGAAGCTCCGTGCTGAGCTAAATAAAGAACGGCAGCTCCAGTTGGATGAAGTTCGGCAGCAAATGGCAGCCACACACAAAGCAGAGATTGAGCAGGCTCAGCTCCAATCCCAGGTGAAATACAGGAGCACAGGAATTACTGCAGTGGTTACTTGGCTGTTAGAAAAGAAGGCTCCTTGATTTTTGTGCATACAGTGTGAACTCTTTTATGTTGGTAGTCCTGGGTAATGGTTGCATTTGATGATTTTAAAGGTCTTTTCCAACCTGGCTGATTTTATACAATGCTGCCATTGAAGAGTTAGGAGTGATGGGTGGTAGTACATATTTTCTATGGGAGTTCTCCAGGATTCTCACTGCAATTACATTTTAATGTTGATTTTGAAGAAAACTGGATGCTAAAATTGATGGGTTACAAAACCAAAATAAAACAACCAAAAAACCCAAACACCAACCAACCAAAAAAAAAAACCCAAACCCCAGAAGTGCAACTGTGTAATTTTTCATGTCTTGATAAGTTTAACAGATGAATTTAAAGAAAATACCAACCCCCTCCGACTTTTTACTTATACCACTAATGTAATTAGGCATGCTTCCTGCTAAACTCAAGTGTATGAACCTGACCTTTTCCTCTTCCTACTTACTGGGTTTCTTGAACACTTCCACTGAATGCAAACTGGAAATGGGAAGAAATGCATCCAGTGTCAGGTCTAATTACAAGGTGTTGCTGTAGTGTTGAATCTGTTTAAGAATTGAGAAGTTTGGTTGGTCTATTTTCGCTGCCATTTGTTACTGTTGAATATTTAACACTTTCTTTAATGAAGTATGGTGAATTTTACTTTACTTTTCCAATACGACTTCATAATTTTGCTTCTTAAATTACAACCACTAGCAAATATGAGGATTTTTCCCTAGTAGACAGCGAAAGGTTTTGGCAAGCTTATGTTCTGATCTGACATTGTGGGGAAGTGGACAGACACAAGGTATTTGGTAGGAGATGAAGTTAAGAGGCAGGTAAAGAAAGCATTTTGCACTGAGAATGTTATGCAAATCTTATTGTAATAAAAAGCAGCTTATTTTCAGGATTCTGCCTTTAAAAACCACTCTTTCTTCTGCCATGAAGAAACACTTTCCAAGTACAGAAAGTCAAAACTTAGATATGTTAAGCTGGACATGAAAAAAGTGAAACTATTTTCTTAGAGGGGAGGGGAAAAAATCTTTCTTTTTTTTCTCCATTACAGACACTGCACAGCCTTGAACTGGAAGCTTTACGTCTAAGCTTAAATAACATGCACACCTCTCAGCTTGAGCTTACACAGTCTAACTTTAGAAAAGAAAAGGAAACTGCCCTGATGGAACTCCGGGAGATGCTCAATGATAAGCGTGCTCAAGAGGTAGCAATTCTGCAGAGCCGCCATCAGCTGGAGTGGGAGAAGATTAAAGAACAGTGTCTGAAGGAAAAAGAAGACCTAATGACAAAGCATCAGCAAGAACTAGGTATTAGAATTTGGGAATAATGGACCAGACGTTGAAACCCCATCCGTATTTGTCTTCCTCCAGAGGTTCCTGTCTTGGTGTAGAGCTGGCACATTAATACATTCATATGAATGTAACCACTTAAGAGCTCTTGAATGTAGAGGCTGAGAAGGAGAGCTCTGAATCAGATGGTGGAAGAATCTGGGTGGGGAGTTGTGGATACTGGTAGCTGGGGGACTAGAGGAAAGACACTTCTCCTCAAGGAGGCTATGAGGCCATGTCCCAACTAACCTGGATGCTGGGACACTGTCTTGTCACTTAGATGATATTTCTTTCTCTTCTGGACCATTAGCTGCGTAGCTGGCATCAACTCTTGAGTTTTCATTTCCAACTGGAACAGTTGAAATAAGGTTGCATGCTGAGGCAATGATACTTCAAAGCTGTGAGAAGGGGATTGATAGGTCCTTTCAGGGTTCCTGCAGACCAAGATGGGTGCTGAACAAGAAGCTGGAATCAGTACGGGGAGGAACTGGGAAGGAAGAAGCCATTGGTGTCAGTGATAATAGCAGTGAGCGGATAATAGCATCTGTCCTGCAGCCTGTTTCTTAAGCATTCTTAGAAGAAATATGAAGAGAGTTTCCTTCTTGCTGCTGCCTGAGGCTCTTTTGCTGTGTCTCTGGAGATAGAGATGATTCAAACACTTCAGAGTGATATGCACTGAAATGCTAGCATCTAAAATGACACTTTTGACTGCATATCTTTAGGATTAAAGGTATGGGTTTGGATAGAACCTGCTACCTTACACTGTTGCATGCCTGCACCTGTGTTTGATGCAGAAAATGGTAACCTCACCTGTATGTCTACTTATCATTTAATCATAACATTTAATGTAAATTTATTAATTACTATTTTATTTCACAGTTGATCAGAGAAAGAAAATAGCATTGGAAATGGAAGAGAAACACACCCAGGCATTAGAGGTACAAATTCTGTTCTTCATACAAGGAAAAGTTAAACTCCTTTCAGTAAACAGAGGTGGTAGAAGTCCTGTGTTTGCTATGTATTTATTGTAGAGGACAAATAAATGGAGGAGAAAAGCACTTGTTACTGAGTGTGTTTGCTTTAATAATGCAAATCTTCCTCTCGTAGACTCTCAAAAGAGATTGGGAATTGGAGTCTGATATGCATTTAAAAAACATGGTTGAAGAGCTGTCTGGAAAACATCAGACAGAAATGGTGGAACTACAGAAAACTCTGGAGATGGAATTAGAAGAAGTCAAAGCAGAGCTGGGTCATCTTTCTCTGGAGAATGAACAGTCTAAAAGTAAGTGCCATGGTGTAGGAAGCAATTGTATTTATTGAACAATGGCAAAACTAGCTAAGTGTTTTTAGAACCTGCATAAAAAGCAAATGCAGGCTATATCCACGTACTCAAAAACTGAGTCAATGGCATAAGACTCTCTTGAAAACAGGATGATCCATGAACAGGGTGCCCAGAGAAGCTGTGGCTGCCCCATCCCTGGCAGTGTTCAAGGCCAGGTTGGACACAGGGGCTTGGAGCACCCTGCTCTAGTGGAAGGTGTCCCTCCCCGTGGCAGGGAGTTGGAATTGGATGAGCTTTAAGCTCCCTTCCAACACAGTCTGTGGTTCTAAGTAAATGAAAAATTGTTTAGAGCATTGTTAGCTGTCTTGTGCTTTGACTTCTATAGGGTATGAGATAGACTGTGTTTTCCTTCAAGTGTATTAAAGGGAGGTACTGTTTTGCTTCCAGCTGAAAACCAGCTTTGGCAGTTAGTGAATTAACCAAAATTCTATTGATTATTATCAATAGCAGCTGCTTCTCTAACAAAAAAAAACACTAGGTTTGTTGTGGGACTAGTTAAAACTTAATGGAACAGTAGCTTTCTTAGACACTGTTCTGGAAGTAACCTTTATAGACTACTGTAACTGAGGTTTTCATTAACAGGTACCTATGTTTATGCCTTTTGCTGAGGTACAGATAGGAGGTAAAACTAGGAAAAGTTTGTGTAGGTCTCAGAATCTGACGCGTTTGTTAAGATAGTGGTTGACTGCCACAACACTGTAGATCTGCTATCAGTGATGGCATGAAAAGGAGCCACAAGATGCAGAATGCCAAGAAGTAAAGAGAGCTAGCTACTCATGTTGCCTAGCTTCTGAGGCACTGTGCAGGTGAGAGACATGGGAAACGAGGAATGTGCTCTAGGGAACCTTGCTTGAGCATGCAGGTTGGACTAGATGACCCCTGGTGGTCCCTTCCAACCTCAACCATTCTGTGATTCTGTAATACTCTGTTCGGGTAAATGCAGATGCATTATTAAGGGTGTGGGATGTTGCTGGCAGGAGGCAGCAGGACCAGATTTCAGAATTGAAGTGTAGCCTTTTTGGCCTGCCAAGGACTAGATGCTTTCAGTGTTTGGCTCACCTTTTGGCTGCTGTGAGAACATGCTAGTTCTTCCCAGCCTGCACTAGCTTTACTGGGTTTCCCTGAACCTCTGTTGTTAAAATCTGTTCTGTGAGGGTAACATGTCATCCCTTGCAGTTCACTGGGGCTGACATGTGGTCACTTGATTGCAGATTCTTTCTGTGCAGGTCAAGATTTGTTGACCAGATGAGGTAGGAGCACATTTAGAAGATTCAGAGAGTGCTCAGTGCCGAAGCAGAGCATACTTGGCATGAGCTTTCCTAGTCCTTCCTGTTCATCTCTTGGTCATAGGAGAAATTCTTTCTTTGTAGGATCTGAAAGAAATGCTTGTTTCCCTTGATGTGGGCTTCTAGTTCAGGATGCTTGTTTGTGTAAGCAGAGAGCAGATGCTCATCCCTCTAGCATTACTGTTGGTTATTTTTTGGCTAACAGCAGAGATGCAGAGACTTGGAAGCACTGTGTGGAGATGTTTGATTTTCAAATGCTTTACTCTTCAAGTATTTTGTGATTCCC
The DNA here is from genome assembly GCF_033783945.1 of Neopsephotus bourkii. Classification (NCBI taxonomy): domain Eukaryota; kingdom Metazoa; phylum Chordata; class Aves; order Psittaciformes; family Psittacidae; genus Neopsephotus; species Neopsephotus bourkii. The sequence goes on from NW_026900841.1 coordinate 2,119,743, forward strand.
TCTGAGCTACCATTTTAGTCTAGAGATGTGCATTTCTATTTCAGTTGCATAAAAGCTGTACAGGTTATTCAGTAACTGGAATGACGGTGTAACAGAACTCACTTTTAATTTCAGTAAAATGTATAGAACTGGAGGAGCAACACCAGTTAGCCATTACAGAATTACAACAGCAGCTGCAGGCTGAACATAACCAACTCGTAGAAAATATGAAGATGAAAAGCCAAGAAAAAGAAGAGAATCTTCAGAAAGAGGTAAAAAATAATAAACACTCATTTAGGGTGATTCTTTATAGCAAAACCTAGGCAATATACATGCAATTTTGGTGACCTGTTCGTATTTAGGGGTTGTATTGACAAGCTAATACTCAACTCATGAAGCAGGCAAATACTCTGGGATTTTCCAGTAATTCAGAATCTTTTGAATGCAGTAGCCTTTGTGCCGTTTGGTGCCATTTCTTCATCTGTATTTATGTGCTTAATTTTCTGGTTCTTGTGTTTCATTTTTATATAACCACTACTTTATTTTTTGCTACTGCTGATAAATATGGCATTAAGAATAAATTTGTCTCTCCCAGAGGAGTGGGTCTAACAGTCAAGTGCTACTCCATATCTCTGATTGCCTGGATGAGTTGCTGAGACTGCCACTAAGCATTTCTACCTATCGCTGTCAGAACTGTCTGTTGCTTATCAAATAAGTAATAAGAATGAAATTGGTTTCAGAAGTTGAGGAGTTTGGGTATTTAACATGTCTTCCGTAGCTGGAGAAACTTCAGGTCATGCACGAAGAACTCAAGACTCGTTCGCAAGAAGAAGTCAGGCACCTTTGGTCTCAACTTGACAGTACCCGAGCAAATCGACAAGAGCTAAGTGGTAGGTTCAGAACTGATGTGCTTTCTTTTTTGCCTCTTCTTCATATAGAAGTACACATTATTGACACAGAATACTTGTGCTCTTGTACCAGAACACACAGGTAGGTCACAGAGTTCTGTTTCTGAAGTGAGCGGTGAGTCAGTGTCAGATGTGTAGTTGATTCTGCAGTGTCGAAAAGTATGGTGTTGCTATGGAGAAAAGCTCCCTCCTGTGATTTTCCCTTCCCCCTCTTTCATGCACACTATCAAAATTGTTAGTGGAAACCAAACATTTTTCATTGCAATGTCAAATTAAGTATGAAGTAGTTAAAAAAATGGGGAAAATGCTGGTCAGTGCAATCATATGCTATTTGTATTCAGAATGGGAGCAGGTATGAATTAAATTGAGCAAACAATTGTAGGTAGGCAGTAAAGCTCACTGCTTAATTTATAGCTTTGTGTAGTTTATTGGGACTGTTTTATTTGGAGATAATGAAGAGATGAATCTGCTTAAAAAAAGGCAGAAAGGCAGAAATATTTTAAAATATGATTAGGTTGTATCTTGAGGTAGAAGTGGCTTTTTTTTCCCCCTTTTGGTTTTGAGGCAAGTAAAATGCATTTTTCATTGACACTCAAAATGGAGATTCGTCATCTTCTGAAAGGCTACTAATTCTTCAATACAGAAAAGCCCTGGAATAAAGAGATGTCTAATTTAAACCAAAACCATTTAGGTGATACTTCTGAAATCAGTGTTGTTTTCCTGTAAGGCTAAAAATACCCTCCTTTTCCCATGATGATGCTTCTGTTTAAAAAATAAACATATACTCTAAATCTAAAAGCAACAAAAGGAAAAACATTTTGCACAGCAGTTAAAGATAATAGGTTTTATAGAGTCATAGAATGATTTGGGTTGGAAAGGACCTTAAGATCATCTAGTTCCAACCCCCTGCCTCACACTAGAATTAGTCTTATATGTATCTGTATTAAGCTTATGAAAAAAATTTTAAAGCCTGAGAGAAAATAATGTCTGACTGAAATCTGACCGTATGCTTTATATATCTTAAGATATTTGTGTCAAGATTTAAATGTATTGAACAAAACTTTATTGAACAGACTTTACCTTGACTTTTTCAGATCTGTTTTGATATTACAAAATTATAGCAGATACCACTTTATAGTATTTGCTGGAATTCTTATATTTCCTCTCTGTAGCCCTGATCTTTATTAACCTTTCAAATGTCTCTTCATGTTTCTAACTGCCCACATTCCCATTCTTTGGACCTTTTCTGTTTCTTCTTCATCTTGCTTGAGATGGTGAAGCCAGAATGCAAGTCCATGGTCCAGGTGAGGATATCTCTTTTGGCGTGTGAGATCTTAAAAGTGGTTTGTTTTCCTCTGCTTTTCTTCACTTGAGTGATCCTTTGGCAATGCATTTGAATTGATTTGGGGACTTGTGGTGGTGGCATCTGGATTATGGGATCACTGCTCTGATGTACAAATGATATGCCAGTTCAAAACTGTTAAACACTTCTCAGGGTTAATGTTGTGCTGGCAAACTTTACTGGTTAGGCAAAACCTACCCATGCCAGATTGGACTCCCCTTGCCGATCCCATTGATGGTGTTATCAGTAACTGCTACAATGAGCCTATGTGAGGACTCTGCGTGTTACTAGCCCAGACCTGAAACACAAGGAAATGAGGAGGTCTAACAGTTTTCTGGTAGTTTTGATTCTTGTCATGAGGATGGTTTTTCTGAATGCAGTGTAAATGAAGAACATGGGTTTACTGTCTTCTGAGGAGGGAACATTTTGTCTTTAGAAGTTTATTTTATTACGTAGCTCCTGGTATAACATTTTACTGCTGTCTCAACAACTAAAATATGGCTGAACTTCACAGAATGATTCAGCCTAAAGGTATGTGCTTCTGAGTGCTTGAGTTGATTTTACCTCCATTCCAGAGCTAAAAGAGCAGCTCCTGGCTCGTGCATCACAGGTGGAAGAAATAGAGCGTTTAAAACAAGAATTTGAACAGCAGTGTCAGCAGAGAAAAGGTGAGCATGAAGCTGAATTGGAACAACTGAGACTTTACTTTGAAAAGAAGCTAAGGTTTGCTGAAGAAAACTACAGAGAAGAATTGACTTTGCTGCATCAGAGACTGCAAGAGCTGAAGGACTATTCACTGTCAGAGTTGGAAATGAGTCAAGATCAAGCAGGGGACATCAGGTGATTATTCCTTTTCCCTTTATCCCATGTTGTGACAGCATTTCTTGCATTATATTTTTAATACTAAAGATGATGTTAGCTTCTAAGTATATTGGGATTGAGCATTAGGCGATCTGTAGTTAGAAACCCAGTGATGGAAGTCATGAGTGTTCATTCCTGAGCTGTTGTTGTTATAGTTGCTTTGTGCCTACTTTCAGTGCATCGTAAATCAGCAAGTTCACTTAATTTGTGACACATCCCAGTCTTAAACTTGAAACCTCTTTTCTCAGTTCTTCTGTCACAGTTTTTGAAGAGGCTGCTGAGAAAGAGAGAAACGATACGCTTGTTCAACTAAATCAACAGCTGGAACGACATAAGGTAGGTTTTTTGATATAATAAAGTTCTACTGTTCATTACATGACCTATATGAAAATTGATGTCAGATGTTAATTTGAGACATTTTCAAGACATAATTCGAGACAGGCTTAATTATTTTTTACAAGTATATTGTAAATTATCAGTTCTCAGCCCAGCAGAACAGATGAAACAGTGTTCTGTGATTTTATGTCCTTTGGGTTATCCTGTGCCTAGTAAGGAGCTTATCAAGCCTTTTCTGCACAAGTGCAGAGGCCATGGTGTTTCTCTTCTCTATAGCTTCTGTGGTAGTTGTGCCTTCTATTGCTGCCTGTTCTCTTCAAATGCAGTTGCTAATTTGGTCCCTCTTCTATTTATACACCTATTTTTATGTACCTCATTGTAATTTAAGAACTTTGCTCAACTTACTTGAAGTGAACTGAGCATTTAAAAAAGGATTTTTCCTTTTGGTTTTAGTTTTAGGTTTCTCTTTTTAAAATTAATTATAAAATTAATGTATTTTATTTTTAGTAAGGGAATGACAAGGAGAAAAGGCATCCCCAGGACAACATGAGCTCCATTTCATTAGTAAATCACACAAAAAATACTCGAGTTATGAGGAATGTACACATCATACCTGTTTTCTTGCTGATATTTGATTACCTAGCTGAATACGAAGCTGCATTCATAGTAGATGGTTAATTTAAGTTCTGTGATGTACACAAAGGGCTCTCTTAATTGCTGAGAGTCAATAGTTTCTCTACCCAGATGCATGTGGGACTTCCCCCTCTATTATACACTCAAACAGCTCCTGAAACTCAGAACTGCCTTGTGGCATGGTTCCAAAGCATAGCTATCTTGAGGGGCTCTGCTGCTCTAGCAGCAGATGGAGCAGCAGGAGCAGAGCAAAGCCAGCAGGTTTTTTGGAAACCAGATACATGCCTGTTGAGCAGGTGCTTTATATTGCTGCTGTCACTGAAAGATACTTGGCATGGTTTCTTCAAAGCTGAAGATGTCTTTCTCTAACCCATTTCTTCTGTAGGAAGAACTTGCCTGTTTGCAAGTACAACTTAAAGATCAACACAGGTGTGAATTAGATTCCTTAAGATCTTCCCTTGCACTTCAATATAAAGATGACCTAATGAAAATGAAAATGGATCTGTCAGAAAAATATAGAACAGAAATTGAGGAAATGAAAAGAAAACATTTCTTAGAACTTGAGCAGATCCGTGCCCAGCTTTCAGAAGAACATTTAAAAGGTAAGATGATCTGACAGACTGGGAAGCAAAATAGTAAGCTGCTTGTGGCACTTATATTTTCCTTTAAATAGGCTTGTCAGTTTTTGATTTGTTATTATCTTCCACAAACTATAGGGAACACATGTTAAGCCCTGGCATTGAGCACTTTGTTTTTTGACTCTGGAAGGACAACTCAACATGCCCATAAAAGATATGGTTACCTGAAATTGGTTATTGTGTAGTAAAATGTACTACAGCTGCAGAGCTGATCAGGTTTTCCTTCTTGATGCCTGGGAGGGCACTGTCAATACCTGAATTAATATGTATTTGAGAATTTCTTAGTCTTGTCTGTCAGTTATGTTAAATACCTTCTCTGTTCGTGTGAAATAGGCCAGTTCCATAGAGTACACCCACTTCTATGTTCCATACCTCTTTTGCCTGTGTTTCTTTAGAGGGTTTGACAGTGCTCTGCTCATTTAATGTTAATATTTCCGTTTTCTCCTGTGTTTTCCACTAGTTGTCAGATGTATTAGGATGAAGTTTTTGAACACAGTGGAAAGTATTTCGAAGGAGCAGAATTTGTAATAGGTTTTGTTTACTGTGGAGTTCAGGTTAAAGTTCCTCTTAAGAATAAATTTAACGAGACTTCCTTATGTGATCATAGGTTAATGTAGTTTCCTAACCATTGCTGCTTTTCTTGGAATTATAATTTATACAAATATACCACCTTGTATTGACTCAATGTGAAATGCATATGTTGAGGTGCAGGTTAACCAATCATGGCAGTTGTTGTATCTGCAATGTTCGTGTTGGAGCATAGTATGACTTTATAATCCATACTTTACAGTTAGCTATATAACATGCAGCTATAGCTATATTCCACTGTGTATCGATTAGAAGGATCAATATGACTTAACATCTGCAGTTGTATTTCTTTCTTATTTTTCTTTTATTTTTAATACTAGACAGGTATATAAAAAGTGTTTTAAATGTTTAGAGATTTCTCCCATCTGCCTTTCTTGGGAAATGCCTTATGTAAAAAGCATGTGCAGAAGAGGAGATAAAGCTTGTATGAATCTGCCATTACATTTCCCAAAGAGAAAGTCAGGTCCTGCGGCTGTTGCTGGCAGGAAGGAGGTCCTGCCACAGGCCTCATGGTCTGTCCCCATTATTCTTTGTGTGTGGATACTGATACATTTCAAAGGTGGCGATAAAGTGCAACAAGGTACAAAATCATCTTGATAAGGGGCTCTTGTTGATCTCATGCTAATTTGGCTACTGATAAACTGCGCAGCTGACAACATCAGCTTTATTTCTGTGCATTAATAAAACCTGTTAAAAGAAGTTCCAGAATGCCATTTTATTGTTTTGTTTTCTTTTTGCTTTTCAGAAATCACCAAACTGCACCTACGGAATGCTCAGGATGCAGCACGTCAGGTTGAAATGGAGGTGGCTGAGCGAGTATCTGTGCTGGAGGAAGAGCACAAAGCTAAGCTGTCGCTTCTCAGCTCTGAGAAACAGCATACTGCAGAGCTTCTGGAAGAAATAGAGCACTTAAAGGAGGAGATTACTAAACAAAAAGATTCCTCTGTGCAGAATGAAAAGCACCTGAAAGAGGAAATGGAAAAGGTAACGTGTATTACAGTAATGTTTAGCAGAGAGTTGGGCAGGCTCAGATCTGTTGGGAAGACAATGGGTGATAGAATCTGTACTTATCTTTAAAAGTGCATAGTTAGTGATCGTAGCTTCAGCTTTAAATGGACTTGCATATGTACACACAAACACTGGAATACAAAAGGTCCTCATCCTGAACATCTCCCTGCAGTGCATCACTGTCCTGGTGCAAAAGTAATATTGTACAGTTGCATACAGGGCTGTTCAGCCTTGGAGAAGAGAAAGCTGCGTGGAGACTTCATAGCAGCCTTCCAGTATCTGAATGGGGGCTATAGGGATGCTTGGGAGGGACTCTTCATTAGGGACTGTAGTGATAGGACAAGGGGTAATGGGTTAAAACTTAAACAGGGGAAGTTTAGATTGGATATAAGGAAGAAGTTCTTTACTGTAAGGTTGGTGAGGTACTGGAATGGGTTGCCCAGGGAAGTTGTGAATGCTCCATCCCTGGCCGTGTTCAAGGCCAGGTTGGACAGAGTCTTGGGTGGTGTGGTTTAGTGTGAGGTGTCCCTGCCCATGGCAGGGGGGGTTGGAACTAGATGATCTTAAGGTCTTTTCCAGCCCTAACTATTCTATGATTCTATGTCATGTGGTAATGGAGAATTCAGCAGAAAGCACAGAGGCAGATAGAAAATATTCTCTGCTGAACAGGTCCTCTCTTAGAAATTTCTGTCTTTGAAGCAAATAACCAGAAGTAACTTTTCAGGCCATTTTTCTGAGGGAAGAATTGAGAATTGGACAAGAGATTTCTGCTTTGGCTTTGCTTAGGTGTACCTCTTAGATTTTGTAGGTAAAGAGAATCCTGTCTGGCACCTCAGAATCATAGAATTCTTCAGGTTGGAAAAGACCTTTTGAGTTCATCAAACCCAACTGTTCATGGCCAGCACTACCGCTAAAGCATGTGTAGACATGGCACTTAGAGACATCTTTTAAATACCTGCAGGGATGATGACTCCACCACTGCCCTGGGCAGCCTATTCCAGTACTTGACACTCTCTGGGGCTAGGAATTGTTCCTAATATCCAGTCTAAACCTCCCCAGCACAGCCTGAGGCCATTCCCTCTTGTTACCTGGGAGAAGAGACCAACCCTTGTGTCCTTACAAACCTTCTCTTACCTGTTAAGTGAGCTGTCCCATACGAGGATAATCTTAGCTCAGATGTTAATTCTTTGCTTAATTTGTTCTAGTATTTGAATACTTGAAAAAATTAGATGGATGAAGCTCTTATTTCTCAAGTCCTCTTTTCCTTCCTTTTTAGTGAGAGATAATGAGCATCCTTTTGTAGACTTAAAATCTGGTGGAGAAGGCCAGAGAAAACTGTTGCAGACTGGGGAGGACATGGAGACTCACCTGAAGCTTCCAGTAGTGAAGCCTTCAGTATTAATAGTTATTTCTACCACCTGCAGGATCTTGTTTGTGGCACTGCTGGCTGGATAAAAGATAAGCGTATGCAGAATGTGGTGTCTGAAATGAGCCTGGCCCACATGCTGATCCTCTGTATGGAAATCCATGTTTTGCTTGCCATCTGGTCTCTGTCTCTGAGAAACAGGGTGAACCAGTTTCCTCTATTGCTTCTCCAGTGAATCCCAGAAAAATCATCATGGATTGTGTGTTAATCAAAAACCTTGGGTTTTTTGCCTTTTCTGCCTCATCATTTAGGTTGTAGCATAAATGAATGCTTAAATATTTGTTCAAAATGAAATTCCCAAGTGAAAACAGAAGAGTGCACTTCATATCGATGTGATCTGTTACTGCTTTTACACTCCTATGTGATATTACTAGCCTTTAATTTTTTCTTAAGAGATGATCCTGTTGTTTTCTTAGTTTACTGTTTATTTGTTTACCAGTTCAGTGTATTTTTAGAGTCTTCTTCTGCTTTGTCGCTTGAACAGTCTCTTTCAGTGCTTTGGCTTCTGTTTTTATGCTACATATTTTTTATACTGCTTTTAATGCTACATGAGAGAACTGTCCTTGTGATGGACTTGGATACTGCATATAAAGTATCTTGAGCTGGAACATGAAAGGAGATGAGAGGTTTAAAAGAAGTTTTTAATTAAGCCCAAAAGGGGCCAACAAGAAACCTGGAGAGGGGCTTTGGACAAAGGCCCATAGGGACAGGCCAACGGGAATGGCTTTAACCTGCCAGAACAGGGGAGACTGAGATGAGCTCCTAGGCAGAAGCTCTTCCCTGTGAGGGTGCTGAGGCGCTGGCACAGGGTGCCCAGAGAAGCTGTGGCTGCCCCATCCGTGGCAGTGTTCAAGGCCAGGCTGGACACAGGGGCTTGGAGCACCCTGCTCTAGTGGAAGGTGTCCCTGCCTGTGGCAGGGGTTGGAACCAGATGAGCTTTAAGGTCCCTTCCAACCCAAACAAGTCTGTGATTCTGTGATATTTTTTTTTTAAGCTGAACTCCTGAAATGAAGGTAAGTGGCCCTAGGGGAAGAGAACATGGAGTATCTTATTAATTCTAGGATTTTGCCTTAATTTTTTCTTCATTACCCCAGTTAATTTTTAATAATGCACTGAATTAAAATAGTTATGGATTGACATCTCAGCCTGACTTTTATCTGGAAGTAAGCAGTATTTTATTTCACTGCAAGAATTGAATCTCTCCAAGACCTTAAATGCCTGAGAATGTTCATTTTACACATGTCAGTTTGGTTTTGGTATTTTATGCAAAACTGTGTTCACAGGTAAAACATGAAATGGCTGAGGATCACAAGAATAAATTAAGAGAAGCCAGAGAAGAAGTCCAGAAGATAGAGACTATGTACAAAGAAAAGGAGAGGAAATGGAAATGTGAAAGTGAGGACCAGAGGATCCAAGCAGAGGAGAAGTTAGCACTGTTGCGTATAGAACTGCAGAACAGAGGCGAATGTGAGAAGCAGAAGTTACAAAAGGAGTTTGAACTTCGTGAAGCTGAAATGAATCAACTTCAAGATCACCAAGCTGCCAGAATTCTGGAATTGGAGAAGCTGGTAAAAGAGCAGCAAAACAACTTGCAGCAGCTAGAGGACAGCCTTGCAAGTGCACAGGCTGTGCAGAAAGCTCAGGAGCAGTATGATGCTGACCTGCAGGCAGCCAAAGCACTTATGGCAAAAGAAATGGAACAGGCCACGCTTTGTCTGCAGGAAGAATGTGCACTGAAACTTATGGAAGCACAAACCAAGTAAGTCCTGAGTGTTTGAGCACTCTTCACTTGCCAGTTCAGTCATTGTTATTGCTGCTCTTATTTTAGATGTAAGTTAGGTAGTGATGTAAGTTGGTCACTTGATGGCACCAGCTAACTTCATGTATGTAGAGCTCACTCCAAAGTAACAATAATGCCTTCCATTGCAGTTTACTCTACAGCTTTGCTTCCTGTAAATTCATTGAATCTATTCTAACAAATCAAGTGAAGCATGGTCAAGTTCTGTTTGTTGCAGTTAAGAATACAACAAACAGCTGAAAACCAGCTTTAGAGGAAGTTACAGGACATGGAAGTGGAAACATTCTCAGTTTTTTCAAGTGTTTTCAACCAATTTTTCAAGCAAGCTGGTGAATGAAGCTTGTGTTAACCACTGAATGCTGAGGTTGGTGGGCTGCATATGATACACTGCAGCTCTGGCTAAACAGGAAACCTGTAATTGCTCTTTTTCTTCCCTTTCCTGTACCCGTTGTTTTAAGTGTGTTAAGGGAAATACTTAAATAACTGCATGTTTGTATTTGCGTGCATTGCTTCAGATTTATCCCTTCTTTCCTCCCTAAACAGATGCTCACAGAATGAGATTAGCAAAATAATTACAGTAAGGAAACACTAAAAGTAGAAATTCAGCCTTTAAATAGCCCATCATTTTTTGATTATTGGTGTCTCTATCCAGAAAATACTACACTTGATGATTACAGTAAATTGCAGCACCTCTGGTACTAAATCTTCTGCATCAAGCTTTAGGCAGACCTCAGAGAGCTGAAATGAGTTTGGAGGAGCCTCCAGGTATCCCACATCCTCTTCCAGAGTGGTTTTATGTCTCAGTCTTAACCACATGTTTTTGGGGATGATTCGATGACAGTTGGTTTACATAGAGATAACACATTTGTGGTGTAGACAATGTGTGTGCTATATACCAGATGCTTTCATATGGCAGTATTCTCTCAGAGAGAGTTAAGTGTTTGTATGTTGCTCTCTATTAGTAATTTAATAGAGGTGCCATTCTACCTAGTAGTAAACTGATACTAGCAAGTGATACTGCATAAATCTTCAATTATGTGGCTATGAAATCATTGTGGCTTGCTTTGAATTCGTTGTGTTTGAAACACAAAGTCAAATTTGTGGAGGCTAAATGAGGCCTTCTTATTTTTCTTTGGGTTTTATTTTTAGTTCAACTTCAAACCAAAACAAGCAACACCTTTTTGACAATATTCTCTTAACTTTCTTGGAAATAATCTAGGTTTATGGAGGAACACAAAGCCATGACTCAGAAATTCACAACTGAGCAAGAGATTCTTCTGCAAGAGCTGAAAACGAAACACATTGATGAACTGGAACTCCAAAATCAGCAGTTACAGGAGAAGCATAAGCAGCAAATTTTGTCTCTTACAACTGAGTTTCAGACAAAGCACCAAGCTGAAATTGAGGCACTTAAATCTGCACTAGAAAGTAAACAGCAGATCCAGCTTGAAGCTTGTATTGCTGAACTACAGGCAAAGCACCAGGCACAAATTGATGAGCTGGAGGCTAGACACTTATCAAAACTGGATTCCTTAGAGTCATCCTACCTGTCTGAAATTCAGAATATTAGAGATGAGCACAGTCAGGCTCTTGAGAAGCTACAGCTGCAGCACACAGAACAGCTCCATGAAAAGGATAAAATGGGTCAAGCACGCTTGGATCAGGAGGTACAGATGTTGAAATTAAAGCATGCTGAAGAAATTGAGCTTTCCCAAAATAAGTTGAAAATTGAGTTAGCTACGCTTCAGATGGAAAAACTTAAAGCCGTGGCTGTTGAAACAGAAGCAGCTCATAAGGTGAGTCAGGAAGAAAACTTGGCATAGAAGGTAAAATTTCATGGTACATGGTGTGGGATGCCCTTTTCCCTTGTTCTTGGGGTGTATTTTGACAATCTCCTGCTAACACTCATGTGTGGCCTTATTGAGAGCTGAAATAGGAAACTGAAGCTGAAAATTAAGTCCATCTGTTGCTCCCCTCCCTGAATGCCCAGACTAACGAGTTTTCTGTGTGGAAAAGGTACAAATGAGGTACATATTTTTAACATAGCTCAGATTAGAGGGTCTCTCTGGTGTTTCAGAGCTTCTCTGCTTGATAGAGCAATTCTTCAGAAGTGATTAGGACAAAGTAAATGCAATTCTGTAGGTTAAGCTTCATCTCTAGGACTGTAAAGATCCTCCCCAGTGGCACAGTATCAAAGGGAAGACTAGAAGAAGTGTATCTCTAAAGGTTCCAGTTAGGGTTTTGGGAGCAGGTTGTTGATGAGTGGATCTTGTGTGGAGGTTTCAGCTCTTTTGAGAGTTCAGATGGGTAAGAGATCATGCCAAGACTTTTCCAAGTCAAAGAGGTAAGAAGGCTTAGCTCAGTGCTAAACTTCAGAGCCTTCCAGAGAGAAATGTTCTGTTTTTAAGCCCTGTCACTATGCCCACTTCTCAAACTTCTGATTCTATGTTTATGTCCCACAAAGGCTAAGAGGATGTCCCTTGTGGGAAAAGGCGTACATTTTTCTTCTGTCCTATCTGTGCTAACTAATCTTAAACCTGCATTTTAATTGTTCTTGAGTGTAAAGAACTTCAGAAAGATAAAGTTGAAGATTGTGCTGAGGGGGAGTGATGCCGTGGATAGAGAAGTAGGGGAGTCTAAAATTTCTACTAGATAGGAAAAATAAAGTCATTTCAATGATACAGGGAAGTTCAGGTTAGATACAAGGAAGAAGCTCTTCCCTGTGAGGGTGCTGAGGCGCTGGCACAGGGTGCCCAGAGAAGCTGTGGCTGCCCCATCCCTGGCAGTGTTCAACGCGAGGTTGGACACAGGGGCTTGGAGCACCCTGCTCTAGTGGAAGGTGTCCCTGCCTGTGGCAGGGGGTTGGAACTGGATGAGCTTTAAGGTCCTTTCCAACCCAAACCATTCTGTGATTGTATGTATATGTATGTCTGCTCATCATTCATGAGGCAGTATTTTTCCTGTTTGCTTAAGCTTTGATACAGCATGACACATGCTTTATTAGTGGGTTATAAAAGTATTTGTACTTCATTCTTTTTCTCCCCTTTTAAAATTAATGCTTGCACAGGATGAATTGAACACAGCTCTTCAAAATCAACGAAGGTTGCTGGAAGAGGAGAAACGTCTGGCCCTGGATATATTACGTGAAGAAGTGTTGAATATGGAGGACAAGCACAGAAAAGCCCTCCAAGAGCTTCAGGATCTTCATGAGACAGAAATGAAGAAGCATAAGGAAGAATACTCCAGGGAGCTGGAAAAAGAATTAGGGAAACTAAAAGCACAGCATGAACATGATCAAAAGGTCAGAGTGTTGCTAATACCTAAACCCAAAATAATCCATAGTTTATCATAAAGTAAAAGCATTTTTATTAAACTGAGAAGTAAGGTGGTAATCCAGATGCTTCTTTTGGACGGTTTTGCTTTGACAGTGACAATAGATAAGACAAAGTTAACATTTTTAAGCCTTACTTTATCTAAAAGAATTTAAGACAATTTAAGTATTTACATATAAGTCCCTCTCTTTATCGGGGTGGGGGCTGCTTTCTTTTGAGTTCCTGCTGTGTATTTAATTCAACATTTGAAAGCTGCCATTTTGATAGAAAACTAATAGGTAACAATTTTGGTCATTAACCATTTGTGGAAAGTAACTGCTCACTTCAGGCCTTTGTAAATAACCTTTGCTAGCATTGATTTCTTCTTTCGTTAGAGATACTATTATAGTAGGTAATACTTTCCCAGATATGTTTTCTCAGTGAGGGTTGAAAGTCTTCCTAGTTGTCCTTAGAGCTTTACCATTTCTTCTTGTTGGAAATGTGTGAGCTTGATTGTTTTCTTTCATCTTGAAGGCTAAAAATTGGATCATCTACACAAAGTTATCTTTAAACAGTGAAATGGAAGAAGTCTTTTATACAGTCTGACTTGTGTTGGTGCAAGCAGCCACAAGTGATGAAAGACTTCACTTTTCTATAATATATATATATTCTCTCTCTATTCTGGTGGCTACAGTGACTTTTCTTAGAGAGGATAGTAGCAAAAAAAGAAAACAAAGTAACAGAAAACCCTAAAACCCTTCTCTGGTATTTTTGATGACCTTTGTTGTATCTCATAGGATAACTGCATTAAATACAGCTATGTAATGTTTAATCTCATTTGAGCAAGAGAAATCGCATCTCAACAAAATACATTCTCCATGTATTTTTTTCTCTGCCTTTTTCTTCCTTGTTTCTTTGAATTTCGCTTAGGGAAGTATCTGTTGGAAAGAACAAGTAGGGAATACTTTGTTAGTCTGATCTAAATGGTCTATGAATACAGGAGATACTTGGTATCTAATGCCTTGTTGCTTCTTAATTATATATATCAACTTGCTTTTTTCTATAGTGATGCTTTCTTCAATGGTGCTAGATAGCAACTGTGTATGACTTTGAGGATTGGAGAGAGCTATTGTGAAATACTCTGAAGAATTTGGTTGAGCTGGATGGTTTTGGTTTTAGCTTAATTATAACACTGTGGCTAAAATCTTTCCTGTTACTTATTTGTCTGCAGATGTATGCTTCTGCATCAGCCTCTGAAGTAGAAACTGCACGAACAGCTCTTCTGGCTCAATTTGAGGAGGTAAAATTGAAACAGCAGCTCCAGTTCCAGGAGGAGATTGAGCTGCTGAAGTGTCAGTCAGAGGTACTGCTGGAGCAGCAGATTGCACAGCTCAAGGTAGGAGCTGGTGGAACTGAACATCAGAGTAGGCACTGCTAACTGGTGAACATTTTTGTTCTTCAGCCGTGTGACTCTGCAGTGCCAATCTGAGTTAGATTGTCTTGCCTCACAATGTTAGAACTAGAAAAGCAGCACTGGAAACACTGAAGTGTTTTATAAGCAGTTATGGTATTTACTATAACACTATGGCATTTATTATGGGGTTGTCTTAAAATCCTGAATTGGATGTGAAGTGGTGTCCTTCAAACAAACTAAACAGTCTTTGCTCTAACCAGAATTCCTCGAGTTCCTTTGTTCAGTTTGTCATTTGAAACTTTTTCTTCTTATCGTCTGCATAAACTATGCCCTTGGCCTATCATCCCTCGTATACTGCACTTGTGGCAAAGCCACATTCAGTATTATCTAAACTTTCACCAAGAGTGTGATGACAGTGAGCACTTCGTGTTTGTGGTTATTCTTCATTTCTGCTTTCTTGGGGAATCATTTGAGTTCCAAACTTGCATCTTGGTAAGCATTTTTAAGATTCTGACTTTGGCCTTGTGTATGATGTAGTAATTGCCTATCATCTTCTGAGCCTTGTGCAAATTTCCTTCAATTGGTTAGGTGACAAGACCATGTTACATTATTAAACTTATGGAGAAGGCACAACCTGTGTCAGAAGAGACAGAAAAATTTGCCAGCATGCTAAGGTCAGTGCTTACATTCATCTCAGTGTTATCACTGTACTGAGCATGTGGTGAAAGCAACTTGTTGAGCACACATAACTTAGATGAATTACCATCTCCTTATTTGCTGCTCCTTGAGAGATTTCAGCAGATCCTTACTGTTCCTGTGAGTGCTCCAACCTGAGGTGGGACTTTTCCTAACAGTTCCACAAACCTCTACAAGTGGGTGCTGCAGATGGGCAGAAAGTCTCTCCTGTTTCCTGCCTCTGGTCCTCTCTGGATTCATGGTCATTCTTTGACCTCCCTCTGTCTGGTGCAGCTGTCTTTTGAAACAGAGAACACAAGTATATCCTAAAAAGCTTCTGGAGATATATTTGGCACTTCTGTCCTCAGCTGAACCCCAGCTTTCAGTCCACAGAAGCCAGGACTGGACTGACTGCGACACATATACCCCCAAAGTCATTCCTGGTCTTCTCTCTCTTGTGCTGTTTAGGCTCATAAATTAGCATTTGGGACACCAGAAACCTCTCTTCTTTTTGACATTTGGCCTGGGGTAATGCTACTGCTAGTACAGCTGTCTCTTGTGGCTTTTTTTGCCTTTGTTAACTTGATGATGTGTGTTTAGTCCCAGAAGAGACTGACTGGATCTCTTTGCGATGACAGGCTGAACTAAATCATGGTCTGATACGGGTTTTTGCAATGAGCCTTCCCCTGCCTATTTCCCCCATCTCATTTCTGCCATTGTCTTCAGGCCAGCCATGCTTTCTTGCTTTCTTTGCCTCCCCTTGTAGATTTTAGATATTCAGAGTTCATTTTTACAGCCCAACATTCTCTTTTACTGGATGCACTGCTGCTGAGAAGAAGAGGCAGGCAGGTTCAGAGTCCACGAGTTTATTGTACTGGTTGAGGAAGGTCCTTGTCCTCCTCTGTGTCTGTTCATTTGTATCTTGCGAACTGCTAAATACTCTGCTTTTTGACTTAGTGTGAGGACTGGCTGAGTCTTCCACAAAGGATCCAGGACAGCTCAGGTGACTACAGATGTTCTGAAGTCTTCCTTCATGCCCTGCAGAAGAGCTGCTTTCTTGACTTATCAATGAAAATAGCAGCTATCTCCTTGGGGTGTATTAATGTTCATAGAGCAGACGGCTTGAGGGTTTTTATACCATGAACAAGAAGACTCATTTCCAATTCTGGCATTGCAGAAACAATTCCCAATTAGGGTTCCTTTTAGCCTCTTCCCTGGGATGGGTTCTCAGGACTTTGTTGCACCTCCCTTATTTGCTGGAGCAGGAGTGGGGGATATCTGATAATCCTTCCTTTAGAGTGCTTTGGAGCACTCTGAGGTGAGATACCATTGAAGAGCTTCCAGAGCATTTAGCTGTGTAAATCTACCGTGTAGGTTTTCAGTTTGTTCTGGTAAATCATTGCTCTTATGTGGAACTCAGTACTATGACTGTTGTACTTGAAATTGCTTCCAGTGCCTTCTGTCCATCTCTATATTGACTTACCTATCTGTTGTCTGATTCTCATTGCTATCTCAGCAGTGTGAAATGACCTGGGTCTCGGTGACCATGTTCAAATAGTTCGTTTATCTACCTGATTACTTTTAAATCATCATTTCAGCATAATTTTGTTTAGTGGAGGTGTTAACCATGTTAATTACTGATAGCTAATCTGAGAGGTAAGGCATGCACGTGTGTAAAGAAAGAGAGGGATTGTGAGGGTTTGGTTGTGGATTTTGGAGGTGGGATTTTTGCTTTGTTTGGTATTTTTCTCTCTGTAAACCAAAGTATATTATGTGACTTATGCAGGAAGAATTTGAAGCTGAAAAAAAGGCATCACTGCATGACAAGGAGCAGATGTTGATTCAGGAGAGGGAGAAGGCACAGGCTGCTCACCAGAAGGAGCAGGAGATGTTATCAGCCCAGCTGCAGGAAAATGCAGCAATAATTATCCAGGTGTGTGGAAAGGATTTTAAACCTAGACTTTAAATGTGCTCTTGTGGCTGTATTTTAACACAGTGCTCTCACCTTTGTCAAGATGTATGTAGAGGGACTGTGTCTTCTTGTGATGGCTAGTTGTCAGGTATGATGGGCTCTGTCTCTTAGGTGTAGTGCTAGAGCAGTTAACACAGAAATTTAACTTGGGTATTGGCTTGAAAAGTGGTCCAGCTATTTTGTAGAATCCCACACTGGTTTGGGTTTAAAGGACCCTTAAAACTTACCCAGTTCTGGCCCCACCCATGGGCAGGGACACCTTCCACTAGAGCAGGGTGCTCCAAGCCCCTGTGTCCAACCTGGCCTTGAACACTGCCAGGGATGGGGCAGCCACAGCTTCTCTGGGCACCCTGTGCCAGCGCCTCAGCACCCTCACAGGGAAGAGCTTCTGCCTAAGAGCTCATCTCAGTCTCCCCTGTTCTGGCAGGTTAAAGCCATTCCCCTTGTCCTGTCCCTACAGGCCCTTGTCCAAATTCCCTCTCTGAGAGACAGAATATAACAATGAAACTTGACATTACAAAGAGAAATACCAACCTCAAAAACATTCTTGGTGATTCCGAGGAGGCCAAAATAGGCCATTCCAGTTGCACCCGAATTCACACATATTTCTCCAACCTCATCAGCTAAATCCTACTGTGGGACAGGAGTACGATGGCAACCTGTACTGGAAGAAAATTAAAGGAAATACAGCTTTCCTGTAGCCCCTTGAGGCACTGGAGCTGCTCTGAGGTCTTCTCTTGAGGAGCCTTCTCTTGTCCAGGCTGAAGCAGCCCAGCTCTCTCAGCCTGGCTCCAGAGCAGAGCTGCTCCAGCCCTCGCAGCACCTCCTTGGCCTCCTCTGGACTCGCTCCAGGAGCTCCTGATCCCTCTTGTGCTGTTGCCCCAGAGCTGGATCAGAACTTCAGGAGGGTCTCCCCAGAGCACAGCAGAGGGGCAGAATCCCCTCCCTGAGCTGCTGCTTACACTTTGAGGGTGCAGCCCAGCACACGGGGGGTTCTGGGCTTAGGCGCACACTGAAGCCAGGTTATGGGGAGCTTCTCCTCACCCAACACCCCCATTTCTCAGGGGGACTAACTGTGGCTACAGAAGGTTGGATATTTGCCTTTTTGTTGTCAATGTATTGATGCCACTGTATCTATCATTTTTTTGTTAAGAAGACAGTGCTCTAGCAGCTTTTGTTAGACCAACTGAGCTATCATTTGGAGAAAGTAAGACAGGCAAATGGGAAGTTTGGATCCACAAATGGCAAAGAGAATATTGTTTGCCAAACAAAATGAAATTTTATGTCTCCTGTAAAGCAAATATCTAAGTTGAATCTCCGATACCCAAAAGAGAGGAACAGCTTGAAAAGGATTCTGCTTTACTCGGGAAGTTTAGAAATGTTCAAGCCTTTCTCCAAGATTAAAATAATAGCTTTAAGTTTTCAAAACAGAAGGTAAAGAAAACATGCATATCTTCCCTCACAGTTCAGGAAGCTCTAACCAAAATGTAAGCTTGACTTATTAAACTTCCATTAGGCCTATATGTTTAATGATAAAAACTGGGAGTAAGACTTTCCTCTATGGGAAAAAGTGCATTATTGTTTGCTACTGTTCCTCCAGGATTTGGTGAGAAGTGAGAAGGTTGGTATGGGAGTAGAATGCTGTTCTTTGTGTGCAGTTTCCTCCCAAACAGATATTTGGACTAATTTATTGGGTTACTTATGAGACAAAGTTTCTAACAAAATAGTACGGATTCTTTGGCAGCTGAACCTGGTAGTCAGAGGTGGGTATATACATACACATACGTATTTTAGTATATATTTCTAATTGGTTAGAGGTGGGTGTCATCAGGAGTAAATATGAGGAGAGAAAACGTATTTATAGAAACTTGTTTCAGGCAGAGCTCAGGGCAAAGAAAGCTGGCACTGGTGATACTGGATCAAGTTACTGTTTGGGCTTGTGTGCTACAGTGTCAAAATTCATGCTAGGGCATTGCTTAGTGTCTTTGAGGCATAGCAATGAAAACAAACCAAGAGCAAACTAAGTTTAACACAAAGTTTTTACAAGCTTTTTGCATTGTCTGGGTCTGAATACAAGGGAGGCAGCTCCCTGAGGAAAAATCAATGTCAGAAATGGAGAACTGAAAACCAGACCATTCGTTTTTACTCTTTCTGCTGTCCTTCATTTCTGATAGTTTAAGAGACGACGACGGTGTGGATATATCCAAGGTGATGAAGGGTAAGATCATTGGGTGAAGTTTAGGCAAATGATCAGCTTTTTTGCATTGTTGCTGTATTTCCACAGCTGGAAAAGAAGGTGGAGCTTTTAAACCATGGAATGGAGGAGACCAACTCTGAACTGGAGACACTCCTTGAGCGACGGGATAGAGAAAACCTAGAAGGAGGGAATTTGGTAGCCATGTTGAGATCTGATATTGAGCAATCCAAAGAGGAAAGGTTTGTTCGTCTTGGGTTACCTAATGCTTAGTGATCAGTTGTTCTGTTTGCTTGTTTTCTCACCTTTCATAAAGAAATCAATAACTAGGCAAAATTAAGCCAGCTCAGATGAATAGCGCAGGATGCTGATATATTGGTTTCAGTTGCAAGCTTTTTGGTATGTGTGGTTTTGGGGTCGTTGTTTTGTTTGGTTGTGTTGCTTTACTTACCAAACTATCTTGATATGGAAAGTCAGATTTATGATTTGTTTTCCTTGTTTCCTTGTGGTCTGATGGAGACCTTGGTGTTTTGGGGTTTCCACTGTGTGTTTTCTTGGAAAAAGCTAGGAAATGGGAAAGGCTCCTTGGTCACTGAAACCTTTCAGTGCAGTGGGGATTGGTTTGATATGGCATTGGAATGTGTGGGTTAGAGAAGCTATCATGCTGAATAAGCTTCTTAACACTAAAATGTGTTCCTACCTGGGATTTTTGTTGTCTGCTCTGCCAGAACAACCCTAGTTACTGGGATGTCACAGATACTATAGTAGTAGGTGTGTTCTCCCTATTGGTGCTTCCACAGATAATGGAAGCCTGAAATGCTTGTGATTGCAGTATGATCTCTTCATCTACCTGTGGAGAAGACAAAGGGGTTTTGCTTCATGGAAATGGCCTTGGTTTTTGAGTCATCTAAAACATCTTCACTGATAAGTCCCAACTGTGGCCATTTTAGACTGTCAGTTTTTCAGTAGGTTCAGAGTGTCTTAAATCATGCGCATGCAGTTTTTGAAGTGTTCAGTATCTTTTGTTCTAGGAAAAAACTGCAGGAATCTTACCAGCATGTTTTGAAATTGCTTATGGAGTTGGTGAAGGCCACAGTCGCCGTTGAGGACCTTATCAGTAGCAAGATTGGTCTTTGCCTTGATGATAGTGTGTCTTTTGGAGATTCTAGAGAAAGTCACAGTGTTACGGAAGAAATGGGATTCATGCAGTATTTCAAAGCTAAAGAAAAGCATCACCTAGAGAAAGGTGAGTACAAATCTGCATAACTGAATGTAATCAGTTCACTTCCTTGAAAAATGCCTTTTCATTTCCTTTTATATGGCTGAGGTTTAGAAAGGGGATATCTCTTGTTGCATGTTTCTGTGTCTCTGTCAAAGTTGCTCCACACTGTGTCTGTCAGTATTCTTTCATTTTAATTCTTTTCATAATGCAACTTAGTAGTTGTACTATTTTAGTTTATGTTGCTGGAAAAGGCTGAATTAGATGATAGAGCAAGAAGGAGGAACTTAATGAACGCAGAGGTTCAAGCCCTGATGCATAGCACAATAATTCCAAATGTTGGTTTTTCAGCCCTAAGTAACTGATGTGTACAAGTTTTCACCTTGTAATACAGCCTCAGGACTAACCAATGTCACTGTCTGTCTGTTGTTATCTGAGTGGCCAGTTCTGTGTCATTATTTTGTGGTTTAAAATAGCTTGCGTGTCTCCAGTCGATGAGCTGCTTGATGAAACTCTCACAGAAGACAACCAGCTGTCTGCAGTGACTGACGAGGGGTCTGAATTGACCCAATACTTATGTGAAAGTGTTTTTGCAAAGCCAGAATTGGCATGTGAAAATGAAGAGATGATACTGAAAACTTGCCGCCGTTTGCACACCGCAGTGGAGAGACTTCTGGAACTGGTTACAGAATCAACTACACAAGTAAAGCTTTTGAATCTATATAGATGTATAATTACACCAAAAATGTGAATTCTCTATCTGTAGGATTGGCTACTAAAAAGAAACAAGAGTTTGTCTGAATACATGACAAGTTGTCAATATAGGGAAGTGTGTACATCCCCTGCTTCTTACAGTGATGGTTTTGCTCTTATTTTTTATTAATGAGACTTCAACAACTTCTTTTTATCTTCTAGCAGGTCCTAAGGAGGGCTGTAAGTCAGTTGCTTAAGTAGATTTAAATTAGGATTTTAGATGCATTTGGTAACTTCAGGAGACCAAGAGTCAAGTGGTTTTGAGGGGGTTTCATTGCCCTTCACATCAATACTTCTTCAACATTGCTAAGCAGGTTCAAGGAAGCTCAGTCCCATGTGAAAGTGTTTAGGAAATATGCAGCAAGCAAACATCCTTGTAGTTATATACTGTGCTAAAAGGAACTGGACTCGCTCTCATGAAAGGATTTGAGTATTTCCATACTGAGTTTTGCAGTGTCTAGGCATTCAGCTTTGGGAAGAGAAATTGTAAATCTGAGGTAGATGCCAGAGTACTGTATACATTTAGAGCGCTGACCATAGTGCAACAGTAATTAATGTGTTGAGTAAGGAAGCCCCTAACTTAAGAAAAAATGTGAAGGGAAGGAATATATCTGAAATTCATTTTCTTGTCAGGTATTTTGTGCAACCTAGAGACAAGCATCTATGTGAGATGCATATTCACCATCTTGAAAAATCCCTCCTTAGGATGAGTTGATTCAACTTGTACTTTTGGGTGCTGGTGCTGGTTCCACTAGTATGGAACTAACTTGTGGTTAAAGCTCTTGCCCAGGCCATGGCAGATGTAGATTTTAGGTCACCTCACTAGCTGCATTCAAGCATACTGTGCTTACATTTGTGAAAAGGACCTTAAGACCATCTAGTTCCAATCCCCCTGCCATGGGCAGGGACACCTCGCACTAAACCATGTCACCCAACACTCTGTCCAGCCTGGACATGAACACCGCCAGGGAGGGAGCATTCACAATTTCCTTGGGCAACACATTCCAGCGCCTCACCACCCTTACAGTAAAGAACTTTTTCCTTACATCTACTGTAAACTCCCCATGTTTAAGTTTGAGCCAGTTGCCCCTTGTCCTATCACTACAGTCCCTAATGATAATAGGAATGCAAGATGCATTGTCTCTGAGAACTGGTGCCATCCATACCTTGGGAACCTGATGATGTATTGACTTCACTTTCTATTAGACATGCCTGAAGCTTTTGAAGAATATGGGGGGCTGCTTTGAATTTCAAGTGGTTCAGGAATTGTCAAGCAGTTTAGCCAACTAAAAGGTGTCTCTTTTTATGCACAGTAAAGAAACTTTCATCCCTAGGGAAGATTTGTGGTAAAAATACAGATATGTAAGTCATCAAAGTGTCCAGGGGTTTTGGGCCAAGTCAACCTAGTACTGGAATGAAATTTGAAAACCTGGACCTTAATGCATAAATGTTATTACAAAAATAAGGTTTGTGTTTAAATGCCTGTTAGTTACTATTATTGGATTGTGTGTACATTCAGGGTCTGATGTGAGGGGCAATGATTTATTTGTAGCTGGAGAAAATGCATGAAAACCAAGCGCAGTTTGAAGAAGAATTCAGCCGCCAGAACCGGGAAACGGCCCAAGTGGTAAGTCAGCACAAGGAGCTCCTGGAGTGCCTCGGCGAGGAGAGTAAGGCCAAGAAACAGCTGGCGTTAGAGCTTCATAAAGCAGAGGGTAAGAAAATGAAACCAACAGAAGGAGGTTTCAGTGTTGTTTGCTCATAGCTCATGCCTCCAAATATTTATGGTATGCTTTTTTTGACTTCTGCTGTTGATTTGCCTGTTTAGAATCATAGAATCAACTAGGTTGGAAAACAGCTTTCAGATCAAGTCCAGCCTTTTAATCCATTTTCTGCATTTTGGATTGCTGTTACTTGAAGCTTGGGTCTTCTCTTGCAAATCTACTGCTTAATTCCCTTACTCATTTCCCTGGGGCAAGTGTGATAGTGCTTAGTCCCATTCTTATACCACTGACTGCATGTGAAACATACCATCATTTTTAAAACAGCAGTTTGCATTCTTGTGTGTCTGGATATGGGAGCTTGGATTATTGACAAGATACACTCCCAGTGTAGATCAGCCCACTTGTCTGTCCTTGGAAAGGGTTCCCATAAACTAGAGCAATGTCTGATAGTAGCACAAGCCATAAAGAGATTCTGTAAGGGAAAGAAAAAGGCTGAGGCTGTTGATCTTGATGCTGCCACAGACTGTACATATCATTCTAATCCCCCCCTTGTGAAGATGATGACTTGAGGTCTTTGCTTTTATGTAGCAGAATCTTTGAGGGTTTCTGTGTCCCTCTTCTCTTCCTAATCGTGGCATTTGCTTTCCAGTCCTCTTCTCACTCATACTCCCTTCAGGCTTATTTAGTCGTTCCAAAATCCTGTTTTCTTCCTTTCTGTGAACAATTCCTAAATTTCTTGGGCTATGAATCTAACATTTGATCTTATTTTCTGGAGAATCTGTTTCTACAAACCTCAGCCTCCAGCAGAAGATGTGTCAGACTATACTATGTTGTGAGGTGGTCCAAGGCCATCCAGGCTTAACTATCCCCATATACATTTTACTTGTTTGGGGACATTTTGTGTATGACAGCTCATTAATTACATTAACTGTTACTTGTTATTCCTTAAGATCATTCAAAAACCTAACTACAGTTAAATTTAAGTCATCTTGTACTTTTTCCTTTCTATGTCAACTTCCATTGTTGACGAAAAAAATTTTACTTGTGTTTTCAAGCTGCTTTGTTCCAACAGATGAGTTTGTCCATTGCTTTATTTGCGTTCCAACTTGGGATTTTAGGCATTATCGAAGGCTATGTTGCAGAAAAGGCTGCCTTGGAGGAGGCCTTGAATCTGAAAGAGGAATCTGAACGTCGCCTTATTGTGGAGCTGGAGAATATGCGTGAACGCTTCCAGGAGCTAACCCAGGAGCAAGCAATCCTTGGTGAGGAGTGCGTGTTTTATATCTCCAGTCAGGGCAAGCTGCCATGTGTTTCTGTAACGTATCAGTCTTTGGTTTGATGACCCTGGTGAGCAGCTCAGTTTGGTACAGAGGTTGGCAGGGGAAAAGAAAGTAGAGCAACTGATGTTTTACTTCTAAGATGATAGTACTGTAAGTGAAGAGTGTTGTTATAGTCTTATGCTTAGTTAGAAATGGAAAGTGAGAAAATGAGAGGCGTGTATTACCTACAGGTAGTTAGTCGCAACAGATAATTAGCATCTAGTTAGTAACTGAAATACTGATTATTTGACACTACAAAGAGAAGAGCTGGAGATTCAAGGCTTTTGACTGCTTCCACGCCTAAGGAGATAGCTTAATAATGACAGAAGAAATAAAATCCTCCTTGGAGGTCATTTGAGTTATGAAAAAATTGTGGTGATGATGTGTACTTAGTTTCATACATAAGCTTTTCTCCTCCTCCCCATCCTTGTCCGGTCAAAACTTCAGTAAGGGAGACTGTGGAAAGATTTTAATGATCAAGCTCAAAGTATGCTGAGGTTTTTAAAGGAGAAAGTATATAGGTTGAAAAAGCTGGATAAGGTGGTGTTGTTGGAGAGGATAGGGTGAGGCAAGTACTTAAACTTTGAACTTAAACTTTAAGGTCACCCTTAAACCACCCTTTGTTTAAGGGTGGCTCACTGCAAGCCATAGCCAGACACTGAAATACCAAATCAAACTCATGTAAGTAGATGTAATTAAGCAATCTGCATAATTAATTCTCTCACTTCATGACTCCCTGAGACCCACAGATATGTTATGTGGTGTAAGCTAACTACAGGAAGCTTGTGTAGGAAGTGGAGTAGGATAGAGAGCAATTTTTCAACATACTCTATAGAGTCTTACGACACTTCATAAGTGGAAGTTGGTGCTGTGGTAATTCACACTGCAAATGAAGGAGCATACATTTGAACAGTGGCAGCAGTCATTTAATAAAACCCCTGAAGAATCTCTGTGTAACATAGCAGGCTTATATATAAGATGTTTTTCTGATTCATGGACGAATATTAAGGGATGTTATGTGGCTTGCACTGTGCAGGAACTCAAGACTAGGATATGCTGATTCTTAATGAATTTCTGAACCATTTGAATAGCATTCTATAGTTTTGACTTCTTGAATTTGCAGCCTCAGTGTCATTCTAATATGCCTATAAGTGAATTTCTCTGTATTGCCTTACACCAGATATTTTATCATTTGGGATCACCGCCTTGCCATTTGTGCGTTTGACTGGACACAATCTATATGTTGCAGTTAATCTGTCCACTCCTCAGGAGCCCCTGTGTAGACTCCTGCCTGCCTTTCAGTCCTGCTGTATCGTTTCTCTGCAACTCATCTGCCTCTTGCCTCTCCCCCACCTCATCTTCTCTTAACTTTGCTGCTTTTCACCTACTCTTCCAACTCTTGACTCCACCATTGCCCTGCTGTCACAGGCAACCATCCTTCAGTGTTCTTCCTTTTGGCTTTGCACTTGACCTTTCAAATGTAGTGCAATCAAAATACTCATGTTGTACATAGGAACATAGAAGGGTTTGGGTTGGAAGGAACCTTTAAATGTCTTCTAGGCCAACCCACCTGCAATGAGCAGGGACATCTTCAACTGAAAAGGAGTAGAATATTTTCAGTTGAAAGGGACATATAACAATCAACATGACAACTCTTGATCATCCCTGGAGTGACAGCATGTTATTAAAGACATGTCCAAATGCCTCTTAAACACTGACAGGCGTGGGGCATCGACCACCTTTCTGGAAATGCTGTTCCAGTGTTTGAATGCCCTCTCAGTAAAGAAATGCTTCTTTCTGTCAGGTTTAAACTTCTCCTGGTGCAGCTTTGAACTGTTCTCACACATCCTATCACTGGATAACAGGGAAAAGAGATCAGCACTTCCCTCTCCATGTCCCTTCCTCAGGAAGCTGCAGAGAGCAATAAAGTTACCCCTCAGCTTCCTTATCTCCAAACTAGACAAACCCAGAGTGCTCAGCCGCTCCTCAGAGGATATTCCTGCCAGCCCTGTCACCAGCAACTAGACCAAGTTGCTCAAAGCCCCATCCAATCTGACCTTGAATGTTTTCAGGGATGGGGCATCTACCACTTCTTTGGGCAAGCAGTGCCAGTGTTTCACCGCTATCGGTGTAAAGAATTTCTTCCTTATAGCTAGGCTGAATGTTCCCTCTTTAGTTTAAGACTATCAACCCTTGTCCTATTGCTACAGGTGCTATTAAAAAGTAGAGAACATATATTAGGGTTAAAAGTTGTGCCCATCTTTGATCTCTCATATGATATCTGAATAGTACCTTACTATTACCTTAACAGAAAAAGGAATAAGTGGGCTTGTGCATATTGCTCTGGCTTACAGACCCTGCCCTAATTTGTCCCAGTAAACAGATGAAGAGATCAAGAAAAGAGCCCTCTTCCTCAAGGGAAAAGCAGTTGAACAGAAACAGATTCAAGGGCTGTATCTGAAACTAAATGCATGTTGTGCTTGCTTTACAACAGTGGTTATGGCATCGACTAATACATCCTACAGGAAATGCCAAATCATTCCATGGTGGTGTTGAACCCAAGTACATCTGTGTCTCATGGAAATGTATGACAGATTACAGAGTCTGTAAGTCTGTGTCAGTGAGTCCTGCTGGACTGAATCCTGCTTTGAACCCCTGGAAAGAATTAAAAAGCCAAGAATGTTGCAACCCACTTGCATGGTTATAATGAAAACACATTTCTATAGTAGCTCTAGTCTTAATTCCAGACATGGATCAACATATATCATCAGGAACTTTGTGTCATAATAAAGGTGAAGTGCGTATTTGCTGAATAAGAGGTAGGAGCTATCTGTTTGCATATGAATTTCTAGTAATTTAGAAGCTGGAATGGATCACAGCGTCCTGTTCTTGTTTTGTACGTGTCTGTCTGTTTTGATTTCTAGGAACACGTATTGCTAACGTAGCACAAAAAGAAGGTTCAGGTTTGTAATGATGAGTGTGGGTTTTTTCTGGTTTGGGTTGATGTAACACCTGAGTGAATGAATTGCTAGTTTTGATTTTAACAAAGAGGAATAGTACTTCATGAATAGTCCCAACAAATTCCTGACATTATAAATATCTTGGCAAAAAGAAAGTTATGATTTCTGTGATACATCAGAAAACAGCTAAAACTAGAAATATTTAGCTGACTAGTATTTAAAGGGAAAAAAAACACCCTAGTTTTGCTGCCATTAGGCTTAAAATGCCTGGCACTCTTATCTTCATGTTTACCAGCTTCATTTTTCTTTTGAGGGGATGGAGTGAGTTGTAATTTTCTGGGAGCTTCTAATGCTACACAGTGAGCTGTCAGAATGATTGGGGGGGGAAGAAAAATATTTGAGGTGATGTAAAATAGTGAGCTCAGAAAGACAGCAAGAATTGGAGGAAGTCTAAGGGAGACTAGAGAAATGGAATTGAATGAGGAGGAGGTAGATCAGAGAAAAGGGGAGAAGAATAGGAAGGAAGGCTTAGTTAGGGGAGCAACAGTGAAACTGAAAACAAGCAAGAAGGATGATAGAATGGTTTGGGTTGGAAGGGACCTTAAAGCTGACAGAGTTCCAACCCCTGCCACAGGCAGGGACACCTTCCACTAGAGCAGGTTGCTCCAAGCCCCTGTGTCCAACGTGGTCTTGAACACTGCCAGGGATGGGGCAGCCACAGCTTCTCTGGGCACCCTGTGCCAGCGCCTCAGCACCCTCACAGGGAAGAACTTCTGCTTTATTTCTAACCTAAATCTCCCGTGTTCCAGTTTGAACCCATCACCCCTTGTCCTATCACTGCAGTCCCTGATGAAGAGTCCCTCTCTGGCATCCTTGTAGCCACCTTCCAGATACGTGAAGTTTTACGCTGATGTTGGAGGTCTGTTGATGAAGTAAAGTTTGTAGGTGTCAAATTGAAAGAGACTTTTTTTAATATCTTTTTTCCCCTCCTGATCATACATGTGCACACTGACCTCCTGAGCAGCAAACATTTAGGTCTGATAAATTCATTGCTGTCACGATTATGTTTTGCGATCTACTCAAAATAGAAGAACCGTATGTTTTTAGACAAATTTTACTCATACACATACACGCATATATTCTTAGATGTATTATCTTGTTTCCCCCAAAATATGTTAGCTGGGTAAAATATGTCCCTTAGGTGAATAAAAAATGGTGTTGTAGGTGAATTCCCATTAGAATTAAAAGGCTGCACAGGGCTCTTACCCATTACTGTGTCTTTATTCCTTCTGCCCCACCCCCGCTCCCCTCAAACACATTTTTATTTAACTTAGTTTTGGGAAGCACCTCATTGTCCTGAAATGTGCTGCTATGCACTCAAAGAGAGGGAACATCTAACCTTAGCTGGTAAGGGTGTCAGAGCTAACCTAGCTCCCACCCCAGCCATCAGTAGTACTCTTCCTCTGGTTTGGAATTGCATATAGAATGTGGAAAATATGATGAAAATCATCTTGTTTGGAGTTGATTGACATGTCCTACACCTTGAAAAGTTGACACCTCCTCCCTTTTCTGATGTTTAGTACTAATGTGGATAGAACGGCCTTGCTAATCAAATGCAGTTTGGCTGGAGGTTGGCATTTGCTAATGGTGATCTTGGGAGTGGGGAGGCGTGTGCCAGGGTATTACCACAGTGGCATTGCATGACCTGAATTAGCATTCATAAAATAGCAGGTTTGTCCATGCAAAGAAACAAATCTGTGATCTGATGGTTCATATGGCTTTAAAATATACTGATACACTTGGGGAACATGTGCTTAAAACAAAACCCAAACAGATTACACTGAGACTGCCAAAATGTGATACCTGCTTTCTATGTAACATTTTCAATTTCACATAAAATCTGTTAGCTAATGACTTGTGTTCCATTAAGGTGCATTTCTGTCTGAGGAGGTGCCAGCACCTCACCACCCTCACAGGGAAGAGCTTCTGCCTAAGAGCTCATCTCAGTCTCCCCTGTTCTGGCAGGTTAAAGCCTTTCCCCTTGTCCTGTCCCTACAGGCCCTTGTCCAAAGCCCCTCTCCAGGTTTCCTGCAGCCCCTTGAGGCACTGGAGCTGCTCTGAGGTCTCCCCTTAAGGAGCCTTCTCTTGTTCAGGCTGAACCAGCCCAGCTCTCTCAGCCTGGTTGCAGAGCTGAGCTGCTCCAGCCCTCTCCATGGCCTCTTCTGGACTCGCTCCAACAGCTCTATGTCCCTCTTGTGCTGGGAGCTGCAGAGCTATTAGTCTATATTTAGTCTATATTTACATATAAAATACTAAACATTTAGTCTATATTTTTGTCCCCAAACAGAATCTACTTTACTTTTTCTCTTTGTCCAGTCTCTTTAATTTCCAGACACAATCTTCCCAGTCCCCATGCATTCTGTTGTTATCATTACTCCGCTGACATGTTCCCCAATGTTTAATGAAAATGCTATTGCATCATTCTAAGCTTGTGATGCTTTTTGTCTTAAGCATGCACATGGAAATGTTTGTGTTTCTTGGCTTAAAGTGTCTATAAATTTCATTAAATGCCTGTGGATAGTGAAGCACTAGAAAAGATGTTGTGAGGATGCTGTGGAATCAGTCACTTAGGGTTTTGAAGGTTTGGAATAACAGCTTTAATTGATGTTCAGTCAGAAATCATGTGGATTGAGCTGGTCATGCTTGGAAAAGGGAATTATCCCGTTCTGGGAACTGAGCTGGGTGACCTTATTGGAATCATAGACTTACCTTGTTCTCTATGGTTGAAAACATTTAAGATGAATAATGGAACACTTGAAAGTAAAGTAAAGAGCTCTTGCAGGACCCTGCTTTAAATATGAAATAGGCAGACTTCTCATGTTCAGGTTACTTAGCAATATTCACATTAAAATAGTTCTAAGTGCAATCACAATAGAGTTTCAGTTTGGGTCTCCTAAACAGTGGATTCAGTACATCCAGCTGATTAAAAATGCAGTTTGCAGCTATAAATTAGTTCTTAATAACTTAAATAACCTTGAGCTATGTATGTTTTTGAATTTGTGGTATTTCCTTTGCAGTCTATGTAGGGCAAATAAGTGCTGTCTTTTTCCCAGGAGTTTTCTTCCCTTGGCACTGGGCTAAGTTTCTGTAAGTGTGACTTTTCTTTGGGTTTTAATCCCCACTCAGGTTCAGAGAACAAGATTAACTTTTTTTTTTCATAGCAGTTGGCATGAGGGGAGGGCTGGGCACCAGTGACCACTGGAAAGATGGACTGGGTGCTAACTCAACAGTGTAGACAGCAGCAGAAGTATTATTGCATGGGACAGAGGAGTAATTGAGAGGCTGACCTATCTCTGGATGTTGGAGATCTAAGGAGGATCTCTGCACAGCAGTTTGGGGGAATTGAGAGTTCTTTATTGGATGGCTTGATTAGGAAGAGACTTGAACTAGGATGGGGTAAAAGCAGTGGCAAGGGTTTAGGATACAATGGTAAAGGATGGGTTTGAGAGACTAGGTGGCTGACAGTGGGGTGTGGAGCTTAAACTTAGGGATGGAGGACATCTGGAATGAAATGAATTTGGAGGATTGAAGAATTGGTTTAGAAAGAGCCCATGGGGCAGGAAGAGTGTGGAACTGCAGTTGAGAGGGCAAGCACGTGGTCAGGTGAGATGGGACTCTCTGGAACTGTGAGGTCTTCAGCTGTGAAGGCGAAAGTTTTCTATGTGCCCAGAATATCTCCAGATGGGAGTCACTTCAGGATTAAGAGCAGATGCCCATGTGTTCCTTCACTACAACATGCAGTAGTCTTATTGGAGATGCCTTTCAGAGACACAGTGGGCAGTCAGGTATCAGACTTCCTTTTATGTCTCTTGCATTTCAGGAGATTTTTGCCTTTGGTGTTGATGCTGAATTTAACCTCACCTTCAACTCAGTTTGATTTTTGTACCCTGCGCTGATAACTTTGTTATTTTTGTGTCCCTATTCAGGTCTACTGAAGGAAGTAGAATTTTTAGCAAAGGAGAAATTAGATCTTCAGTGTCAGGCAGAAAAGGACCATTCCAACTTGCGCTCTCAAATGAAAGTGTTGGAGGTGGAACTGGAAGAACAACTGCATAGTAATCAGGACCTGGCTACTCAGTTATTGGAGGTTGCTGAATTAAAACAGCAAATTCAAGTGCTTGAAAAACAGCTTAAAAACCAGCGACAATTCATGGATGTAAGCAAGCTTGGTACCACCCTTCCATGGCTTTGGAGGTGATAAATACTCCTTCTAGCTTGTGACTGAGACTGGGAAGATTGTCCCTAAAATGGGATACTTTCCATTTTGTTTGAAATTAAGACCTTGGTATTGTAGTCATGTAAAGGTAGTTTTAAAATATAAAACAGAGTTTGCTGTCCTTTTGATTTCTTTTCCTGTAACTTTAGGTGTACTTTCAAGACTGCTAAGAGGTGTTAATTTTTAAGTGAGCAGTTTCTTCACCACAAAAACAACCCCCATGTTTTTCTTGTACTCAATATTTTGATGAGACGCAAAGTTTCTATAAAAGCTTTTCATTCTCTCTGGCTGGGTTTACAGGAACAAGCTATAGAAAGGGAACACGAGCGTGATGATTTTCAGCAGGAAATTCAGAAACTGGAAGAACAGTTAAAACTGTCAGCAAAATTGCAGACTTCAGGAAAACCCAGAGAGTACAGGGTGAGTAAAATCGCACTCAGTGGCAAAAAGGAACTTATTAAATACCAAAAACTGTGTTTGTCTTTGGGTACCGGCTCTTGAGTGATGTTTTTTGTCTGTTGTCACCCAGAGAGCAGGTTTTCCCCCAGCTGACTGGGCTACATTTGTGCAGTGAGAGTAGACTTACATTATTTCTTCTGGAGACGGAAAGAAATGTTGTATATGCATCACAGTAAAGTTTCACAGCCTGTAAGTCTGGTTTAAATTAAATGAGTAGAACACAATACAGACGCTTGACTCTACAGAGCAAACACGAGGGATGACTTCTGGCTTCTAAATGTTTTTAGTTTTCCCACCTATAACAGTTGTAAAAAGAGATGTTCTTTGTCTGCACGTTTTGTCCTATTTCAGTTTATAAATGAGTTCTTTCTTTTACGTGTTTGTGTTTGATTTCAAAGATTAACTTTTGCTTTTTTGTTTGTTGTTTTGGGTTTTTTCACATAAATGAACATTATACAGAACGATGAATTGATTCTGCAGGTATGGAAAACAGCATGAACATCTCTTTAACTTTTCTTTCCTTCTTCTTTTAGTCTCTTCTATTAATTAGATCTGCTTTGTCTTTTTTCCCCCTGCTCTTGATGGGTCAAGGCTTCAGTTTGAGTTGGAGATAAGGACACATGTTTTAGCATGGCAGAATTCTTGCAGGGAGTGAGAAACTGCTTTCAGTTTAATTTCCTGTACCTGAGTGCTTTATTCTCCTGTCTTATTGCTCAGGTATATTACAGACAGTTCCTTACTGTAAAAGAGCTTTTTGGCATGAAAGGAGAAATTGAGGTTCAGACTGTGAAACAAGGATAATGGAATTTCAGTGATCCACTGTGCCTTAGTCTTCAGCTCTTCTTTATGGACCTGCTCTTAACAAAACTTCAGTGTATATACTACTTAATTTCATTTTCAGCTATTAATTTATGTGCAGTTTATGAAACTGCACCTTGGTATTAGAAAAGCAATACTTTCAGTATTTTCAGCTAGTCTGTGATACTCTCCATGCTTATTAATTTGAGTAAATTAACTCTGTTTTTTTCCATATTGCTAGAGGGTGTTTTTCTTCTTTAGTAATGTCTGTAAAATACTTGAAGATGTGAAATTCTATATTAATACAAAGAATTTTTACTTTACGATATGTAAAGTGGACTTTGCAGAAATTCAGACACTTAGTGATGAACAAGACATTTTTTAGTTTGTAAAATCTCATCTTCCTTGTTCCTTGGTATTGACCAAATTATTTCTCCCTTAGGTTTCCCATTGCTTTCCTGTCTGAGCTTGCTTTCAATGTGCTTGATGACTTTATCACTTCCAATGTACTCTCTCACACTTGGTTCTCTCCTGGTTAGCCAAGCTCCTAGCCTTGCCTTCACGTTGATTACTGGGATGAATGAGTGACCATTTTCCTGAAGCTCTGTGCATAATTGGATCTCAAAATTGATACCCTCTTCATGCTTAAGTGATTTGGGGAAAATGAAAGTACCTGTTCTGTATTGACTACTGTGAATCTTTCTGGTTTGCAGGAATTGAGTATGTTACGGTGCATATTTAGCTTTCAATTCTTGATATTTTTCTTTAAATTGGAATTCCATGAACTAATGAAAGAGGGGTCTGTGGTTACAGAAATGCATCTAATGCTATTAGTAGTAATTCATGTAATTTTGGGATTCATCTTAAACAAACGAAACCAAATCAAAACCCACTCCCAAACCACAAGGCCCCTTTTGATAACCACTGGGCCTTGAGTACTTTGCAACAATACTGCCAATATTAAGAATACTCAAATGTGTATTTAAGAGCTCCTGGATCTGGAAAACAAGAGTTCAGAAAGTTACTTTTTCATCCTTTCTGCCCACATTTAGTTTTACTTTCATCTAGGATTTACCACTACTTTAGTCCATAGTAGAACTCTAACCGCTCTGCCATGAAATTGCTCTTGTCCAATTGGAAGCTTCTTATGTTGACTGAATGGTTGTACAATGTGATTTCCATGTAGGTGGAATCTTTGCAAGCAGAAATAAAACAGAAAATAGATGACTACAATAAGCTGTTGTTAGAAAAGGAGCAAAACCACCAGGAAATTACAGCTCGTGATAAAGAGATAGAAAAACTGGTGGCACAGATTGGAGAACTGAAGCACAGCGGTACCGAAGTATCAAAGACTGTACTCTGCTTGGAGCAACAATTGCAGAAAATGAAGAAAGTGGAAACTGAATTAAAACAAGTAATTTTAAAATACTAATTTAATTGGGAGTGGCGTTATGGAGACAGGGCCTTCAGGGGGTTATCAGTGTGTTACAGTGTTGTGAGACTCGCCCTGAGACTATTAGTGGTGAGTTAAACTGTTGTGTCAATGGCAGGTATCACAGCCACAGTTGTAATCGTGCTTTGGTTTCACTATATTATATAGATATTTACTATATTATATAGAACTATAAGCCTAATTACTATAGAGACTGCTTTCTGATAGTTGTCATGTTTGCATAGATCAGAGTTGTTCTTTTGCTTCTCTGGCAGTTCCCAAGGAGATAGTGTTACTGAATATGAAACATTGTGGGGTTTCAATAAGTAACTGTATTTAAAATCCTATTTTAATTGGTAGTTTTTCTTGCTGTGTGTCCTTGCAGCCAGATCTGTTTGCCATACTCTAAATTTTGTGCTTTCTTACTACTGCAGATTTAATCATAGCTTAGAGTTAAGAGTAACATTTCATTTAGCAAAAGTATTCACCTTGTATCAAATATCTAAGTAACCTTTTCTACCTTAAACTAAATGTTTCCACGTCCTCCCAGCAGTTTTTGTTGGTTGAGTGCTGCTGGTGTGCCTGTTGAGTCCAAAGATGTAAGATTGGCATGATCTAAACTGAATAGATTAGTTTAATTGCTTATTCTGTAAATATTTGTTTCCATTATTTTAACTTTAAAAATATTGAACAATTATTTTTTTATGCTTTAGCTTCAGCTAATGTCAGACTGGTCAGTTGCAGTTTATTAGGTACTATTATTCCTATTTAATTAGCACTTGTGTCTGGAGAAGTGCCTGGGTTTATACTCCCACGTGCATGAAGGACATTGGCATACTGGAGCAAGTCTAGCAAAGGAACATCAAAATGGTCAGAGGGCTTGAGGAAATGAGTGTTGAGGGGAGGCTGGAAGAGCAGGATTTGTTTAGCTTTGCAGAGATCTCGTTGTTGGTCACAATCACATAATATGAGGTTATAAAGAAGGAAGCAGACTTGAGGTGCATAGTGTAAGGATAGAAAGATATGAGCACAAACTGCAGTAGGGGGAAATCCAATTAAATGGTAAAGGAAAACAGTCATATTGAGATTAGTGCCAATAACAAATAGGTCTGGAAAGAATAACTTTGAATACAGAATGGTATCTTTGTGAAGAATAATAACTAAACTCTCAGCTAGCAGATCCCTTTTTCCTGCTCATATGTGCATGGAGCAGGTCTTTGTCTTTTTCTGCTCCAATTTGTTTCAGTTGTTTAGATATATACATAGAATCATAGAATGGTTTGGGTCAGAAAGGACCTTAAGATCATCCAGTTCAAACCTCCCGCCACAGGCAGGGACACCTTCCACTAGAGCAGGTTGCTCCAAGCCCCTGTGTCCAATCTGGCCTTGAACACTGCCAGGGATGGGGCAGCCACAGCTTCTCTGGGCAGCACCTCACCACCCTCACAGGGAAGACCTTCTTCCTTATATCTAACCTGAGCTTCCCCTGTTTCAGTTTAAACCCATCACCCCTTGCCCTATCACTACAGCCCCTGATGAAGAGTGCCTCTCCAGAATCTCTGTAGGCCTCCTTCAGATACTGGAAGGCTGCTATGAGGTCTCCATGCAGCTTCGCTTTGACACTTCTAGTTAGGGCTGTGGTGGGAGGATTGCTCATCCTTTTGCTTGAGGCCTTGAAAGCATTATTCATTATGGGAATCTGCTGTCCTGTGGATTCTGGTGTTGGTGGAAGAAGATCCCACGTTCGACTACCTCCGTTTGGGCCTGTAAAAGAGCAGTGAGGGTACACAAGCTCTGACTTTTGCCTGGGTTGCCACTTGCTTTTATTGGATCACCACAGCAAGCTCAGAACATAGCAGCTGTGGAATGCCAGGAGAATCTTAACTCTTGTGTCCAGAGCTATGGCACACTTTCAGCTCTGCTGTTCAGTAAATGTGGGAAAATCTGAGGTAAGGCAGCCAGGTTCTTCAGGAACATGTATTGGCACATGGTTACTGGAGGGGTTTTGTGAGTGATCAAGATGGCGTGGGTAATGTCTTATTTTACTTGATATAAAACAAAGGCTCTGTTGTTGCTTGGATTTTGATGTTATGTGGATCCTTTCATGTATGGCAGCTGGATGCCTGAGGGGCTGGTTTAATACCGTGTGTTTCATGTGAGTGAGTCAAAAACGTTCAGTTGTTTTGAATACCTGTTTCTTTGTAGGCCATTGGGATTATGTACTTCATGTGCTGGGGTTTCTCAGGGATGATTATTTTGGCAGGGTTGTTCTCTTAGGTAGGTATGTATATTGACAACAATTAATTCTAGCATACAACAAAAAATGTATTTTGCAGGATAAAGAGGCATTGCAACAGCAACAGTACAATAACCTGATTCAGATCTCTGCCCTCCAGTCCAAATTGGATGAAGCAAGGCACAGAGTGCCAGCAGACAGCAGTGCTGCTCCAGTGCTGAAGGAGCAGTTAGAAGCAGAGCAAGAAGCACTTCAGTCGAAAGAGAGAGAAGTAAGAGTTTGTGCAAACTTGTATTTGGATATTTAAGCCATTCAAAACCTAAGTGACTGATGTTGTAGTCAATGTGCCTCTTACCCAGGATTCTTCATTCTTCTTTGGCCTGAACTAACCTTACTTTTTCTTGCTTTGTTCTGTTTTGTTACCTCCCATCCATCTGTCTTCCTTCCCACTGGAAACTGTCTTGTGACGAT
Source organism: Neopsephotus bourkii (assembly GCF_033783945.1). Taxonomy (NCBI): domain Eukaryota; kingdom Metazoa; phylum Chordata; class Aves; order Psittaciformes; family Psittacidae; genus Neopsephotus; species Neopsephotus bourkii. The sequence goes on from NW_026900841.1 coordinate 2,156,473, forward strand.
TTACATCAACTGATGTAAATGAGTAAATGATGAGACTGATTGATCAATATTTGTTGTAAACTGATTTTTCCTGTCCTTTCGAAGTTGAGGTGGAAGAGAAGGTAGATAAATTTGGGTTGACTTTGATACTGAGTGATAATTCCTTTAAGAACAGAAGGGGCAAATGCCCATAAATAGTATCATCTGACCTTGTCTGTTTTGTGAGCCAGAAGAAGTTAGTGATGTTCTTGTTCTAAGCTGAAACACACTGTAACTGGTCACGTTCCTCAGAAATTCTATTGGATTTAAATGCACAGATACATACACCCACCTCTGTGTTTGAGATATTTTGTAATTGTTATTGTATCTCTGATACACTGTGTACAGTTTGTGTGTGTGTGCAGTCCAGTTTAGAATATGCAAAGAACAAAAACATGGCTCATCTTCTAGTTAATTTGTATACCATTGTTTCAAGGGTAGTAAGGTAATAAGAACTAATTTCTTATGAGTGGAAGTTCTATGTCTCTTATGAAGTCTGACTTCAAGAGCCACTATAAGCCTTTTCCATTCTCAAAGGAATAGAACTCTTACCCGTGAAGGCAAGAGATGATGAAACCTGTGGGTGGCAAGATCATAGTGTTTCCAAATAGCTCTCAAGCTTTCAAACAGCTGCAAGGAGTGAAATGTGTAGTTACTGACTCCTTTTACAGGTTGAAGGAGTCAATGCTCAGAATTGTTTTGATTGCTGTGTTACTGGGATTAGCACTACAGTGTTAATTTCTGTCCTCTAGAAGGAGGAGAATGGTGATTATGTTAACTGCTTATGGTTACATTAGACATTAAATGCTAACATGTCTCCTGTTATGTCAACTTACATCAGTCAAGCTTTGATTGTTCAGAACACAGTAATAAATCTTTTATGAGCAGTTAGTATTTTTCAAAAGGAAATGGAAACCCACCTTTGCAGCACTTTGATTTTGCAGCTGAGGAGCTGGAACATCAGCTTCTCACTTTCTTTTTATGTCTCAAGTATTCTATTCATGCACATTGATTAGAAAGAGTTTAAATCTTAGAATTTGCTGAAGATACTTGTTCTCAGTAAATAAGGTGGTGAATGAAGTTTTCTCTTTTCTGCTTAGGTCAGAACTTCATTGAAACAACTATGCATTTTCTTCTTTCTTTCAGATTGCAAGCTTGTTAGACCAACTAGAACAATATAAAGAGAATTTGATCAGTAAAAATGAGGAGATACTGCAGCTGAACTTGCAGTTAGAGATGCAAGAAAAGCTTAGCACTTCCAGCATCAGCCAGCTTCAGTCAGAGAATGCACACTTGAAGGTAGGTTTCCTTAGCTGTAGTGTCCATCAGCTCAAACTTCAGAGCCTGCTTTCTTGAGTGCTGTGGTCTTCATCTTCTGGTATTATAAACAGATACTTAGTTTGCTTCTCTTGTCAAGGGAATATTGCATTATTGTTACAAGGCTGATGTTGGATATTGTAGAACACCCCCACAATGCTCTAGATTCATGCTTATGGCATTATCTTCTACAGTCATTTGATGTAATTAAAAACACTTAGCATTTTTCTGGCCCTGATAAGTTAGAAAATTGGGTGATTGTCAGTCTGGCAACTAGAGTGTTCCTCTCGTACCTTAGTAGTTGAGAAATACTGTGGCAATCTAATCCAGTAGTACAAATCCAACCAGAGTAGCTGTAGTTGTGTTCTGGAGTTCTTTAACCTTATAGTAAGGGATTGTTTAAATAAAGCCATTAGTTCTGTTCTGCTGTTAGGTTGGCAGAGAAAGTAAGTCCTTTCTAATGAGATTGCTGTGTTTTTCTGATCAGGAGGATCTAACAAAACTTCATGCGAAGCAAAATCGGGATCTGGGTATTAGTGAGTCCTCAACTTTGTCATTCCCACAAGCACTACTTAAAGAAAAGAATCAAGAAATCGATCACTTGAATGAACAAATGAGGAGGCTGCAGCATGAGCTAGAGAGAACTCTGGAGGATAAAGTGAAAGTACTTACTCTACGTTCATTGCTTGATTTTGGGGGGAAGAAAGAATCGTACTGTAAATTAGATCTGTTCTGGGTAGCTACCAGCTGAAGTGTGCAGTTCTTCCTGCTCTTAAATGTCTGACTTAATGCCTGTGTGATTCAGGAGGAAAATGTCATTTAAAGTCTATGTGCAGTAGTCATTCTGCCTACATACAGTAATATTCAGACTTTATCTGTTTGCTCAGGTTGTGGAAGACCAAAAAGGTGAAATTGAAGAACTCAGATCACTTGTAGAGCACCTTCGCAGTGACCAGGAAAGGCTGCATAAGGACAAAGAAGAAGAGGTAGAGCAACTCCACGGAGTAATTGAGAAGCTTCAAAAAGAGCTGGCACAACTTGGACCAGTATGTCATGAAGTTAGTGACAACCAAGATGATCTCTATCAACTCGCATTGGGAACGCCAGTGGAAAACCTTCAGAATGAGTTGGAGAAGGGACTATTGGACTGGCAGGGTGATATTGATCCAAACAGAAGAAACATATTGCTACTCTCCAAAGTGAGAGAACTTCAGGAGGAGGCAGAGCTTACCTCAGCTGCTAGAGAAGACCTGCAGCACCAACTGGAAGAGAAGGAATCACAGTTCAAACTGGAAGTGGAAATTCTGGAGAAAAAATGCCAGAAATTACAGGAGTCATCAGAGCAGCATGTTGCAGAGCTGACCTCTCTGAGAGCGCAGTACAACGCGCTTCAGGAAGAGCACAGCCTTTTCCAAACCCATTTTTCTCAGAGAGAGGCTGAAGCCAGGGCAACTTCTTCTCGCCTTCAAGAACTTGAAGATATTGTGAGAGAAAGGGAAGCAGATATTCTAGAGAAGAATAGGCAGATGAAGAGAATGGCAGATGAACGAGAAGCTGACACAACTGAGTTGCAATACTTAACCAAAAAGGCAGCAGATCTTCAAACCGAGCTGGAAAAGAGAGATGCAAGTCAGGCTCAAGATGTTTATAGTCTTCAATTAGAAGTTTCTAGACTTGATTCCCAGGTGCAAGCACTGAATCAGAAAGAGATAGTTTATCAGAGAGAAATCAATGAGCTGCAAGGTAGCACTGCAAAACTGAAAGATCAAATCAAGGTGTATGTGAAGGAGCTTGAAGCCTTACGCCTAGAAAGAGGTGAGCTGATTTCACAGTTGAAGATGTACGAGCCAAGGGAGCAACATGATCAGGAGGAGACTCGCCTTCCCAAGACCCTCTGTGAGAGAGAAAGAAAAGGCATAGCCCTTAAAGGAGGAACGGAGGAATTGGAAGAACTAGAGGCAAATGTTGATCAGCCACTTGCAGTACTGGCTTCCCCCAGTGATAAACAGGTGTGCAATTTGGTTTAAATAGTATTATCTTTTTTAAAACATAAAGCCCTTTAGTTTATCCTTTTCAGTGCTGTAAGAAAGGGTAAAGATGAATACTATGGCATCAAAGTGGCTGTGGTGACTCAGTTGAAGGGTCTGTTCATAGTTTCTTCAGCATTGGCTAAAGGTAGGTGCCTGGAAGAACTAAGAATAGGCCAAGCATACATGGAAACCTAATTGAGTCAGTTTTTCTGAGCTGAGTATGGTTTGGGGCATGGTCCTAAGGTATGTGATGGGTGTTGGCAGTGCAAGAGCTGCAGGGTGGCCTCCCTGAGAAAAGGCCAGGGTTGCTCCATGCTGGGCACAGCTGGTTCCACCACAGGCCATAGCTGAGCCCATCAGCCACGTGTGTGGCACTGCTGCAAAAGTGGATTCAGGAAATTATGGGTAAAATGCTGCACAGTCAGTGAGGAGTGAGGAAAAGAAGAGTGAGAAACAGCCTGTTGAAGAGACCGTGCTAGGACAGGTAGCCACGCTGCAGGGGAGGAGGTAGGGGAGTTTGGAATGAGAGTCCTTGTAGGAAGGTAGGCAGGGATGTCTGCAGTTTCAGGGTGGAAGTCTAGCCTTGGCCTGGTCAGTAACTATGCCTCACACTATAGGAAAGAGGATGGAAAGGTTCTGTGCCCATTCAGATACCGAAGCCTTCAGACTGGAAAACAGCCAGTTATGTGCAAGGATCACATCAAGTAGGGAAGAGTTCAAGGCCAAGTTGGGCAGAGCCTTGAGCGACATGGTCTAGTGTGAGGTTTCCCTGCCTGTGGCAGGGGGGTTGGAACTGGCTGATCTTAAGGTCCCTTCAAACCCAAACCAGTCTGGGATTCTATGGTTTTCTTCCGTTCAGTGACTAGAAGTAGATGGTTGACACTTTCTCCTGCATTGAAATGGCAGGCATAGGAATCGTCTGTAGACGTCTTAACCATTTTTTCCTGGTGCCCTGGGTCAGGAATTAAGCCCTAGGATAGTTAGGTAGATTTGTCCACTTAGTAAAGCAATGGTTTTTGACATCTGTTTGAACATACGAAAATTGTCTACACTGCTAAGGAATAATACCCTTTCTTTCCTGCTTGATTCAGAAGTCAGCTCTGCAGAAAGACATTGGCTTATTGTACAGTTGTGGGTTTTTTTTCTCTGCTATTGATGGTATGTTTGTTAAAAAGCCTGGTTAGCTGGCATATAAAATATACTAAAGCATCTGATAATTTTTACATAATAATAGATACAACTACTAAATTAGAAAAGGTCTTTTGAAGTTAATGTTTTTCAGTTTTTAAAATAGTATTTAAATTCTCTTACACAATTAATGTGTTATTTCATTGTAGGACAAAGATGAAGTTGTGTTTGACTCAAAGACTCACATTCTAAATAAAAAAACTCCCATAAAGCAATCACAAGAAAAGACCTTGATTCGGGAATCGGATGTGATCAACAACTCTGAAGAGAAGCAAGATTTGAAAAAGTATAGCCAGCAAATGTTGGAAAGTCATCAAACTCCTGATGCTCCAAAGCACAACTTGAACATAGGCAAAGTCAATTTGACAGATTTCCAGGATTTCAGTGCGGGTATGGCTTCATGGGGGTCACCGGAGATTATGAGAAAGCAAGACATGAGCATGGAAGTTCAACCAGTGCTGACACCCTTTTCGGAAGTGGAAAGCACAGATCTTGAGATGATGCACACCAGGTCATCCATACAGGAAGATAATTCTGGATTGCTGGGATATCCTAACCTGTATGAAAACAGCAGTGACGAAGCAGCCGTGGGAGTAGATAGAAAATCTCCTGCTTTCTCTGAAAGTACCTACTCTGTTGATGACAACCAAGATACGGAGAAGAAGATTTTGGTAAGTGATGTTTCATGTCTGATTTAATTCCAATCAAATAAGGCTGCTCAGCTCAGTCCCTCGGATCATTGTTGGGCCACTGGCTCAAGTAGTAGAGCCATACACAGGAGGAGAGGTGTATAAGGTTCTGACCTGTATTAAAACCCTGTTTACCACTGCTTCTGATAATCCTAAAATTGAGAAATAAGCTGTTTACATCTGGCTTTGTGTCCTGTGTGTCTGCACACTGCTGATGTGGCGTCAGTAAAAATTTGGGTTTTACTCTCATGCTCTCAAAAGACTCTTCAAATCCAAGTACTTTTGCAGTGACACAAGCAGGAAGTGAGTGATAAATTTAGTGGTAATGCTTCATGTGCAAGTAATTGAGTTAAAACGTGTAAACATGTTTTACTTCCACAGTACTCAATTTACCATCAAAGTTCTCCACTCGCAGCTATCTGTCATTGAGTGTTAGTAGAGACTGAGTCAAAATTGAAGAATATAGGTTTTTCTTTTTAGTGGCAGTATTTTGTATATTGGGTCTGTATCATTTCACAGGAAGATAAAGTCTGTAATTCAGAAAATGAATCTTCGGTTGTATATTATTGTGCCTTGCTTTTGAAGGCAATTAATGATAAATACATGTCCCTTTCTTAACAGACTATTGAAAGGGAGATAAAAATGTGATGGAATGCCTTCCATTGTTGCATTCACTGTGGGATTTGCCATCTCCAGCACTAGAGATCTAGGCATTTGCTAAACTCTGCACTAGTAACATAGCTGTTACGAAATGCAGAAAACTCTACAGCTGGATTCTGAAAACTAAACTCATCTGAAAAATTTCTTTCCAAGCAGACGAGAGAAGCTGATAATCTAACTTTAACCCCTTCGGATTTACAAGATGATGTAAGATCAAGGGCATCTGCTGTAGATGAGATGAGTGATGGATATAGCAGCAGTAAGTTTAACTTTGGAGATTCCTTTCACCTTCAACTTCATTATAAAGCTGTTACAACATTTCCTCTTTCTCCCATTTTCTGTTACTGTAGGTCTTTTATTTGAAAGCTGTGCCTTTGTCAGGTGGATCTTTGTTTAGGGAGACTTGTATATTTGTGCTCGTGGAAGTCTGCTTCTACCTTTTCAACTTTACATACTGAAAAGGAGGCATGGGGGTTTTAGTGGGACCTGACTTAACTACAATACTTTCTCTGATGCTAAAGGCAACTTACAGCCTTTTTACTTGTAATTAGTCGAGATCTCACCCAATAAATTCAGCTGACCATGCTTTCAAATTAACAGGAGAAATCATGGTTATTTTGCAAATGGTTATGCTGGTTTCAAGTGCTTTAATCTTTGTAACACTGTTGGGGGGCTGTCTCTTTCTTCAGATACCAGCTCGAATTTTGCAGCTAAACTAAAGCAGGACCTACAGACATCAGAGCACCTGGATGCTAGTTTCATGGCTTATCTGCAGTACCGTGGAATGTTTCCAGATTTTATGGAATCAGTGAGAGAAAAGGAAATACTTTCACCACAGCTGAAGGTAATACATGGTTAATAGAAGCAATTTAAAACTGAAACAGCAGAAATGAAATGCTAGTATCAAATAGTTAGCTGTGACCTTTACACTGGAAACTGTTCTGTAATGGTTTGAAATTCAAGCTGATGATGGTTCTTGAGTAATTATTTCATCTCTCATGTGACAAATTTCCTGACATTTGTCTTGCTTGTACTTGCTAGAATTGAAGATTTTGCTAGGACAGCACTAGTGGTGTTCCAGAATGTGACAGTACAAGGACTAATTGATCTGATTTATGGCTTTGTCTTGGAGGCTTTACAGAAAGCCGTTTCCCAAGCAAGCGTAGCTAGCTGACATCATGCTCCCCTGCCTATTCTTGTCATTCTGATATGATGGAGAGCTGTGGGAACACCACTACAAGGTGTGGAGGAATCTTTCAAAGTCAGTTCCAGGAGTATGATGAATATACAGAAGACTAAGCAGCGATTACTTACTCTAGCTTAATAAGTTAAAGAAAGTATATGCCTGGGCCTCTATGGTTTGATGCTGTAGCTGAACAAGCTCTCACCTATTAGAGGAATCCCAGCTTGTGAAGGGGAGAAATTCAGTGCTCCAAGTCATGTCATCTGTGAGGCTGGTGAGAAGTAAGTGGGTGAGTACAGCAGGCTAAAGGGAGCTCTTAAAAACAAACCAGAAGAAATACACTTCCTAGCAAGTGAATGCTGCCTCCTCAAATGTTTAGCAGATTCCTTCAGTTTATTCAGCAAAATGAAGGAAGATCTGTGCAATGAAGTAAGGCTGTAAAAGGGGAAGGGAAGTCTGAATTCAGACTTATACTGGCTCGCACAAGTAACTCAAGGTGAAGGAGACTGGACCTTTATCTTGGCTTGAGGCAGAAGGAAGAACCTTCCCCCATCCCCTGAAGTGTCACTTCAAAACAGGCATGATGCTCTGGCACTGGAGAATGAAAAGCACATTGAGTAACGATGTGATGAAGGAAGCCAACCATGCAAAGGTGATGCAACACCTACTCACATTAGAAGCAGTGCTACCAGATAAGCTTGTAAAGTATTAGTAACCAAAGATTCCTTACTGAGGGGCACTGAAGCATCAGCATTTGCCATCCAGACAATTCCTCTAGAGATGTTTGCTGCTTATGGGAGCCTGAATTTGTGGCATCACTGAGAGACTGCCAAGCCTAGTGAACCCTGCAGATAACCTACATCTGTTCCATGTAGGAGCAGTAACACCATAACTATATACAATAACAATACTGTAACAAGGCAATTTGGAGCCATCAAAAGAGACTCTATGTCCCTCAGATGAATGTTAAAAAGATTGAGAGCACAGAAGGTATTCTCCTCTATCCTCCCAGTCAGAGGAAGGTGGTGTCCAGGATGGAGGACATAAACAGGAAAATACCTAGCTGTGTAGCTAGTGTAACCTATACTTCAGGTTTTGATTTCTGTGATCATGGAGAGGTCTGCTGGGAGCAGATGGGATTCACCTAACCAAGTAAGACAAGAGTGTCTTCACCAATAAGCTGGCCAAACCTCTAAGGAGAGCTTTAAATTAGACTTAGCAAAAGAAAGGGGTAGGGTTTTGAGCAACAAAGAAAAGCCAGGAGCAGCTGATGTATTAGGAACAACAGGGAAACACCTATGAAATGCCTCAAATAAGACTGGAAGAGGTTGCCCAGTGAAGCTCTGGGTGGGGCTTTAAGCAGCCTGGTCTAATGAAAGATACCCCCATGTGGTAGGGGTCGGACTAGGTGATCTTTAAAGGTCACTTCCAACCCAAATCATTCTGTATCTAGACCCTGTATGTAAAAGGTAATAATTCTCAAGAGCATAGTTTAATAGATTTTGTAGAAGAGTTGAATTTTATTCTATCTTAGGAAGCGGTTTCTTCTGTGAATTGTCAATCTAATCTTTACTGGCTGTAAGATCTGAATGCAAATCCCACTAGCGAATGTTTAGTTGGAACAATTTACCGTGCTTCTGTTGTTTATGTTTACTAAGGTTTTCATCATTTAGCTTTGGTTCTTGACATGATCACTGGTTTGATTCAAATGACAGGAAAGCAACTCAAGTTGGTTCAAAAGTTAAGCTATTCAAAATGTACAAAGAAAGAATATCAAGAGTTTAAGAGAAGTACTCTGTACTGTTGCTGCTGTTAAAGTGAGTGGCAACGAGGAACAGCTCCACATCAAGCTGGGATATTTCTGATGAGCTGTGTGTAGAAAAGGACTTAAATCTCCGGTGACCTTCCTTGAAAAGAGACCAGGAAACATCTGTGCATGATGTAATAGTTTGTGAACAGGGAATTTATTTAGGAGATTATTTTTCGTGACAGTGGCAGAGGAAACAATTTCCACTGTGTAACTTATTAAGACTGATTATTTTGGGAGATGTTATTTGTACGTAAGCTGCTAAATTAAGCCAAAGTTGTCTGAATACATAATTCATTTTTCTGGCATTGCTGGGGTATAGTAACCTTCAGACTTGATAGAATTTGATTTATTCCTAGGAAAGTTAGCTAAACAGTTCAGAAACAACAGAGGTAAAGCACAGTCCTTTGCCTTAATTACACATAAGCGTGTGGATGTGCACAGCAATAAGATACTCTGGCTGAGGCTCCCACTTGTACTTTAACGTTGTGAATATACTGTTAGTTTAACTCTTGAATATTGTTGTTAGTTGTGGGGAGATAAAAATTCGCTGGTAACTTGGCTCACTGCATGTGTGTTTGAGTATGGATATTGATTTATTCAGCATACCAAGTAGCAGAGCAGACCTGCGTGCTTATATCTGTATCACAGATATCAGACAGCAACCTTATTTTCCTTGTCTAGTGTTCTCCCATCTTGCTCTTATACTACCAGGATGCTGATGCCTTTCTCCTAACATCATGCCTTTTTCCCTTTCAGACCGTGCTGAAGATGGTGTATGAAGAGAGCCGCAAAATCCTGGCTTTGTCAGAATGTCCCTTTGATTTCAGGGAGCTGAAAAATGTCCATCAGACCCGAGCAGTGATGGAGGGATGTCAGAAGGAGGGCTTAGCCCTGCTGGATGCTATACAGTCGCTGAAAGATTACCTTGGCAAGGTGGCAGATAAAGGAGACAAGGTATGACACTAAAGGTATCCTTTAAAGCAATGATATGAGGAAAGGCTGGAGGAGCTGGGCTTGTTCAGCACAGAGAAGAGCAGGCTCAGGGGGTGCATGATAGATGTATAAGTGGAGTTGTTGGAGCGACTCCAGAGGAAGACATGGAGATGCTGCGAGGGCTGGAGCAGCTCTGCTCTGGAGCCAGGCTGAGAGGGCTGGGCTGGGTCAGCCTGGAGATGAGAAGACTCCTTAAGGGGAGACCTCAGAGCAGCTCCAGTGCCTCAAGGGGCTGCAGGAAACCTGGAGAGGGGCTTTGGACAAGGGCCTGCAGGGACAGGACAAGGGGAATGGCTTTAACCTGCCAGAACAGGGGAGACTGAGATGAGCTCTTAGGCAGAAGCTCTTCCCTGTGAGGGTGCTGAGGCGCTGGCACAGGGTGCCCAGAGAAGCTGTGGCTGCCCCATCCCTGGCAGTGTTCAAGGCCAGTCTGGACACAGGGGCTTGGAGCACCCTGCTCTAGTGGAAGGTGCCCCTGCCTGTGGCAGGCGTTGGAACTGGATGAGCTTTATGGTCCCTTCCAACACAAACAATCCTATGGTAAGTATGCGAAGGGAGGGTGTCCAGAGCATGGGGCTGTACTCTTCTTGGTGGTGTCAGGGTTAGGGTTAGGACAAGAGGACAAGAGGCATAAAACTAAAACATAGGCTGTTCAACCAAAACATGAGGAAGAACTTCTTTACTCTGAGGGTGACTGAGCATCGGAGCGGGTTCCCCAGAGAGATTGTGGAGTCTCCATACTGGGAGCTACTCAGGAGCAATCAGGACACAAGCCTGAGTGATGTGCTCTGGGGGATGCTGCATGAGCAGAGAGGACTAGATGACCTCCAGTGGTCCCTTCCAACCTCAACCATTCTGTGATTCTGTGAAAGTAACCAGTCTTTTACACCTATAGAAATACACATTGTTATGTAGTTAGTGTGTGTGTGTGTTGTATGAGGAGCAAGGGACTCTTTCTGAGGTTGGAACAGTCTTTTTAAGCACCTTTGGTCTGCTTAAATTAACAAGTCGATATACTCTTACACAGGAATGAGATGAAAGACAGTAGGTTATACATTGAGAAAGATGCCATTTAAAATATATATATATTTAACAGGAATTTTCAGGTATTGCTGCTGACTGGAGAGGAGAACTTCTGCAAGCAGTACAGAGTGTGTTTGAGAAGGAGAGAAATGTGTTGCAAATTGACTTGAAGTCTCACTTCTCCAATCCTGGGGCTGATGGGAATGGTTCATTAGTAGAAAAACTGGAGTACATCATGAAACAGCAGGTAAGAAAACCTCTTCAAGTGTTATGCTTCTAAATTCTATCTAGAATTCTATCTGGAGCTTTACAGACCTCTCTCTTGCACAGAGTAGATACTAAGCTAACTCTGAATCAGGAAATTTTTTCTGCAGTAATTAATATTTAGGTTTTAGGTCATGAACAAGTGGTCTGTAGTAATAATTATGTATCAACCATTATTAATAACTATCATTCTATTTGGAAGCTAGTGAAGTGGTTTTTTTTCTTTGTTACTCACTGTTAACATTTTGCACTAATATGAACTTAGTCATTTGAAGTGCCTTATACTGCAAGGGTGTCTGTAAGGTTCATATTTTTAGGAAATACGGTAATAGCCTTGGGGATTTAATAGGATTTGGTTTGTTTTCAGGAGGAACAGAGGCAGATGGTCGTAGAGCATCTTTTCTCCTCAGACCGGAATAGCTTGCTCTCCGAAATACAGGACCTCCGAGCACAGCTACGTATGACGCATCTTCAGAACCAAGAGAAGCTACAGCAGTTACAGGAAACCCTTACCAATGCAGAAGAAATTGGGAGCAAACGAGAACATCACCTTCGTAGGAAAGGTAATCATCCCCCAAGTCCTTGTTACCTGGTCTTCCATGCCAGCTCTTTCCTTTTTTTGCCTGGAAGATGAAAGGCAAAAAAAGATTGTTTTGCAAAGAAGCATATCATAGAATGGTTTGGGTTGGAAAGGATCTTAAAGCTCATCTAGCTCCAATCCCCTGCCATGGGCAGGGACTCCTTCCACTAGAACAGGTTGTTCCAAGCCTCTGTGTCCAACCTGGCCTTGAACACTGCCAGGGATGGGGCAGCCACAGCTTCTCTGGGCACCCTGTGCCAGCGCCTCAGCACCCTCACAGGGGAGAACTTCCTTATATCCAACATGAACTTCCCCTGTTTCAGTCTGAACCCATCACCCCTTGCCCTATCACTACAGTTCCTGATGAAGAGTCCCTCCCCAGCAACCTTGTACCCCCCTTCAGACACTGGAAGCTGCCCTGAGGTCTCCACGCGCCTTCTCTTCTCCAGGCTGAACAGCCCCAGCTTTCTCAGCCTGTCTTTGCATGGGAGCTCCTCCAGCCCCTGCTCATCCTTGTGGTATTCTCTGGACTTGCTCCAACAGCTCCATGTCCTTCTTATGCTGTACAATTCTTCAGTTTTACTAATGCACTCAGGTTGCTATGATTTTAGCAGATGAAGGAATTCTTTCTAATGTTAGTAGTTAAGAAACCTCTGTGAAAAGCAGAGAAGCTTTAAAATAACCCAAAGCAACAGAACTGGAGGGTGACTCTTAAATAGCTTATACATGTAGAAACACAAACAAGGACAGTAAAATAATTCTATTTTATATGAATATATATATATGTTTGCCAGTAAATTGATGTGTTTGCTTAATAAGGGTTAGAGTCCATTAGCAACAAGTTACTTACAATATATCCCAGTAGCTCGGGGTAAGTGATAACATACTGTCAATTTCTCTGTAATACAAATAACATTTCCTTATCCTAGTTGAATTATTAGAATATAAGCTTCAGGAGGAAAAATCTATTGTAAGTGACTTGCACAGCACCCTGTCTGAGAAGCAGAAGAGAGCCTCTGAAATGTGTGATCTGTTGAATCAAGAAAAAGCAGCCCTGAAATCAGAGCTTTCTGAAAGTAAACAAGAGAATGAAAGGCTGCAGAAATCCCTAGAAGAGCTTCAGAGGGAATTGAACCAGTTACGGTGAGAAGTAAATTTATTCACTTATTCTACTCATCAGCAGGTCTGAAAGGACTTTATATACTATATATATCCAGTGAGGATCCATGACTGGTGTAGCACTTTGAAACAGGAGGAGGAAAACGAACCTCTCACTTGTCATGGCTGTGTTAATTTTTCTTCTTCAGTAACGGCCTAGACCCCTGCATCCCTGATGTACCCCACTCCTGCAGCTTTTGGCTGAGTCTTTTTGTTGGTACTTCTGTTTGTCTGTCATCTTGCGTATGCTTCCCCACCTCACACACTCCTGGTATTTTTCCTTCACAAGGCAAGTTTTGCTCTGCCATTGTAGGTAACGTCTCTTTATTGTTACTAAATAGTGAAATCCCAGCTTTGCTTGCAGGAAGGTAAATGTTTTCAGCTGCTAAATAGCTGACTTGAAAACCTGCTCTCTCTAGAAAGAGCAGAGGCTTTAGAGAACAAATCAGTAGACCAGCTCACAAAAAGTAACCCAGAATACCTTGCTGGCGTTTTTGGAAGAGGATGTCCTGTTCTGAACACAGACAGAAGTGACGTTTTGAACTTTGCAGGTCTGAGCTGGATAAAAAAGAAAAGGCTTTGACAACAGCACTTGAAGACTTGAAGGCTGAGCATCTGAAGCAAACTGAGCTACAAGATCTATTTGAGGAACAGCAGCTTCAGCGTAAGAAAACAGAATATGAAAAGACAAAGGCCTTGGAGGTAATGTCCTACATCTCAGTGCCTCAGGTCACCTCCCTTGGTGCATGAAGTTAACTCTCTAACATAACTAACAGGTTATTTTGCAGTCTTTTCACATCAGATAGTTTTTGTTTAGTAAGTATTATAAACCAAAAACATTCTAGTGAATATGCATAGGCTTATTTTCTTTTCACAGAATTAAGGCTTTCAGTTGCCCTTCCTAACTGCACATACAGAAATAACAAGTGTTGTGCCTTTTCTTTCCTCTCTTTGTATCTTAGTATTTCCAGAGCCTTAACACTTTCACGTTTCACCAGTACTGCCCCTTGCTGTGTAGGGAGAGCCAGATTCTCCAACTGTGTAACTGCACCCTTGGTTGCAGAGCAAATGTGCTATGAGGATGGGATGTGTATGATCAACTGAGATTATAAAGGAAACCATCCAGTGGTACATGTGCTTGGCAGAGAGTAACTGGAACCTTTCCAATATAACGTGTATTTTTGGAGGTTAACCAGAGTATTTTTGTTCCCTTTCTCCTAAACTGAACAGAAAAGAGATAAAGAGCTTTCTCTCTGATACTGTGATAACAGTGACTTGGTGCTTGTAGAAGGCTTACAGTACTGGAAAAGGAAGAAGATTTAACATAAGCCTTTTTTTTTCTTAAACACCAAACCCCGACTCCAAAACAATCCTAGTTCAATGCCTTAGGTGAGGAAACACAATTCTGACTCCATTCCTTGTAGTTTGGCCTCTCACATCATCTTTCCTATAGGTGTTTAGGTTTGTGGGTAGGTTTTGTTGGGATTGTTGTTACTACTTACATGGTAGCACATGGCACTAACATCCTCCAGCTTTTAAAAGTGAAGCTTATGCAGGGGAGGCAGGGCCCATTTTAGTCAAGGCAAAGAGAAAGTGCATTGCCCTAGGTATAGCTGTGCAACAGATTCTCAGTTCACATCTCTGCAGTCTTGCATTTCCAAATCATCCCTTCTAGCACGCCTATAAAAAGCTGATGCCACTTAGCATCTGACCTGGCTTTCTACCATATGAGAGGACAGGTCAGCTCTGACTGTCTGCAAACACCCTGGGACTGCCCCTTCATTGCTGCTTTTCTTCTGAAGAAAGGCTGGTTCCCAAAATGGGTCTAGGGATGGATTATTTTTATCTGTCTGTACTGTGTGCTTTAAGCAGATGGGCTGTAAAATCCAGAGGTTTTACCACTACTCTTACTGCTTAGATTTTTCAGTCTCTTTAAATTAACGTGGGTTATTTCTGCTTCAGATGTAACTTAAGGGGATTGAGTGATTCCTCACTAATTGAAGGACTTGCTAATTGAAGATGATATTTTAACATTACATATTTGGTTTTGTTACTTGGTGTCATTGAATCCCAGCCTAGTTTAGGCTGGAAGTGGCCTTAAAGCTCATCCAGCTCCATCCCCTGCCATGGGCAGGGACACCTTCCACTGGAGCAGGGTGCTCCAAGCCCCTGTGTCCAACCTGGCCTTGAACACTGCCAGGGATGGGGCAGCCACAGCTTCTCTGGGTACCCTGTGCCAGCGCCTCAGCACCCTCACAGGGAAGAGCTTCTGCCTAAGAGCTCATCTCAGTCTCCCCTGTTCTGGCAGGTTAAAGCCATTCCCCTCGGCTTGTCCCTACAGGCCCTTGCCCAAAGTCCCTCTCCAGCTTGCATGTTGGTTTCTTTAGGCACTGGAGCTGCTTTAAGGCTCCCCATGCTTCTGGCACTTGTAATTAGAAACTTAAACTTGCTATTTTAAATTAATTGGGGTTTTATACCTGAACTACTTTAGTTCAGTCTTCCTGGATAAAACAGGAGGCTGGAAATTGCCGAATGCCAGCCAGCCCCACACTGTCTGTGCTTCCCCCTTTGAACAGGAGCTGCAGGCTGCCTTGGAGCTGCAGTTGATGCAGAAGAGCCAGCTGGCTGTTTCCTTGGAGCATGAGCAAACAGTCAGTGATAATCTCCGCAAGGAACTTCAGATCGAGCACTCCCGCTGCGAAGCTTTGCTGGCCCAGGAACAGGCCAAGCTGTCGGAGCTCCAGAAAAATCTGGATGCTGAGAAAAATCGCTCTTTGGAGCTCCTGAATTCCTTGAATCACGAACGTGTTTTGACAGAGCAGTTGAGCGCGAGAGTGAAAGAAGGTGCTTCTTGTCAGTACAGGGAGTCACTGCTGGAGCAAGCCTTTGTTCGAGAACTCCAAGCCCAGCTGGAAGAAGAAAGGTCCCGAAGCATGGAGCTAGCTGCTATTATTGAGAAGATGCACCAGAAGGCCATTCGTTCCAAAAGGCAGCTGGAGGCTGAGGTACAGATGTGCTGTGAAGAAACCCAGAAGGAGAGAGAAGTCAACGACAAGTTACGAGCTATGCTGGAATCTCTCCAGGCTCAAAAGCAAGAGGTAATCCGGTCCTTAGAGGCCCAGAAGGAGAGGGAGGCAAAGCTGAAAGCTGACTGGGAACAACTGCAGTTGCTCTACAAGGCCATGAAAGAGCAAGATAAAAACAAGAAAGAGGCGAGAGACAGAGAGAGGAGACAGCAGCAACACACAGAGGTAGAGAAGCAGAAGAACTGGCAGAGAGATCAAGAGAGACTGGTGAGAAAGCTCTGCAAGGTTTGCCTTACACTGAAATAGCCACAAACTGGCATTTAACGCTGTGGGTGGTGTTTTTTAATGGAAATATTTCCTTCCCTTGAAACAAAGCTTTCTGAAAAACACATTAGATGAGAAATGCAGGAAAAGAGCTCAAATACAGCTGTTTTCAGGGAGTTGTGTCTGGGTTTGCTGTTGACAGAAGTTGATTTTTACATCTTAGCCTATGCTTGGAATTGACAGTTGTTAACAGATGAAGAAGGGTATGGCTTAAACACAGAATGGCACTGAATTAGGTTTCATGTCAGTACCCTTATTTTGAGCTAGGCTCCTAATTATGGTTTGCAGCAGTCTGGATTTTGCCCTTGTTTCTCAGCTCCTTGGCTTTCGTTAGGGAAGGAGGGAAGCTTTGCAGGCTCTCTGGAGGCTTCTCAGTCACCATCTCTGAAAATGGATGGAGAAAATGCCTATTCAGAGTCATTGAATGGCTTCCTGGTGGCCTTCCCCTAAGAGTGGTCTGTGAGTTAAGGAACACTGGGAGGGATATGCTGGATACGGATAGTTAGGTGGGATGCTTTTACTTGCCGTCTGTGTGTGTATATCAAAACAAAACCAAAACCCACTCATATCCATATATATATTTGTATATGTGTGTGTATGTGTATGGTGCAGTTGCCTACTCCTTATTCTGTTCTAACAGAACTTGGAACAGCAACACCAGAGGGACGAACAAAGAATTAAGGAACTGCAGGGAACAGTGGCAGTATTAGAAGAACGCAGTCTCCTGTCACCCAGCCATCAGCAAGAACTGTTGTGTACCTCAAAGAAAGATCGAAACGTGAAACAGGCCATGACAAAAGAAACTGAGAAACCACATTTGCAACAGCAGCAGCAACAGCTAGAGAAGATAAGGCAGCAGTTGCTTTCTGTAGCTGTGCACCTGAATGAGTTCATAGATAAAACCGTGGATAAGTGAGTAGTTCATAAAATAGTCATTTGCTTTCCACTTTGCTTATGAACTTGTGTGGGTCATGGATGAGAGCCCTGTGCTGAAGGGAGCGAGCAGTGTTTCTGCTTCCAGGACTCAGCCTTGTGTGAGACCATGCTTTTGTGGTGGTAGCAGACTGGTTATTGCCATCCACTGCAGCCATTCCACTTAGACTCTTGTGTGCCTGTGTCTGAAGAAACCCTGCTTAACACCCAGCTCCCTACTGGAAAGAGTTGGTTGGTAGTTTGGCAGCTGCAGCAGTGTGATTAGAGAGCAATCAAGACAGCAGGCTCATCAACACATCTGCGTGGATAGAATGGGAAACTCCATTGAGCATGGCAGGGAAAAACAAAGTGTCAGGAATGAATGGACAAGTAGCATTTAATTTCTTATTTCTTTGGCAGCAGAGTAAGATACTGGTGGTGTTTTGCTGCAGCCTGAATTTGCGTGGTAGAATTTCAGACTGGTGTAAAGTACAGTCTTCTGAATAAATCCTGTGCAGCAGTAATTAGAAATGCTACTTTTGAAAATTAGCAAAACTTACTCATTTCTGTGTGCATTCATAGTAGTTTGTGTGATGAGGAGTACATAAATACAGCCTCAAAACTTCAAGGGTATCCAGTAGGGAGGAGGTATCAAACGTACTTTCACATTACTACAGATCACCCTGATACTGAAAAAGTATTTCTGTTTGACAGAACAATCAATGATTGGCCTGTATCAAGTGATGAAGCTGTAGCCTCTTTACTGCAGACATTAAAGGAACTAAAATCAGATTTATTGTCTCCTTCTGCATCTCAGGTAAGGAAAACAGCATCTCTATGTTGATCATCAGTAAGTTCTGTATTCTTTGGATTGCAGCATACATATCAGTTGATTTATTGACTTCCTTCCCTTTCTTTTTCAGTAAAACATCCTGAGAAAAATCATTTTTTGCCTTGGGGGTGGAAAAAAAAGATGTCCTCACATTGTCACTATATGAACATATTTTATTCTCAGCCTCTTGCTTTTTGTTATACTGCAAAGCCTGCTTCTAACGGTGTTTTATCTTCCTAGATACACAATAATATATCCAAGGGTATCAATCCCTGGAATGTGTGGCTTCTGGATGCATCCAGAGACAGTTGGTTTTCAGTGAACTGTCAACTCCTTTTCAGGAAGCCCAGGAGTGGTTTGTCATCTCAGGAGGCCTCTTCTGACTGATATCTGCAGTATTGCAAATGCTTTATGCAAGTCTAGGGGTTGTCAAAGACTGAGGCCCGGTCTACTGATATGAAATACATTATGAAAACTTCAGTATTTTAGATTCCATCTTGTTCACCAGATGACTTTGCCCTATCATTTATGACTTTCCCTCATAATAGAGATCTTCAACCACATTTCAGCCAAAATTTGGGGATAGGGATACCTAACAGTCCTGGCTCCTGTTTGATTCTGCCTCTCTCTATTCCTTCACCTGCTGGATAGCAGATCCCTAGAAATCACACCTTTGGGAAATAGTTCTGTCTGTCTCTGCTACAGGAAGAGGCTTTTGTAACTCGTGTGATTGTCACATACTCTGTAACACGAGATGTATAACAAGCTGCTTTGGCAGGGTGCAAGCTCTGTCTGTGTCTTAACTGCTTACAAAACACAATAAATACTTCCCTCATGTCACCTGTGCAGCCATTTAAGTGGTTGCCAAATGGATCATCTCCAGCCTTGAGGAGAGGGATGTGACTTCTTCCCTGGGGAGTGTCCATGGAGTTATTTTGGTTAAGCCTTCCTCTCACAAAGCTTTAGAGCTCTCTGCTGTGGACAAAATGCTCAGAGATCCTGGGGGGGGGGAACAAGACAACCTTATGGCTCTATTTAAATTGGACTTAGCCCAACTCCCTCCAGAGCTGAGCTGTTTTTCTGGCGCAGCTCCCTCTAAGTTATTACTCTACTGGTAAAGAAAAATAGTTTGGGTTGTTTGGTTTTTCCTCTGATACCGTTAGGTCTTCTGCATTACCAGCTCTGTTCCAAATGGTTTCACAAGATTTAGGTTTTCCAGGCTCTCATCACATTAAGCCCAGGAATGCCATGCAGAATAGCAGCCCCTTCTCTTGTTGGACCACTCTTTGCAATTGGCTCCTCTAGGGACTATGGCCACACTAAAATCAAGGGACTCAAGTTTTCCAATTTCTTTTGTTTTGTTTAACAAAAGAAGTTTAGTGGAGCACTCTAAAGGTGTATAGCTTAGGCAGCAAAACCCATCTTGGTATTGTTGCTTCTGTGGGCACAAATGTTCCCTTCCCTCTGCCCTCTTCTTTGATTTCTTTTCCAGAATCACCTTTTGCTTCACTTTCCTCCCTGAATTTCTCTTTCCATTAAGATACTGAACTACATGCTCTGGAGACCAAAGGAATATACTGCTATTGACTCCTTGAGTTGTGATAATGTGGGACTATTAGGCAGGGAACGTGTCATCAAATGCCAAAAGGGAAAACCTGTGCCAAAGTGAATATGGAGTCAACTGATCAGACAAAAGCCTACTGGTTCAGTAGAATCAACTGCATAGATGACTCACATGGAATTCCTTCAGATATTACAAGTATCTGTTACCACCTTCAAACTGAGCTTTTGTAGGTTTGTAGGTCCCTAGGATGGTGGGACCATGATCCTCACTGGGATGCTTGCTAAGGAGGCCAATATATAGCAGCTTTCCTCCCTTTAAGTATGATACACGTTTTTTTTTTCCCCCATGTTTGAAGTATTATTAAAAATACTTACCTATCTGAAGTGTATTTTGTACCTGAAGTCCTTATCTCTGCCCTCATTTTCAAAGTGCTCTTCAGTCTCATCTCAATGTGCGCTGTGGCACAGCCGCTATGCCAGTGAAGGACATACAAAGGGAAATGCATCTTTCAAGATAAAAAAGGTTCAGCGGAAAAACCTGAAATTGTATAGAACATCTGTGAATTAGATAAGTACAGGACAAGAGTTTAACTTGGACAGAAATCAATGCCTAATTTCAAAGTGGTGCTGAGGGTAGTGTTAGATTCTTGAAGCATCATTCAACTCATTTTAAATATGCTGAGAAGTGGAGAGCATTTCATACAATCATGGAATGGGTTGGAAGGGCCCTTAAAGCCCATCCAGTTCCACCCCCTGCCACAGGCAGGGACACCTTCCCCTAGAGCAGGGTGCTCCGAGCTCCTGTGTCCAACCTGGCCTTGAACACTGCCAGGGATGGGGCAGCCACAGCTACTCTGGGCACCCTGTGCCAGCGCCTCAGCACCCTCACAGGGAAGAGCTTCTGCCTAAGAGCTCATCTCAGTCTCCTCTGTTCTGGCAGGTTAAAGCCATTCCCCTTGTCCTGTCCCAAGCCCCTCTCCAGGTTTCCTTCAGCCCCTTTAGGCACTGGAGCTGCTTTAACGTCTCCCCTTAAGGAGTCTTCTCTTCTTTGGGCTGAACAAGCTCTTAGTTTCCAAGTGTTGAGAAGACTGCTACTAAAGGGAATAGGATTCCTGTACAGCCCCTCAGAGAGATCAGCAGTGAAGAGGTAGCTTGATAAACAATTGCTTTGATCCTTCTTAAAAAAGCTTTCCTGTGTGCTTCAGCTGCCCATCCTACCATTTAACACCTGGATGCCACTGCTGGTTTTCAGCCTAGTTATCTTCGCAGTTTTTGTCCATCAAGTTAGGTTATTACTGTCTTTGAGAGGCTTGCTGTGGGAGTAATATGCAAACCCCATCACAGCTCACTTCCTTTGGGTTTCTTTTTTTAGATCAGATCTACGTGTGATACCAGCTCTGTTCAAGCACTGGAAAGAGAATCCTGGCAGCAGGAAAGGAACATTTTGCAGAAAGCTCTGAAACAGGCTGAATCAGAACTGGCTAAAGCCAGTGCTGGAATTGCAAACAAACCACTGGTAGAAACTTCCAGTCCTAAGGTAAAATTCTCATGATGGCCAGCAAAGGGGCTGTCTGGAGCTCAGGGAGCGAGCAGTGCCACAGGCTTTGGCATGTCATTTCAACCTTTGACACATGGTTTGCTCTCACCATCTTGCCTATTGTACAGCTTTGCTGTGTGAGAACTTACCAGCTCAGGATCATAAAAACCTCTGGGGAGTTTAGTCCTTGGTAATGCTGTTCTTTAGGCATTGCCTAAGGCATTAATGTCACATCTA
Organism: Neopsephotus bourkii; assembly: GCF_033783945.1. Lineage (NCBI taxonomy): Eukaryota > Metazoa > Chordata > Aves > Psittaciformes > Psittacidae > Neopsephotus > Neopsephotus bourkii. The sequence continues at coordinate 2,177,817 of NW_026900841.1, forward strand.
GGGCAGGTAATTTAGTAATTCTATTTTATCTCTTTTAATAATGATGATAATAAAACTTCCTGTTGCAGAGGAGCCAGGAAGTGGGCAGCTCGGATTTCTGGAGATACATCTGTCAGATTATGGCATTTAGGTTTCACTTATTGCTGTAGTTGCTATCTGAAAAGCTGTCTTTATAGATGAACAGTTTTACACACTGCTTATTAAATTAGGAACACCTTCCCCTACATACCTCATCAGAGAAGTTCATGTGTAACTTCCTTGGTGTTAGACAGGAACATGCACCCAAAGTAACCAAGGTCTATGGACCCAATTGTTATTCTTAAAGGAGGGGGAGATTCAGACTTCTTGTCCAAGCATGAAAATATCTAACATCCATTATTTTTAATGTGCCCTCACCAGTCTTAAATACTTTTTATTCCTCTGACACATTTGATCATCATCAAGCCTGACAGGCGCTTATCCCAGTGTGTTTTCTGGTTAATATTTAAAGCAGATGTTAATTTTTTTGTTAGAGTTAAATTGGTTTAGAGTTTCAGATATGACCGTGTTGCTTTGAAACCTTCAGGAGAGCTAAGGCACTCCAAACGTGGGGGCTTTTTAGCTACATACAGAATCCTTCCTGCTGCCCTTGTGCCCATGATATCAGCGTTCCATGTGAAGACAGCTTGGTTGTGGTTGGTGTTTTGCACATCAAGCAGTAACCAGGCCAAAACTTTCGAGCCTAGCCAAGACCACAGATTATACACAAACTCATTAGACTTTGTACAAGCCTCTATGTGTGGTGTCCACTGCAGGAGTGTCATACCATGGCATTGCACCAAAACTGGCTGTCATGGTGGCTGTGACACAAATACTTGCTCAGACTTACATTCAGAATCATAGAATCATAGAATAGTTAGGGTTGGAAAGGACCTTAAGATCAAGTTCCAACCCCCCTGCCATGGGCAGGGACACCTCGCTCTAAACCATATCAACCAAGGCCTCATCCAACCTGGCCTTGAACACTGCCACGGATGGAGCATTCACAACCTCTTTGGGCAACCTATTCCAGTGCCTCACCACCCTAACAGGAAAGAATTTATCCTTATATCCAATCTAAACTTCCCCTGTTTAAGTTTTAACCCATTACCCCTTGTCCTATCACTACAGTCCCTAATGAAGAGTCCCTCCCCAGCATCCCTATAGCCCCCCTTCAGATACTGGAAGGCTGCTCTGAGGTCTCCATGCAGCCTTCTCTTCTCCAGGCTGAACAGCCCCAACTTTCTCAGCCTGTCTTCATACAGGAGGTGCTCCAGTACCTGATCATCCTCGTGGCCTCCTCTGGACTTGTTCCAACAGTTCCATGTCCTTTTTATGTTGAGAATACCAGAACTGCACACAATACTCCAAGTGAGGTCTCATGAGAGCAGAGAGAAACTTGCACTGCTTCCATGCTTCATAATTATAAGTTATCTTTCTATATTTTGGTAAAGCCACATAGGTTTTAGATACCCACAGTGTGGGAGATACTGCTGGAAAAAGCTAACTTTTCTGAGCTTTCTGTAGCCAAATTTTAACAGATTGGATTTATTTTTGTTTCCTGTTTTTGCTTTTTCTCCAGTTGCAGAGATTATATAGGAAGTACCTCAGAGCAGAGAGCTTTAGAAAGGCTTTGGTTTATCAGAAGAAATATCTCTTGCTGCTTCTCGGTGGTTTTCAGGACTGTGAACAAGCCACCCTCTCCCTAATAGCACGCATGGGAATCTACCCCTCGCCTGCAGACCTGCAGCTTTCTGGATCACGTTCCCGTCCTTTTACCAAGTTCAGATGTGCAGCCAGGGCAATCATTGCCATATCAAGGTAAAGCTAAAACATGGTCTCTCTTATGTGATATTTTCCTGGGAATTTTAAAAAAGTAGCGTTCCTGTGGCTTATCCTAGATTAATATTAAGCAAAAGCTACCTCCAAAACTCATTCAAACTGGTGGAGGGGTATCATGCAAGATTCCCATTCTTGTGACCTGGGTCCCTGCCTGTGGCAGGGAGCTGAAACAAGGTATCTTTAAGGTTCCTTCCAATCAAACATTCCATGATTTATGACTTGTTAGCTATAGCTTTGGCTAAACTGCAGTTGGAAAGTCAGTGCTAACTTGGATGTGTACTAAACTATAGACTGATACAAATCTGTTTCTATCCTAAGGTATATCTAGCAGCAATCTAGTTGAGAATCAGTGCACAGCCACTACAAACTGTTTTCCTTTCAGGTCTGATCCTTACCTAGTTGGACTTACTGACTAGTTTGTCTTGTTTCAGAATGTGATCATCTCATCAAAGATGGTTTTCCCCTCTTGAATCTGGAAGCATGTGTTTCACTGGGCTTGAGTCTATCATATTCTATCACTTACTATCAGATGGGTTTTGTTAATTGTACTTGGGACAATATGCCATCTTGTAATGGGTTTTGAGACCATTTAACGAAAAGAATAGTTTTAAATGCCATCATTTTATGCCATCCAGAGGGAACTGGACAGGCTTGAGAGGTGGGACTACGTGAACCTCATGAAGTTCAACAAGGCCAAATGTAAGGTCCTGCCCTGGAGTTGGGGCAATCCTAAGCGAAACACAACCTGGGAGAGACTGGATGGAGCATCCTGGAGGAGATAGACTTGGGGTTGTTGGTCAATGAGAAGCTTCCCATGACCCGGCTTCAGTGTGTGCCCAGAAGCCCCCCATGTTCTGGGCTGCACCCCCAGGGCATGAGCAGCAGCTCAGGGAGGGGATTCTGTGGTCTGGGGAGACCCCCCCTGCAGTCCTGATCCAGCCCTGGGGCAACAGCACAAGAGGGACATGGAGCTGTTGGAGTGAGTCCAGAGGAGGCCACGGGGATGCTGCGAGGGCTGGAGCAGCTCTGCTCTGGAGCCAGGCTGAGAGAGCTGGGCTGGGTCAGCCTGGACAAGAGAAGGCTCCTTAAGGGGAGACCTCAGAGCAGCTCCAGTGCCTAAAGGGGCTGCAGGAAACCTGGAGAGGGGCTTTGGACAAGGGCCTGTAGGGACAGGACAAGGGGAATGGCTTTAACCTGCCAGAACAGGGGAGACTGAGATGAGCTCTTAGGGAGAAGCTCTTCCGTGTGAGGGTGCTGAGGCGCTGGCACAGGGTGCCCAGAGAAGCTGTGGCTGCCCCATCCCTGGCAGTGTTCAAGGCCAGTCTGGACACAGGGGCTTGGAGCACCCTGCTCTAGTGGAAGGTGTCCCTGCCTGTGGCAGGGGTTGGAGCTGGGTAAACCTTAAGGTCCCTTCCACGCCAAACCAGTCTGGGATTCTATGAAATGTAAGTGGGTTACTTCTTTGCAATTTCCTTGTCCAGTAAAAATGATTACTACCAAGTTTAAGACTTTCAGGAGATGTCACAGAATGTCTTTTGGCTCTTGTCTTTTACATGGATGCTATAGTGATTGTGATATCAAAGGATGTAGAAACAGTGACCTTCAAATTACTTCTCCTAGTCAGGAAGAGCTGCCACAGAACTCTGGAAATGAGGGACAGTGCAGGAGCAGTGCCACAGCAAGCAAGCCTTCCCAAAAGGTAGAGGAGCATTGCAAAGTAAAATGGGATGACCCTTCACTCTAATGACCAAAGCTGAAGAATGTTTCCTCTATTCCTGCAGGGATTCTTATTTTGATGCCAGCAAAGTTTAACATCAAAATTCAGTGTATTTTGACTTATTTTTAATGGTTGCCCAAATTTCTTTTGTTACCAAGGTTAAAGTTTTTGGTGAAGAAGTGGAACAAAGTTGGCAGGAAGAGCACACAGGATGAAACCATTGCTCACAGTACAGGAGGTTACACAGGTAAGCCTTTTGGTACTTTGTTTTAATCATGATTTCTCTTTAGTGATGCAGTCCGTTTGAAAACAAACCCCAAAATACACCCATAGAAGTGGCAAAATCTGTTCACCTGTTAACACAGGACAGGACAAGGGGAATGGCTTTAACCTGCCAGAACACGAGAGACTGAGCTGAGCTCTTAGGCAGAAGCTCTTCCCTGTGAGGGTGCTGAGGCGCTGGCACAGGGTGCTCAGAGAAGCTGTGGCTGCCCCATCCCTGGCAGTGTTCAAGGCCAGGTTGGACACAGGGGCTTGGAGCACCCTGCTCTAGTGGAAGGTGCCCCTGCCCGTGGCAGGGGGCTGGAACAGGATGAGCTTTAAGGTCCCTTCCAACACAAACCACTCCGGGATTCTTTGAACCACTGTGGTGTGGTTCGTTATGAAACTTCAGTCCTGAAACCTCTGCTGAACTTCTGCCTCACTGCAAAACAGCATCCTGGCAGCTTCATAAAAATAATATTTGGGTTTGGTTTCAAGATTTTTTTTGTGAGTTAACAGACTTCTCTGAAGGGGTTTTTCTGTTTTAATGAAAACAAAATACCCCCCGCACTTCCCAAACCTTCACCAAACCCAATAAACCCTATCTCGTTTCTGTGCTGTTTCTAGAGTTGGGCAGTGTAATCAACTGTAACATGTACTTAGGGCAAACAAGAAGAACTAAGTTTAACAAAAATACAGTATTTTGCTGATCTCAGCCATTGGGACATCTTCTGTGTGGATGTAGCAACAGCTGGTGAGAAACCAAGTCTGGAGTAAGAACAAAGGGTGAGTTCTCCATCTGCAGGAAGCAGTTGTTTGAGAGTGAAATGCAAAACTTCTGCGAAATCTGGTTAAAACAAACAAAAACCAAACCAAAAAAGCAGTTAGCTGTAGAAAGTGTGTTTGGTTTTAAATGCAGCTTAAATACGGTTTAGTTGTGCTGTAATTCCCATGGGGTTTAGTGGTTATGGTTATGATAGCCTAATGTTTATGAGGATTCCCAGCATGTGTGTTTTGAACTGTTTCCTATTTAACACAGCCCCTGGCACTAGAACTGAGGTCCTGGATGAGCTGCAGCCCCCAGCCGTGAGCTCCCCCCCGACCCGGGACACCGGGCTGTGCCCCAGAACCAGCTCCACAAGGTTGGGGACCCCCTGCCCCAGAGCATCCCACCGCCTACCCCACAGGTCAGTTCCTGGTCACTGCCTCTGCTGCACCACACCAATGGACAGGCTTTCCAAAACATAACCACTGTCTGGAGGAGGCACTGGAACTAGAAGAGGGATTTGTTTTCTCATATCTGGGAAACAGTTTATTTCTTTCAAGATGTTTACAGCAGAAAACTTCTCATGTGCTTTAAGCACACTGACACTCCTGGACTGAGAGCATTCCTAGTGGTGTTCCCCAGGTTAATGTGAACAGGCTACAGGATTTACAATGGCCAGGTTGGATGGGGCTTGGAGCACCCTGCTCTAGTGGAAGGTGTCCCTGCCTGTGGCAGGGCATTGGAACTGGATGAGTTTAAGATCCCTTCCAACCCAGACCAGTCTGGGATTCTGTGTTTGTCAGCATTCTGTGAGGGGTAATTCTTATTGCCTGTGCTGTCCATTTTTTGAGCACCCTGTGGAAGTGGCTCCCCTACCTTATGACAGCACTGCATTAGTGTTAGCTGCTGTCAGCCCCTGGGATGCACAGAATGAGAGCTGGAGCTCTTGTGGTGTATTTACAGGTGCAGGTTTTCACGAGTTGTGGCCAGTTCTGCACAGAAATCCAACCCCAGCTGCTTGTCACTGGGCTGGCTTCACAGGTGACATTCTGCACAGTGCTGCTAAGAGAATGCCTGAGCTGCAAGGTGTCCTTCACTCATCACTGACCTTCCCAGTCCCAGGCTCTCCTGGAACCCAGGGTAACCTTGGCCACTGCATAGCCCATTAGTGGGTGTAGTATCTCCCAGACCACTCCACCTCATACCTGTCTTCCTCCTTGAAGTCAGGATTTGCAGGAGTTGATGTGGAAGGCAGGTAGGTGTTCTCAGTCCTGTCAGCTTGGGATGTGTTGTTTGCCTCTTCACCTCCTTGATAAATTAGAAACTTCAACCAGTAGGCAAGAATTTCCTTCATAAAGACAGAAAGAATAGAAGGGAAGTAACTGTGGTGATCCAGAGGTACCAAAGACAGAAGATGCTCCGAATTATTTCTGGTTTTTAACACTGCTGACTGATTTGGGGGCTGGATAGTGTTTGTCATGAAGGACAGATACTGTTCTGCTTTGTAGAGTTTAGCAAAATATTCTGGACAGTCATGAGACCTGCCAGCATTTCCCAGAGGACTTCATCTACCCCATCCTCTTCCTTATCATGGCATGTGTCTGGGTCTGACAGCCACAAACAGAAGCTGGCAGCTGACCTATCATGAAAAGTCACGTGTATTGTATGGAACAAGGATATTAGTAACAGCAGGCCCTGACTGATTACCCAGTGTGACTGGGTTAGTGGCAACTCAAGGCTAACGTGGATTTGAGATGGGTTAAACGTTACCTATTGCTCCCTTTTATTCCTGGCAAAAGCTGTATGGAAGGAAGGGATGGATAGGAGCCAAATTCCACTAATGCAGAGGTGCAGGGTGAAGGAATAAATCCTAACTCCAAATAGTGTGTTTTCACAGTGTCCCCTCCAGTATGTAGTTTTGATAATATTTGCAGTTTGTTGTTAATGTCCAGAAAGGAGACACAGTGTTAGCATCTGAAGGGTCCCCCTTTTCCACCTTGTCCTTCAAGATAGTGTTTTACCTGCTGAACAGGAGCATACATGGCTGGGTGCAGCACGCTCCTCTTCAGTCCTCTGTCTGAAGAAGTGGGTCTTCTCACTTGGCTTTTCATTTGGGCTTGCCTCTGGACTAGATGATCTTTTGAGGTCCCTTACAATCTCTAACATACTGTGATACTGTGCAGTTTTCTTACCTGAGGTACTTTGTGTTGCATAAACCTAGAGAGATATTCGTAGATACACCAGCTCTTACCAAAACATCCTTTCTTTTGACTCCCCTGTATACAAAGCTGCCCAGTTTTACATGTAACTCTTTAGTGGTGGTGGCTTTTACTGTTGTTCCAGTTTGCTTTGCACTGGGTGACTGCCTTTATGAATGTAACTCTTATATTTGAGGGTATAACATGCGAAGAAAATAATTTGTTTTCCTTTTAAGACTGCATCCGTCCACAAGTTCAGGTTCAGAAAAGTCCCTTGTGCCTACTGAGGATCCTGAACGATCCCTAACGGAATACATCCATCGCCTGGAGGTCATCCAGCAAAGACTAGGGGGTATGCACCCAGGTGAGAACAACCTCTTCCCCTGCTTTTTGCAATGCTCTTCCTATATTGCCTATAACACTTCTAGCATGTGAAAAGCTTCATTTTAAGGAATAATTACTGAGCGGGAGAGGGATTAATCTCTGAAATGAAAACATTTTGTGACTTGTATCTAAAACCATGGCATGTCTCAAAAGGAATTCTTAGGGAAATTCTCCAGAGATGAGGCTGAATAATTTCATGTGATTTCCATTTCCCTCCTGTTATCAAGTCTAAATATGCAAGTGTTGCAGTTTAAAGCAAGTAGCTCTCTACACAACTTTAAAGTCAAAGAGAACCACTGCAATAGCTGAACAGGGCCTTCTCTGCAGCACACACTATAATACTTTCTTCATTTATCACTTCCTTGTATTCCATAGCAGATTAAACAAAAATTGGAGGCTAGTAAAAACACGCATCTAATCCTAAAATTGACTGAAGAGCACACACAGGATTGTAGTGGCACTTAACTTTGCTACTTAGAAACCTATCACAGAAGTAAGGTGTGGAGGCTCCTGAGGAGCCTGCTGACAGCTGCTCCTCCAGGGACTTTGGTGCATCTATCCCAAAGCTTGCTTCACCCATCCAGGTTTATGTTGTTCCCTGGTCTGAGCTAATGTGCGCCACCAGGTCAGGTAATGCCATTAGTGTTTTGATCCAGCCTTTATCCCTTTGCTGGTTCCTTCTCCATGTTACTTCTGGCTGCTCGTCCCCACGGTCAGCTTTTACTTCATGAGGCTACTTTTGGGTCACTATGGTCCTTGATCTCTAGGCAAGCAATCAAACTTAATTGCTTTTGGAGAAACAATGCTGATTAAATTACCTTCCAAGGCAAATTTTGAATGATCATGCATTGCGTTCCTAACACATCCTTTAGTGTTAAGAGATTAAATGTTAAAATGTGTTTCTCTAGGAAGAGAGGAGCTTGGCTCTGTCAGCATTCAACCTGGGAGCCTGGTATAGCTGAACAACAGCTCTGGGGAAGGGCTGAAACACTACCTGTGTTTGTGGTTGAGTTGAACTAATAAATATCCCGGTCTTGCTTACATCACTAAAGCCAGCAGCTACAGTGACACTTCCATAAGGGAACTCGTGACATTGTTCTCAGCAGGATTTTGCCTAGGAACCTTAATTCTATGACTTTGTGGGTTTGGGGTTTTTTGTTTGTCTCTTCTCCCTCCCCCAGATACTGCAATTTTTTATGGCAGGTAGAGAACCAAATGTTAGAATTGAAACCTAACAGCATGTGTAGAAATAAAGTATTTTGCTTTATGGTAAGCACGGAATAAGTATTCCATAACTGTCACACAATTAATAGCAATTCTGTGTGGAAAGTGCCTGTCACGTCAGGAATTTCCATGTGCCCAAAATGATGTCAGTAATTACAGAATGATGTCAGGAACTAGAGTGATGCTGCAGGCTTTACGACGATGCTGTGAGCAGAACTAATGAACTTTAAAACACCTACTCAATAACAAGACTTTCTCCAGCAACAGTGTGTGTTAAATCATCACCAGAGCAGTACAGTTGAACTGCACAACCCTGTTTGTGGTGTGTGAAGTGGGCGATGGAGCGTTGGTTTGATGGTGAAAGTTTGCTATGGCAGATGGGGAAGCTTCCAAATCTTGGTTTGTATTGTTCCTAGGTGGCTCATGAAAACGGGAATTGCTTTTAGGGTAGCTCATATGAAGCACATGGAGGATATTACACGCTGCAAAGTGCACCCTGTTGCTTTGTAACACAAATGGGTTTCTAATACTCATTTATTTACATTTAGGACAAGTTCCAGGCCCTCCTCGCCAGAGGAACACGAAGTGATGAGGATGCTCCTGAGATCCCTACTGCAACGCCTTCCCTCAGTTACTGCTTCCTTCTGAGTTGGTCCATACATAATGGAGGCACTTGCCACCTCTTGTGCAACTGAATAAAGGGCAGTGCTTTTGCATCAGTTTTTTTTATATGACTTTTTATTATATTTTAGTACATTAAGAGGAAATTGCTTTTCACTAAGAACAGTTTTACATTCTCATGTGAAATGACTACATTAACAGCTGAAGTGTGCCTGCCTTGCTGTACTGTAAGTTGCAAAGAGTCTCTTCGGTGTTTATTTTTCTATAGTGTATAGGTGGACTCCTTGTAAAAAAAAAAGTTATTAAAATGGCATTTTATTAGTGAATGCCTACTTTGTGTGGTTATTTGTTACCTTGCTTATTTACTTTTCTTGCTGTTCCTAACATTGTTTGGGTTTTAGTATTTCAGAAGGATCATTTGGACTAACAGAACAGCTAACATACTACACATAAGCTTCCGTGAGTTTGGGATTTGCTCTTCTGGTTTTATAGTAAATAAGTCCTCCCTCCCCTTGGTCTTTCTATATAGAACCCCAGCCTGGTTTGTGTTGGAAGGGACCTTCAAGCTCCTCCAGCTCCAACCCCTGCCACGGGCAGGGACCCCTTCCACTAGAGCAGGTTGCTCCAAGCCCCTGTGTCCAACCTGGCCTTGAACACTGCCAGGGATGGGGCAGCCACAGCTCCTCTGGGCACCCTGTGCCAGTGCCTCAGCACCCTCACAGGGAAGAGCTTCTGCCTTATCTCCAACCTGAACTTCCCCTGTTTCAGTTTGAACCAATCACCCCTCATCCTATCACTACAGTCCGTCTCCAGCATCCACAATGAAGTCCAGCATCCATGCAATGACCCTCAGCGGAGAGGTGCCTTTGTTGTTCTGCCAGCTCAGAGCCAGGGACCGTAGCCACATTTCTCTGCAGCACTGCACTATAGAGGGGAAGGTGCAGAGGCCAGGGACGGCACACATTGCTCCTGCCCCCAACACAAACCTGCTCACCCCCAAAGAGAGCGGTTTCCCCCAACAGCTGGTCGTAGAAAGCTTCTTCCCCACGCTCTAGCTGCAGGGTGAAACTATCACAGGGGCCTTAACTGCTACTGGTGGAGCTGTCCTTGTAGTCAGGGCTGAGCCCAAAATCCATGGATTTGCCTTTGCCTGAGTCTCTGGGGGGCTGCAGGAATGCCGCAGGAAGATCACACCTTGGTGTCCTGCCGCGTGTTCACCCTGCAACCTGCGGTTGAACTGGGAAAAGCCTCAACCCAGGCTCCGGAACAACCGTTTCCTGCTCCCCTCCGCAGTGCCCTTCAACGGTGGTTGTCTTTAGAAAAGGTTAGTTTTGCGTTTTTTTACCCTAAAGTGTAGCTTCGGTGTCTCAGACGGGGCCATAGCTCCAACGGGCAAGGCAGCAGCAGGACAGGGAACCCCTTCCTAAGCGTTGGGACCTCCCGCATGTTCGACGCTCCCCGTCCTCACACCGGCAGCAGCCCCCCACCCCCGCTGAGGCGGCCCAGGCTGCACCAGGCCCGGGTGGCGGGGCGGGGCCGGGCGCTCCGCTCCGCTCCGCTCCCCTCCCCTCGGCGGCACCGCCTTCCTCTGCCCGCCCCCGGCCCCACCTGCGGCAGCGCTGGGCGGTGGCTGTGGCGGGCCCCGCTCGCTGCTCGGCCGCGCCATGGCGGCGGAGCGCGGCGGCTGCTCCCTGGAGGCGGTGCCGCTGCCGCCCGAGGTGCGGGAGAGCCTGGCGGAGCTGGAGCTGGAGCTCTCGGAGGGTGAGCGAGCCCGGACCGGGCACTGCGGGCGGGGACGGTGTGCGGGCAGGGTGCGGCCCGGCTCGGCTCGGCTCGGCTCTGCCGGCGCGGTCGTTTCCGCTGCCCGCCCGGAGCAGGGGCCTGGCCCCGCTGAGGGGCCTGCGGGGCGGCGGGGGTCTCGTCCCCCGCTTCCCGCTGAGGCGCAGCGGCGGGCCCGGGGCTCCGCACCCGCCCTCGGTGCTGAGCGGGGCTCGGGGGGGTCAGGGCCTGCGCCCTTTGCTCGGTCGCAGGCACGGAGCGGGGCCGCCCGGTGGCGGAGCAGCCGCGCTGAGGGAGGCGGCTGCACCGCCGGCCCCGGGTGGAAGAGGCTCCTTCAGAGGCGTTTGGGGATGCCCATGAGGTGGTTTTGTGTTAAGGCGGAGCTAGCGACGGAACGGTCAGTTAATGTGCTGCTGGACGGTCTGAAAGTACCGCTTTTGAAGTGTCTTTAATTACAGCTGCAGTCTTAAACCCTTGCTTCACATCTCTTCATAATTCCAAACGTTTTTAAGCTTCCCTGTATCAAGTTTCCGGGCAGGAATGTGGTGAAATTCTCTCTACTTCTCTAGTTAATGAGCCCCTGAGCAGAGGTGGCAAAGTTGCAGTGCCAGACTGAGGGTTCAGCTTGACAATGTACTCAAGCCTGTGTGAAGAATGAAGGCATCTGTATGGAGCCAGGCTGCGAGAGCTGGGCTGGTTCAGCCTGGAGAAGAGAAGGCTCCTTAAGGGGAGACCTCAGAGCAGCTCCAGTGCCTCAAGGGGCTGCAGGAAACCTGGAGAGGGGCTTTGGACAAGGGCCTGTAGGGACAGGACAAGGGGAATGGCTTTAACCTGCCAGAACAGGGGAGACTGAGATGAGCTCTTAGGCAGAAGTTCTTCCCTGTGAGGGTGCTGAGGCGCTGGCACAGGGTGCCCAGAGAAGCTGTGGCTGCCCCATCCCTGGCAGTGTTCAAGGCCAGGTTGGACAGAGGGGCTTGGAGGAAGCTGCTCTAGTGGAAGGTGTCCCTGCCCGTGGCAGGGGGTAGGAACTGGAGGAGCTTTACAGTCCCTTCCAGCCCAAACCACTCTGTGATGATGTGATCTGTTGGGTGCTGCCACCAAAAGGTACAGTTCCTTCCATTCCACCTCCGTGCTTGTGTTTGGTGCTAACGGGTCCTTCTGTAACCCCTGGCAATTATACTTGTTTCCTTGATAGGATTGGGGTGAGGGTTTTTGCATATTGGTTCTGTGCTGTGGCCCATCCTGCAGGCAGGCAGGAAAGCACGCAGGGGGTAGAGAGACCGAGGCAGCATTTTCTGTATGCAGTTCATAATTGCATTGTCCCTTGCTATGTTGTCAAGCTGAGCCTTTAACAGAAGATTTAAAAGCCTGTAAGTGCCGTGGTCCTGGAGTGGGAGTGTTCAGTCTGCTCCTCAGATGTTGCAGTTTTCAGTATGTTTAGGTGGGCAAAAATGTCGTTGTTTTACCTTAATACTCTGGCTGACTTCTGCTGTGGTTTAGGGAATGATTCACAGGTTGGTTGTCCTTGCCTTCAGTGTGGAACCTTTGGTGCAGGGGCAGGGGAAAAGCGCAGTGTTAGTAACTTTGTTGGCCAGGTTTAACCTGTCGCTGCATGCCTGCCCGAGCGGTAGGAAGCAGTACCTGACACGTGCTGATGCTTGTGAAAGAGGAGTTCCTGTGATGTGTGAGCCATGCTAGTGAGCTGCTGGCACCCGTCTGCTCTTGTGTGGTGGCCACAGCTCTGTGTTGTGCCCGCTGGTGTTTGTGGGTCAGCTGGGGTGTCCTGTGATGGGCTTCTCTTTCAGTAGGTCCTGGCTATGTGGTTGTTTAACCACTGGAATCTTTATGGGTCTGCAGGATGTTAAACCTCTGAAATGTCTAAAGTGATTGTGAACTGCCTTAGTGCAGTGCATAATAGGTCATAGAACCCCAGCCTGGTTTGTGTTGAAGGGACCTTAATGCTCATCCAATCCCAACCCCTGCCTCAGGCAGGGACCCCTTCCACTAGAGCAGGTTGCTCCAAGCCCCTCTGTCCAACCTGGCCTTGAACACTGCCAGGGATGGGGCAGCCACAGCTTCTCTGGGCACCCTGTGCCAGCGCCTCAGCACCCTCACAGGGAAGAGCTTCTGCCTAAGAGCTCATCTCAGTCTCCCCTGTTCTGGCAGGTTAAAGCCATTCCCCTTGTCCTGTCCCTACAGGCCCTTGTCCAAAGCCCCTCTCCAGGTTTCCTGTAGCCCTTTTAAGCACTGGAGCTGCTCTAAGGTCTTCCTTCACACTGAAATTTGTGTTGATGTATAGCTGCTGGATTAAGTGATTGCATAAAGTGATAATGTTAGCTCAAACTTCTTGGCTCCTCTGAAGTTTTAGTTTGTGATACCAGCTGCGATTCCTTTTCTGCTTTGCCTGAATGACTTGAAAGCATTTGCAGGCAGTTCTTCAGCATCTGGTTAATATGGTTTTGTGATGGCCTTGGCAGTCCTTGGGTAAAAGTTGGAATTTTTATGGTCTTGAAGGTCTTTTCCAGCCTAGTTGATTCTATGATTCTATGTTATGTGCTAGTGTTCTGTGATCGCTTGACATCTGCATATGCTGCTTTAATGGAGCCCTCTGTCATTAATATTCCAAACTTCCTTAATTTGCAGAGGAAGGAACAGTGGTCTGATACTGGTGGAGATTGACAGTTATTTCCCTCTATTTATTAGAGCACAATCCAGCCCTTGGTGGAAGGCTGTTGCTGACAGTAGCTTCCTCAAGCTTCCAGTAGCCTTTTTGTGGGGTGTACAGCTCTCTTCTGTTCTTGGTGCATGGAGATTGTACCTGACCTCTGTCTGAAAGGAGGGTCGTGTGTGTGTGAGAATAGTTAGATTGCAGAGATATAACAGGGGATTTATTTTGCTAAGTATGTTGTGAGTTAGAGACAGTTGTACTTGGGAGGATGTTGCCATAATCCCAGAGGAAGTGTGAAGGGAGGAAAAGAAGCAACTTGAGAGCAAGTTCCTTTGTACTTTGCATGTGTACTTTGTTAATAGAAATGCCATGTAAGTTGTGCTCGGGCAGGGGTAATGTCTGTTCTTGTTGATTGCATTCTTTTCACCTACAAATAAATCAAGATTATGATCAAAAACTTTCTTTGGTTTTGTCCCAGGCTGTCATAGTGAAAGCTGGGGAGAGTGTTTGCTTTTAGATGTAGAGAACAATGAACACAGAGTACACTGCTGCTTTCTAAAGACTCCAAATCCCAAATAAACCGTTTAGCTTCAAAGAGTTTTGCATGGGGAGGGAGCTTCAACTCCTGCCATAGTTCTGGTCACGTGTGCTCTTATGTATCCTTCTGCTTGTACAAGATCTTAATCTCTTGATTGACAATTGTTCGTATTAGACATGTACTAGAAAAATAATAGTTGAGGGTAAAAGAAGAATCCCTAAACAGTGCTTGCTGGGTTGTTGCTTTAGCCCTGGCATTTCTTTCTTGCTGCAAAATATAGTGATTCTTCTAGTCACTCTAAAATGGGTTTTCCTTCTGTGCTCTGAAGGAGATCGAAGGTCATAAACCCGTCTTTAAAAATCATAATCCAACCTGCAGTGGAGATTTTGGAGGAAAAAAACATCCATGTGCTTTTTTTAAAGCCTGTACCTTTTTTATGATAGTGCATTGTATATATTTTCCGGATTTTTAGGTATCTAAATGTACACTGCTTTTCATTAAGGCATGATAATTGTGAAGAACAGGACTCATTTAGACACAAATGCTACTTGTATAATTTATCCATTGATGGAAACCGCACTGGATTTGAAAGCTGTGCCTCAAGACAACTGACTGTTCTCTTGTGCAGAAGACATGTCATTTTTATCCTTTACAGAGCTTTCCCAGTTTTTCTGCTGCAGTGTTTTTCTCACGGTGCACAGCTATAATTCGCTGGCTTATGCAACCAGATGCATGTTTTGGGTAAGAGAAACTCTTCCTCCAGCAGAAATAAATCTTGGCATTCAAAAACCTCTTTCTGCAGAGCACAAGGCATGGTGCTTCTGCTGCGTTCCCATTTGAGCACCTTCACTTTTACTCTCCTAAGCCCCAGAGATGTGGAATTGGGTCATTTTTTACTTCTTCCAGGTCGTCTCTGCAGGAAGACACCTCACTTGTTCCTTTCTAATCCAAGGACAATACACTTAAGAGTAGAAGGAGTCAAAGATTAAACTGCGTTATGTGTCTGTGTAGCAATGAGGAGCATCCCACTGGTATTAGCTTGTGTGGTTTTGTCTTCTGGAGCTGTTTATGGTGGTAGTTTCCTCAGCTCTGTTCAGGGTCTTAAAATAACATATAACTACACTTGTTTCTTTCCTCAGAGATTTCTTGGACTTGTTGCTCTGTGGTTCTGGTGAGCCTGGGCCATTTGGATGCATAACATGATTTACATCTAGGAAATGTTACCTAAAAGCTGAGGAAGGAAGAACATGGGTTTACAGGCTTCCAGGTGGCTGGTGGACCAGTGTGTGAACGTTACAACACTTCTTCCTATGGCCTGAATTTGTGATCAGCTTTAAACATCCAGAATATGGATTTGTTTCGTCTTCTGTTTCTTGGGAGCTTGTAGGTCAGGCTTATTTTGGAACTGAGCTGAAACTCTCAACAGACGTTACCTTCTGTAAAGAGGCTGAAGATGCTTTTTTGTAGTTCACATCTATTCTGTCACCAACCCCAGATGGTAAATGCTGCTCTTGATGGCTTCAGAATGAGTCCTGAGATAGAAATGTATCATCACGTAGTTTCTCATCTTAACTAGAACTTGATTTCGCTGTTAGTTTGGGGTGTTGAGTTTTCCTTCTCTTAACACATCGCTCCAAAGTTTCTTCTGAGCCTAGTTAAGTTTTAGTGGGAAGCATGGTGGTTTAAATGGAGCATTCAGGGTGTGGGTTGCTCTGGTTCCCAATGAGATGTTCACATCTGCCTTGACAGAAAGCTCACTCTCATGGCATTTTGTTCCAAATTATTTATTTCCCATTTCAGAAAGAAAGAATTAGTGCTTGTGTGACAAGGGAGCTTTGTCTGGTGCATGTGGTTTTGTTTTGGTGTTGGTTTGGGGGTTTCTATGTGACTGGAAGAAAGTGTCAGCTAAGAAGTGTTCAGTGAAAAAAGGTCAAGGTATTTAGTGTCTGACATTTTTTGGCTACAGCAAATATCCCACTGAATACTTTGTCGTAACTACTAGCTACTATTAGCTCATACTAACATTCTGGTTGGAGGTTTTAAACATTAAATTGATAACAGGATGCTTTTTTGGGGGCAGAACACCTTATATAAAAGTAAAGGTAGTGGTCAGAGCTGAAGAGTTTTAACTTAATTGGTTTTGTTCCACTAGGAGTATTGATGTGCTATTAGAGTACTGTATGTGATATCAGGTGAGGAAGACGCATATGCACGCACACTTTGCTATGAGAAAGCATGGAACTTGGGTGTTCAGGGTTTTTTCTGCTCTTAAAGTAGTATTTTTGTGTGAGGGAAGTCTTCAAAAAGTATGTCTGCAAATTTCAGTTGTTTACCACTTCTGCTCCCAGTTTAATACATATAATCTGAGGCTGTCAGTGGGAAGAACTGTTGGAGCTGGGGAGACAGGTGCTTGGTAAGAGGGTAATGGTCTGTGAAACTTGGCCTGCAGCATTTTTGTTGCTTCATTTCTGGGTCCTTCCAACAGAAAATGTTAATATTGTGGTTGGACCTGGGGCTTGCCAAATGCCCATGGGGACCGAGGATGTCTACAAAGCTCGTTCTCACGTGTTACTCCTGGTGCAGGTATTGGCAACTGGTTGCTGTCCTTCACGCTCACTCGCATTTGGGACTGAAATAGTCACACAGTGTTCAAACGGAAGCAGGTTTCTGATCTTTTACCTGTTTTCTTTCTTTTTTTTAAATTTATTACTTCTTGTCTTGTGGCAAGGAGTGGTTGTCATTGCAAGCTTCATGGTTCCCATACATAGGGATCCTTTAATTCTGGTTATGTACCTGAAGAGGGGTTTGAGGGCTCGTTGTTGGTGACTGTCAGTTGATGGAACAAGGCTAGCTCTTTCTTGCCAACCCTGTCTGGAAGTCACGTCCTATTGTAGTCTTAAAAAATACTTGCTGCTTTAATGCTGTATTGAATATGAGCCAACAAGAAGTAGCCAACTCAGTTTTGCTTTACATGGGTGCAGGCATAGAATCCCAGAGTGGTTTGTGTTGGAAGGGACATTAAAGCTCACCCAGTTCCAAACCCTGCCACAGGCAGGGACACCTTCCACTAGAGCAGGGTGCTCCAAGCCCCTGTGTCCAACCTGGCCTTGAATACTGCCAGGGATGGGGCAGTCACAGCTTCTCTGGGCACCCTGTGCCAGCGCCTCAGCACCCTCACAGGGAAGAGCTTCTGCCTAAGAGCTCATCTCAGTCTCCCCTGTTCTGGCAGGTTAAAGCCATTCCCCTTGTTCTGTCCCTAAAGGCCCTTGTCCAAAGCCCCTCTCCGGGTTTCTTGTATTCCCTTTAGGCACTGGAAGGCTGAAAGTCATCCCGTCACATTAGTATAGTTTTAACAGTGACAACTGAGACTGTTGCAGCTGTGTTTGTTGCATTACTACAGTGAAAAACAATTGTACACATTTTTACTGCTGTCATAGTTTTTTACACACATCCTCCCTTCATTTTTTTGCTTCAAATGAAAAGTCATTCCTCAAAATGGGGGCAGACTGTCACTTCTCATTGACCTGTAGGAATGCTTTAGAGTTGAGTTTATTACCCAAACCTTGCTGTCTCCTCAGTGGAATTACCTCATAAACTAGGGATTTAAGAGAGAGGGCAGTTAACATAGATAGTGTGAGGAGTTCAAAGTCCTGTATGCACTTCTGTGTTGTGAGAGAAGAGCAAACTGACCCATTTTCTTCACACATACCATGTACTGGATGATCAGAGCAGATGCTTTTTTTCTTTCCTTCCCTCTATTTTGGAATTGACTGAATGAGAAGCTGGTTTATGGGCTCTTGTTGGGTTGACCTTCAAGTTTAGCAACCGTACTGGAAAGTTCTGTCATAGTGGTGGAGTAATGGGATTGACCATGGTTTTCATCTGAAATGCACGTTCCCTTTAGCTCTGATTCCCTCTCTCCCATCATACTAATTTTTCATCAGTGTTTTTCTTCCCCCTGCTCTCCCTTTTTTCCCCTGCCTTCTGGAACATGGTGGGGTGAGGAAGGTGTCTTGCTTAGCTGACAGCATTCTTACAGTTTCTGTCTTTAGCTCTTTCCCATAAGAACAGTTTTGTGAGCAGTGAGGATCTGCAGAATACGTAAGGACATCCAGTCTTATTTTGATGTCTGTGGCTTCCAACTTTGGAGTGATGCACTCAAGGCCTTGCAGAAAAAGGACTAAATCTACTGTGGTGTTAATTTTATTGCTTTGAGGAAACAGAAAATGCCCAACCAGGAGAACTGGGTCATCAGCTTTCTTTTCAATGGTAGCACAGTTTCAGACTCAACCAGTTAGGTGGTTGGGATTTCTTTTTCTGGCTTTCAGGTTTCTGCTGTAGTTAATCAGTGTTTAGATTATTCTCTTCCCTGTGTTTGTGTTAGAACAATGTGAAACAATCTCTGTCTCTTTCAGAACTAATTCTGCATTGAGTGATTGACTGTATTTGTAGACTAAGATTGTGGTTGAAGACTCAAGTGACAGCTTGATAAGCTCCTGGGAGATACCTTAAGTCCTTGCTGGTCTGAATGGCAACAGAAGTGATAAAATGTCTAGCCAAGCCATGGGCAAAGTCTGTCAGAAATTCCTTCATGATTTCAATTCAAAGAGTGGCTACAAAGAAGAGGGAGCCTTCCTTTTGACAAGGAGGCACATGGAAAAGAAGAGGGTGATGGGCACAGTTTACTCCTGGGGGAATTCTAGTTGAACACAAGTGGAAAATTTTTCCCAAGGAGCACAAGGAATAATCTCCCCAGTGCAGTGGTGGATTCCCCAGCACTGGACACTGTTAGGGTTAGGCTGCACAGGGTGCTGGGACATCTAGTCTAGGTCATGCTGTGCCTGCAGAGGTTGGACCAGATGATCCTTGAGGTATCTTCTGACTTGGGATTCTGTGATTCTTCAGCTGTCATCCTGGGCAGCCTGCTGTAGCTGACCCTGCAGGAGCAGGGGCTTCAAGTAGGTCCAACCTGAGGCATTCTTTCCAGCTTCAGCTGTTCTGTGGCAGAGCCTTGGCCTTTAAACCTTGTTATTCTTTTTTATGTTGCTTTGGCAAGGAAGGTTAAATCCTACTGCGGGACAGGAGTACGATGGCAACCTGTACTGGAAGAAAATTAAAGGAAATACAGCTTTCCTGTAGCCCCTTGAGGCACTGGAGCTGCTCTGAGGTCTCCCCTTGAGGAGCCTTCTCTTGTCCAGGCTGAAGCAGCCCAGCTCTCTCAGCCTGGCTCCAGAGCAGAGCTGCTCCAGCCCTCACAGCATCTCCGTGGCCTCCTCTGCACTCGCTCCAACAGCTCCATGTCCCTCTTGTGCTGTTGCCCCAGGGCTGGATCAGGACTGCAGGGGGAGTCTCCCCAGAGCCCAGCAGAGGGGCAGAATCCCCTCCCTGAGCTGCTGCTCACGCTCTGGGTGTGCAGCCCAGCACATGGGGGGGGTTCTGGGCTCAAGCACACACCGAAGATTGGTCATGGGGAGCTTCCCATCACCCAACACTCCCAACTCCTTCTCAGGGCTTCTCCATTCAGTCTCCTGCAGCCTGGAAAAGCTTTTCCAGCCTTCAAGCTGGAAAAGAATATAACACTGTGATCTTTCTACTTTGTGCCCTGTTGTCCTTTGTGTAGTGGTTTTCTAATGAAGTTTGGGACACCCTCTGCTGCTGCAGGAGTTCATTTTTTCCATCTCCAGTGTTGCACACAGGGGCCTCTCAGTTTTTGAAGTGGGGATCTTGTGCTTGCCTGTCTTCTCTTATTTTCTGTTCCTGACATGATAGAGCTGGAAGGGGTCTCCATCTGCCCCCGGGCTCTGAGCAGGGGACTGTTTGACCAGGCATCTGAACTAAAGAAGCAGCCATTGCCCAAAAAGAGAATTCCTGTCCCCAAACTGTTATGATCAAGGTAACAGTGGCAGCAAGTTATAGGAGAGAAATTCGGGTTTTTTTCTTAAGCAATTCAGTGGGCTGGATTGGCTCAGCCAGATGGGCTAAGAGCTGGGTTGGGTTGAGGGGAGAAGGATGAAGAAGGGTGCCAGTACTTCAGCTCAGCTGCAACATGAATCCGTACCCGTGAATCCATTTTCAGTGTCTGTATCCATATGGTTTTCCTTCAGAGCTGTCCTGGATCCAGCCTGCAATCATAGAATCACAGAATCACTTGTATCTATGACTCAATATTCTTTAATCTTTACAGTAGCATAAGGTTCAATAATATTTTAAATATCAGTGGTTGTGCTTAAATCCTGGTATCTGCTACTTTTGCCCCATCAAGATGTATCGATCTTGAACTTGAGATAAGTCTGTGTTGCAAAATCACTGCAAGATTGAATGGGGCTTGGAGCTCCCTGCTCTAGTGGAAGGTGTCCCTGCCCGTGGCAGAGGGTTGGAACTGGATGAGCTTTAAGGTCCCTTCCAACCCAAACTAATCTGTGATTTTGTGATCGTTGTGATGATGAAGGTAGCTTCTGGGTTGGTTTGAGACGATGGAGTGAAAACCAGGAAATGGTAGACAGTAGTAAGAAACAAATGAAATCTTTCACTTTTTAAATTGAAGCTATATAAGGAAGATTAGGCAGATTCGGTGGCTGAGTAGGTACTTACACAACTGCTGTATTGCTGATGCCTTTTCCCTGGCAGAACCAGTATTATCTGGCATGCATCCAGAGGAGAAAAAATACTTTAAAAGTTATTATAGATACAGAAAAACATATGTATAACTAATATCTGAGAACTTATATCTTCTGCACTCAACTGCACTTAATTGCATCTTGCGCAGGGGCTGCTTTTACTGTTTATTTGGGTTGTTTCTGGTTGTGGTTAGGCTGTTTCTGGTTGTGGTTAGGCTGTTTGGGGCACTGTTGTGCTACAAACAGGTTTTTGGTTGGCTTTATCAACTGTCCAAAGTCTTTAGCCCTAGTGACAACCCACATGGGTTTTGGTGGCTTTACCTTTCTTTAGTGGATATTTGTAAGCGGCAGGGTGAACCAGTAAGTACATTATGCTCAATTTTGAGCCATTCTCTGTAGTGCTTCAGTCCTGCTTGCTCTTTTGATGCACTTGAAGCCCAGTACACTGAATCATGGGCATTCACACATGAGTTTTATCTTATTTTAGGTGAAGTGCACATGGATATTTTTTAAATAGTAAAGATCAAACATGATGAATAAGGTGGGTGCTATCTCTTGTAGAATGACTGAATGCATGCAGCTCAGTCACCATTTCTCTGTCACATTGGCAGTACGGTTGTGCACTGCAGTGAGAAGTAGCAGGATAAGTCCTTCTGGATAAGGGGGGGGAATTAACAGCAATCTTGTAACTTTGAACAGACACTGCCTTTAAGAAGAAACATAACTGTGAGCCATTCATTCTCTCTTTGCTGTCCCTGGTGGTGTTTGCACTCACTGAGCCCATAACTAGTGATAAAATATAAATGACCTTGACTAAATCGCAGCAAGAGGTAGCTTTGCTGTGTTAAAACAAATGATGTTTTGACAGTGCAAAATAAAGAGAGATTATGAATTGGTATGAGATAATTCCCTGTGGTGACTGAAGGGTACTGTTGGGTAGACTGATGACTCATGATGTTATCAAAATTGTGTTCATCACATGAAATAGGTTCTCAATGGCCTTTTATAAGGGAAATTCTGAACTTAAAAACTTCAGAATGTCTTTTGCAGTCATTGCTGGATATTGTATTTGGGAGAACAAGTGCAGTAAAATCCTGAACTGGTGCTGGATAAAGAGCACTGCCTTGTTTTACTCCAGGAGGACAAGATGACTGTTCACCGGAAAATAATGCTCTTGTGCATAGTGGGTGGAAGTAACTTCAGTGAACGGGGTTCGGATCGTGTTAAATAGGGATATTTCTGTAAGCACAATTGTACATTGTGACCAGAGAGGGAGAAATCCAGAAGACCTGAACATGTTGATGTACTACCAGGTCATAAAATAGTAACTTGGGTAGGTTTATGGATTTGTAGACATTTTTAATAAGGGTGAAGTAATATGCATTTAATGGGATGAAGCCATTGGGTGTTTAATGGTAAATACCAGTGTATTTAAGTAATTTAAGACTAAGGGAAGTTACGTTTAGAAGAAATCTAATTGGCAATGTTACAGGAATTGGTGTTACTCCTTTGAAACTCATCTTCAGGTTTTGGACTGCTTTTTTTCCGTGTGATTTATTTGATTCCAAGCTATCCAAGTACTTTCAAATTGTTTATTGAGTTTCTAATTTGTGCTGAGTAGTTAAGACTACACCTAACTGCCATGTGCATTAAAAAAAAAGTCTGTTGGTACTTTTGCTAGAGAAAATGTTTGAGGAAATTGAAGCGTTTTGGGGTTGATTTGCTATTTAAACCAGAGAGCACTGTTATTCCAGTTATTTCTTGAATTCAGTCATCGAGTACCATGACAAAATGGTTTGGGTTGAGATGGACCTTGAAAGTCTGCTAGTCCAACCCTGCTGCAATGAGGAGCGACTTAGAACCAAACTGCATCAGGTTGCTCAGAGCCCCAGCAAACCTGACCTTGAATTTTCAAGGGATGGAGCATCCACCACCTCTCTGGGCAACCTGTGCCAGTGTTTTACCATCCTCAGCATAAAAAACTTCTTCCTGGTTACTCTCCAAATGGTAATTCTCTTTTCTTCAGTGTCTCAGTACATGCTCAGCATAAGTTGTTTTGGCCAGTGCTCTAAGTCTTGTCTACTACCTTCTTTCCTACTGCATGCAGGAAAACCTAACAATATACTGTTCATTTCTGACTCAAGATAATGGGACAGCTGGAGATCAGCTTAAAACAGATGACAAGTAGGGAAGAAGTTTTCTTTGCCAGTGCTAGCCATGTGTTTTTTATTCTACCCCTTTCTCTTGGTTTCAGGTCTCAATAGTCTTTCTGAAAAATGCCTGCTTTCTTTCTTACACTAAATGCTTACAGAATCTTAGACAGGAAAGGACTTCAGGAGTGTGCAGGGGTATGTTACCAGGTAGAATCTCAGTGATGTCTTTTGCCAATGCAGTCCTCTGCTGCCCAAGAAAAATGGGAGGTTGGGGCACAAGGAGACCCTTTGCACTGGATGGTTACAGCTTTACAAGCAGCCATGAAGACTGCAGGATGTTGCCACTAACACATTCCTATGGAGAACCAGCAGTGCTTCTAGCAGAACATCTACCTACATTCGGGAAGGATGCTGAAGCAAGTCCTTATTAGTTCCTAACCTTTTTTAGGTGCTTATTAACAAATGTTGGCTCCCCTCAGTTCTTTTAGGAAGTTTCAAAGAACCATAGAATCCCAGACTGATTTGAGCTGGAAAATACTTAAAGCTCATCCAGCTCCAACCCCCTGCCACAGGCAGGGACACCTTCCACTAGAGCAGGTTGCTCCAAGCCCCATCCAGCCTGGCCTTAAACACTGGGAAGTAACGGTCAAGCCTCTGCATTAACTCAAGCAAACATATTAGATAAGGATGTTTTGACGCTTCTATGAGAGTCATGAATACACATGATTTATTAGAGGAGCTTTTGAGCAGCAGGTCCTTTAGAGACTGAAGGGTGTCGGAAGTGAAGCCTAAAAATAGATGTAACCATAAAATCTCTCTCTTGCAGAAGAATGTCACACTGATGTCTCTTCTTTTTTTAGGACTTTCGGTAGATTTCACTAGGTCTTGATGCCATGTTACTAGCATCACTGATTTCCAGGTTTTGCAGGAAGGGGCTTAACTGATAGCTTATGTAATGAATTCTATTCTTACAACAAAGAAAAGTAACAACATGACCTTAAGGAAAATCTGCCTGCAGAATATTGACTTTGAGGTTATTTTTGGTGTGAGTTTTGTTGTGTTTGGGGTTTTTTCTCTCCTTTCATAGCTGAGGACTTAAGAGTTTCCGAGGGATGTTGCTGAGGGCTGACACAAGTAATCAGCTTCTTGATTTCAGTCAGTCTTCCAGAAGGAAGGTTAAAATAATGTTGCTTTTCTAGGCCAGGTTGGACAGAGCCTTGGGTGACGTGGTTTAGTGTGAGGTGTCCCTGCCCATGGCAGGGAGTTGGAACTGGATGATCTTAAGGTCCTTTCCAACCCAAACCAATCTGTAATTACTATCAGGATGAAGAAACCTTAGCAACTGTAAAAGCTTTTGAATTTTAAACTTAAGTATCTCTGATAATTTGAGAACTAAAATGACTTTCTAAATTTCTGGATAAATTTGTGAAGCTGTTGAAAGAACACTTGAGTATCTGATAGACATATATGAGGGCTTGAAATAATTATCCATTTCTGTCAGGTTTTGAGTGTTTTCAACCAGTGGCTTATGGGTTAGGTCATGTACACTGGAAAAGCTGACAAGGAAAATAATTCTGGAAAGCTATGATGCTTTTGTTCCTGAAAAGTAAAATGGGAACATCTAATTTGGGAAGCTCCTCAGAAGGATTTAGCCACAAAACTGTAGAGAACATGGGACCATTGGTCTGTGTGAAAGCAACTGAATTCCAAGCCACATACTAACAAAACACCTGCAAAAATGAGAAAAGCTTTGCAGTTTGGGGGTATTGGAAGGTTTAGAATTGAGGAATTTTGGCTGAAAGGTGGAACTGTTCATAATAATAGTCCAAGGCAGCTTCCTGGGGAAAGGAGCTGCATTTCCAAAAGAGAAGTCTTGTACCAATACATGTATATAATAGTATAATGATCACACTAAATGTATTTTTCAGGAGCAGCTCAGATTCTGAGGGGCTGGAGCTCTAATAGAAGAGCTGAGTCCCTGCAGTCTTGGCTGTATTACTTACGGTAATGTCATATTCAGTAATGAACATATTCAGATATGGCATATTGGCCGTTTAAGTGACCTTTCTGTCACTTAAAAATTTAAGGAGAATGCTATTAGAGAGCTGTGGAGGATATTCCCGGGGTTGTTCCCATAGACAATGATGTGCAGGTTTCTGAGGATTCAAGAGCTACCTGTCACTTCCTAATAGAAGCTTTTTAACTAATATTTCCAGATCCTGGCTTGGAGAATATAGTAACCTAAGAGCTAGGTGCAATAATGCTTAGGATTAAAGCAGGCGGTGAAAATACTGCCCAACCTTCTCTACAAGAAAACTCTGTTGGACTGCTTCCCAGATTCATTTAAATGTGTCCAACTAATGGATAATGGAGAAGCTGATGGGAACACAGGACATAAGTTTTTACAGCTTTCTTCCCAGACCTTTGATTTTTCCAGAAATAAGAAGAAAATGCTCTTATGAATTAGTAGATAACTGTATATTAGCTCTAATGGAATTTTCTTCCTTGTCTTACTCAAGACTGGAGAGAGAAGAGTGGGGAATATGAGAAATGAGATCAGGTTAGATGAATGGGCAGGGCAAGTGAAACTTTGCGTCTGTACGAGTCATGTCAGCAGCTTCTGCAGATTAATATAACTGGAATTTAACCAACTTAAAATTCCATAGCTGCTTATAAAATGCATTATGGCCATTAAAGTGTCTTCTGATCATCAGTCAAAATGAAGGGACTAACCCCAACTTGTAGAGTATCTGTATGCTTTGTATTAGCAGTGCAGGGACTTCTTTATTCCAGACAAGCCCTAAAGCAATTCTCTGTTGTGAACAGGAATGGCTTTGTCCCATGAATGTTTAAAGCAATTATTCAAACAATTTCAGCATAATTTGGGGGGTCAGTTTAAAACTGTGAGTGCATTTCATCTGTCTCAAAAAGCCTTTAAAGTCTTGGTGGTTAATTGAAAAAGCTGCCATAAGAGGTGGTGTTGCATGGTAACTGAGTGTTATGGAATGATTGCTATACTGGGGGAAAAATAAGTACACATTCCCAACTTTCAGGCAGAACAGTCCATTTTTTAGCATTTATATGGATATATGGCTGTGTCCCAGTCCTTTCTGGTGACAGTAAATCTGAATTGAATAGCTTTATAGTGCTGTCCTGAAAATGCAGTGTTCAGACTTCATTGGTTACTTAGGAAATAAAGAAATTTTTTTTAAAAGAATTTTAATAAGCACTTCTGCAAAACATTATTAATCTAAAAAATGTAATAATAGTAATAATAATAATAAACTTCTGTGGTGGAAATGGAGGTCAGCCAGCCTGCTGAGTAACCTCAGATGGACCAAGTACTGCGACGTGGAACAGAGTAGATGTCACCTGCATTCCATTGCCCTCTCCCTTGTGCTGCTGTTATCTTCTGGGATCCCCATCAGTAAGTTCTTACATTGCCTGGAAGTCCATTTGCTTTAAGGTTAGAGGAAAAAGAAAGTGGCCCTTTAGCATAAGCCTCTGACAGCTTTGTTCTGAAACTTGGGCAGCTTTGCTGAAGCGCTCTACACATGAAATAGTTTAATGTGCTCCTGTTAAACACAGCCTTGCAGTTGGCTTAAAAAGTGCTCCTATAACACAGCATTTGGAAGGGTAGCAGCAGCGCTGCCTTAGCTTTGCCAAGGCTTTTGGAGACAAATGTCAAAATCTGTTGCTTTGAACTAGGACAATTTCACTGCTAATGAGTTTCCTGTGTGGAAGCTTCTATGTTCCAGTCTCTCTGAAGCTTTCCAAGCTGTATTTTGCACAGATCTGAAACTATTTTAGTACAGGTTATACAAAGTGAAACGAGATTCAGCTGTTATCTTGGAAGATACTGGCTTGTGCAAGCAGCGCCCTCCTCCCTGCCCTGCATCCAGTCACAAGCATTCAACAGGTTCATCAGGTTCTGAACACCAACAAGAGGCACTGCTGGGGAGCTTGGTGGGACTTCTGAAATAACTAAATCTGATTTTAGGGTGGCTTTTCCTACCATAATGTATCTGAATGAGACCATTTTGAGGATAAAACTATTGCAGGTTCTCTATTTTAGGATGAAAAACTTGGAATATGTGGTGCCAGCCTAATAACTCCTTCCAAGTACTCCCATCTGTACCTCCAACCATGACCTTCCTCTTCGTGTGCTCTTGCATTCTGAAGCCTGTTCTATCTTGGCAAAAGAATTAGGAAACAAAACACCCATCTATTCAGTATTCTGTTCATTGAACAATGTCTCCTCAGTGTAGCGGGTGAATCAGAGGTCTTGTTGAAAAGTAAATGTGGTCCTATAGAGCTTCCCACTACTTGGACACAAGGGAGTGCACTGAACAAGCTTAAGGCTGACATTTTTGAACTTCCATGTTTCTGTAACTTGAATGTTTGTCTAAATGTGCATTTTGAGCAGTCAGACTTTGTCTGTTAGTCCCTCGTAGCATTGCAGATGGTGGGGTTTTGTACCAGGCTTCACTGGTATAGCATCAAATATGTGAACTTCCTGAAATTTGTAGATGAGCTTTAAAGGAAGTGCTTGCAAACTGTTTTGACAGAGTGATTCCGAGTGATGAAGTGATTAGTAATTGCTTACTAGTGATCAATTTTAAGGAGCTGTGGGGGAAGGCTGGTAGTAATGGAAGAACTTGAGAAAAACACAAGTGTTTGAAGAACTTTGCTGTTTCACCAGTAGCTGAGGACAGCATTGTGCCTTACTACTCCTTATTTCCTGTTGTCCTCCAGGCTGTGGGATGCCATCCCATGTGCTGCCCCAGCAGGCCAGTGCAGAGCATTCACTGAAGACATTCTCCACACCCATCCCATGTTGTTTCCTCACCTGTTTTGTTTCCTGGTTCTCTCTCAGTGCAGTCTGAGGGGCTCTGAGCAGCAGAGGTGTATCAGCAGCAGTTGCTCACGGGGAGCAGGTCCGTCTCTCCCCACTGCAATCCTGCCCTGTGCAGCCGCACCCTTTGCCTGCCTGCCAAGGTGTAAAACAGTTGTGCTGCCGCACCCCTCCTCAGCACCCTCTTAATGAACTGGAACCACTTCCAAGCACATTGAAATGGCCTTTCAAAACCACTTGCATTAGTAACAGCACCAAACCTGCACACCTTGTGTGACGTGAGCTCTAGATCATGGTATGGACATGGGCAAGGTGCAAAAGAAGATGATCGGGGGCTGGAGCACCTCCTGTATGAAGAAAGGCAGAGAAAGTTGGGGCTCCTTAGTCTGGAGAAGAGAGTCCTCAGAGCAGCTTCCAGTGTCTGAAGGGGGCTACGAGGATGCAGAGAGGGACTCTTCATCAGGGACTGTAGTGATAGGACACAGGGTGATGGGTTCAAACTGAAACGGGAAGATATATGCAGAAGTTCTTCCTGTGATGGTGCTGAGGCGCTGGCACAGGGTGCCCAGAGAAGCTGTGGCTGCCCCATCCCTGGCAGTGTTCAAGGCCAGGTTGGACACAGGGGCTTGGAGCAACCTGGTCTAGTGGAAGGTGTCCCTGCCCGTGGCAGGGGGTTGGAACTGGATGAGCTTTAAGGTCCTTTCCAACACAAACCAGTCTGGGGTTGTATAAGATGGACAGAGTGTGCATATGAGAAAAGAAAAAGGAAAACCTCTTGAATGATTTCCCTAGATTTGACCCTCATGGCTGTTCTAGTACAGTTACATTTTTTTGTGTGTAGTTTATTGATATTTCCTTGTACAGATATGTCCAAAGTGAAAACGAGGACCCAGTTACCCAGTAAAAGCTAAAGAGATCTCACACACTTGGAGAAATTAATGTGTTTTCTTTAATACTGTATTTTAATCTGATTATCCCTTAGTGTTCTTTGGGCTTGTCTGGGAACTTACCTACTAACCTGTCCTGTTGCTGTACCTGGTGACTTTGAGGATCTTCACTTGCCTGTTGCTGCTGTTGAAGCTGCAAGTGTATTGTAAGTGAAGGTCTACAGTCTTTAGAGACATGAGTTGGTAACGTAGACATTGTGTTGGTGTCCTTCTGCAGATCAGCAGCAGGTGAATGCTCTCCACTTTCTGACCTGGAGCCAGACTTTCTTTGAATGAGGTTTGTATTGGTGGCTCAGCAGGAAGAAAGCGCTCTGGTTTGGAAAACCAACATTTGACAATGCAGAGAATTGTCTCAGTAGTCATTCTCTCAAACCTGATTTAGAAATAATTGTTTCTCACTCATGAAAGTAAGAATCTGGCTAGTAAGAAACCAGAGTCTTAATTTGGCTGGTTGTAATAGCTAGAGCAATTGGATTTTGCGTGACTGGAGGCAGGTGAGATAATGCTACAAACATTAGAAGAATGAGTGAGGAGGTTTTCCCTATAGTTAGGAGTATTATTCCAGGTTCAGAGCACAAAAACATGAAAAAGTAATCATAATGTGACTCACTGAATTACTGTATCCAGGACAAAGGAATCCTAAGAAATACTGGAGCATAATGGTATCAACATCCTATGTTTCTCAAATAATTTGGGAAAGGCAGAACTACTTAAAGGAATTCCCTGTTGAGCAAACTCTGCCTTCATTTTCCTGCTTTCAGGAGGTTAGACTAGAGATCTCCTGAGGTGTCCCTCCCAGCCTGAATTACTCTCCAATTCCAGGTTAATTTTTCAGTAGTGCTAGAAAGAGTGGGAAGAGAGGAATGAAGGCCTAGCTGGAAAGATGAAGGAAAAAGACTTAGGGAACTTACAAAGAGCCCTGTACAACTTTTAGGGAGTGGATAAATGTGTGATTTGGAAGCAGTTAAATGCATCTGGTAACAATGACATCTAGCAGACAGTAGATGAGCATAATTTAGGAGAGGATGAGGAGTGTGTGAATAGGGAACACTTGAGGATCGAGCTTATTTGTATGGACCTAATAGTAAGTAGCTACCATGGGGGAATTCATGGTAGAAATAGAGGTGTTGGAGTTAGCTGTGTGGTATTAAGAAGCAGGGAAGATGGGAAGCCACTGTGAATGATTTGAAAAGCAGCTTAATGATATGACCTTAAAAATGGAATGGAGTTATAAACATGACCACCTCCTGAATAACAGCATTTTTAATGGATTTCCCAGTTTACTGTGGGATTGGCCCAATTTTAGATGCTTTATTTTTCTCAAGCAATTGCCAATGGAATACTTTTTAGATTCCAATTGGAAAAGTAAAGTTAAATAGCTAAGTAGCTTGGTAAGGAGATTTAGAGGGAATGCTGTCAAGTCTGTGGACACAAGATCAAAGGATCAGAATTCATATGCTGTGTTCTGGGAAGTAGCAGTTGCAAATAATAGGAAGAAATGGTGGCAAATGAGTTGAAGTGGTCTTGTGTCAGATATTATAGTGTTGAAAGCAGTCTCTGTACAGTGTTGTGGCAGATGTAATAGTGGTTCTCCAATCTGAGGCATATCAGAGCGGTTGGTACTACTACCTCGTAAGTTTAGGTACTGCCAAACTGTGTTCTCAAGATGGAGAGCTTTGAACAAGTTAAATGTCTGAGTGGCTTAGATGCAATCAAGTGGGTGCCACTTAATATCTATAGTTTGATGTCAATGGGAGTGCTATTAAAATAATTGGCACAAGAGGAGGAAATAATTATGAGAGAGCAGGGGTAGAAGGTGCAAGAAGCTGAATGTACAGTATACAGCTACGGTAAGTTTGGGAACTGTTAGCCAAGGCACAGTATGTGTTGGTGCAGCTCTTGAACTGATTATAGCAGCTTTCTAAAGTATTATGCTTGTCCACTACTAGGAATCTCTTTGCTTCTGCTGCCTGCAAGCTGGGAAAGATGGAGAAGGAAATTGGAGAATAAGTTAGGAATTGGTAGTTCTGCATCATATAGGTATATTCAGGAGGCTAGTTACTGCTTACATGAAAAACAAAGGTGATGAGGACTCTCAAATGTATCATGGAGGGAAACAGTAAGATGCAGTGGCTGGAAATATAACCTTAGATGGAAAATAAACACATTTTTTAGTGGAAGAAAATACTGGAACAATATTTTTCCTGTTGGAGTATTTTGAAGTCAGGGTGAGGTGTATTTATAAAGATGCTGCTGTTCTACTACAGCTGTTGAACTTGCAGTTGAAACCCAGCACAACTTAAAAGATTTGTGTTAGGGAGGGTATGTAAGTAGATAAACCTTGTGTATGGCATTGACCAATACTGAGAACCTAGCCCCTAATAAAAAGTTACATATCTGGCCTTGCTTAGGAATGGGGAGAAGCTTGTAAGCTTAGGAGTGTGTTTTAGTCTTCATGATCAAATCCTCATTTTGGGGTAGTTCTTATTAAACTCCAACACTGAAATATGCTGTATTTGTGTGATTTGGTAAGTCCTGAATAGCAAACACAAGATTACAGCTGGAGCATTTTGTTAGTGAAGACAGGGGCAAAGTCACTGAATACCTTGGCCTTCTCCATATCCTGGGTAATGAGGTTTCCCATTTCTTTCCAGAGGAGGCCACATTTTCCCTAGATCCCTTTGAGAAACTGATTTAGCTACTGTCAGTAACAAACCGATGGCTCCTGTCTTGTTGTTAAGTAGGAATGGCTGAGCTGAGCAGATGGGAGGCGTGCGGGAGTCAAGTGGTCCATATTCTATAACCAGCACTGATGGGAGGCTGGTTTGCTTGATCAGGTGGGGTAGGATGTCTTGGTCCTTGATAATGGCCTTCTCTGGTGTGAGATGATGGGGTTAATGTTTGTGAGTGCTCACAGTTGCTGTCTTTAAACAGATCTAGTGTGTGCTGTGTGCTAAGCTTGGCTGGTAAAGCACTGCTTCCACGTGTGTGAGTAATTGAGAAAGGCCTTTACAAGCCATGCTCTTGCACTTTCCCAGGGCCTGGATTCAGGAAAACTGCATTTGCTGATCGTTTAAAGGCTCCTAACCTCAGCTAGACACTTAATAAGGAGTGTTGCAACTAGAAATCAATGTAAATAAGTTCAGCCATCATCGGGACCCATGCTGGGCCTTCCCAAGCTTGTAAGCACTGAGGTGATCCGGTCATAATGGGGATTGATGGTTTTTCTCTTGTGCCATGGCTTTGTGCACCAGCTGGCTTGCTTTTCTGCATGCTGCCATGAATAATTCAGCTGGTTTCTTCTCTCCAGTGTAGTTTATCATTTTGTAGTTCAGCCGCTGAACCACTGGATCACTTCATCTGTTTCTTTGTGATAATACCTGATGAAACCGGGACCTAGAAATCCACCGGCAAAGTTCTATAGTTTATGTATTGAAGCAGTGAGTTGTGTGTGGTTTAGATATTGCAGGTTATGTGACTTCTCTTTGTATGTTTGGAATGTGCATCTGGAGCATTGTGCTGTGGTTTGTGTCTTGGGGTTTTCTGGTGGGTTTTGAAAGATTTTTGTGGTCTAATTAATGACTTGGGTCTTCCCATAGTCGTGGATTTCTGAATGAGGCTGTTTCAGCCTTTAGCATTGTGCACTGTGCCTGAACAGCATCTTTGCTGTGATGTGTTGGGGTTTGTGGTTGCTCCCAAAGTATAAATATGAGGTTTGTGCAGCTAGTATATATTTCACACACCATGGAGCATTTAATATCTGTAGTAGATGGTATAACTTCTGCGGTATTGGTGCAGAGAACAACAACAAAATCAGTGTCACTGCCGTCCAAAAAGTACACCATAAAAATAAAGCTTCATACAAGATTTGGAAGTTTAATAGTCAGAAGTATCTTCATCGTACTTGTTAATCACTGTGCTTTAGGTAATGAGTGCGTGGAGGATGTGATCAGAAAGGAGTTACAACAACTGAACAGCTTCAGACAGCATGCAATGGTGCATACATCCTCTTTTATTTTTGCACATTCATTCCTCAAGGCAAGGGTGATTGCATAATGTAAGGCATTTATTATTTTGGTTTGTGATCGCTTGTTTTAACTGAACTAAACAAAAAAAAATTACATCCTATATAGCCAATGATTCTCTTCTCTTCACAGTATTATTGGAGAGGAATGTGTGTTAAAGATGTTGCAAAAAGCACAGTAGAAAGGGAGTTTTTTCCTTATTGTCCCCCATTTCTGTGTCTGGTAGATTGTAGATTTGCATCTTTAAGGGGCAACTTTCAGGGAATTTTTTGCGGTAGCTGTAAAATAGGTTGGTATGAGACTGCTCCTGGACATTACGGCAGTAGAAATTGTTGATGCAACCAAGGTAAAGGTCATGGTTTTGTACCTACTAGCAAAGTATCTTCCCCCTCATTCCCGACTGCATGCTTTTGGGTAAAATGACTTGGTTCAGACAGTTCTTTCTGGCTTAATTCGTTATAATGGTTGATTACTGCATGCCAGACATGATTATTTTACCTTGATGTCGTATCCCTGATGCATCTGGGAAGTGACAAGCAAAGAATCTGACTGTTTTCATCTATTCAGTACACTGAAATTTGGGTTATTTTGAAATACCATTTTCTTCAGAATGAATGTTTGAAAGGGGGACCCAGTGCATGCACGCAGCATCCTTCCAGGAGCTTTTCAGTTCTGTATTTTACCTAAATAATCTTCAACTGTATCAAAAAAATGCATTTTTAGCTCAGATTTTAAAAGCAACTTTCCCTTGATCTGAGCAACCACTCCTGGTCTGGTGTTTTTCATCTTCTTTAACTGGCTTTTGTGGGAAGCAGACAGTATGTTCCCTATTTACCAGCTGATTTCCACCACTCCCCCCCCCATACATACAGCTTTCCTCAGCTTGTTAAAAGGGAATGGCAGCATTCCTGATTTACATCATAATGAGTTGAGAAAGCTGTATCTGGTTTGATGAATTCTGTTTATAACCTCTGGGTGAAGACTCTAATCAACTTTAGAACACATCCAGTGTTTCAAACCCGCTTCTTATACCCCTGAAGCTGCAGGAGGGATCATGTTTAGAAGCTTGTATCTGCTGAGGAAATACAAACCATAATCTAACATCAGCTTAAAG
Source organism: Neopsephotus bourkii (assembly GCF_033783945.1). Classification (NCBI taxonomy): domain Eukaryota; kingdom Metazoa; phylum Chordata; class Aves; order Psittaciformes; family Psittacidae; genus Neopsephotus; species Neopsephotus bourkii. The sequence continues at coordinate 2,211,544 of NW_026900841.1, forward strand.
AAGATGGTTCTTCATTTGTCCTTCTTACGCAGTAGGAGATGAGAGTATGTTTCATTGAAAGGAAACATCTCAAGTTAAAAACTAGTCCTGTTTCATATCAATAATTGTAAGAACAGAGCCATGATCAGACTGGCACAGTTACAGATGTGAGTGTAGCTGGCATCTGTCAGTCTGTTCCTATATCCTGCAAAGAGTCCTAATGGGATAGATGGGACGTGGTCGAGTTTGAGCTTTTCCTATGTCCCCATGGAGGGAGCTTAAAGATTTTCTGAAGCAGCAGAAGAGCAACTCATTAATGGGGCTGAGCCTGAAAATTTTCCAGGTTGCTTTTGTGATCCAATTATTTCATCTTCTTTTACCCTGTCAAATGCCACCTCCTGGCAGATGAAGCAAATAATGGCTTCAAACCAGGCAACTCAGCATCATTCAGCATCCACATACACTTCAGAAGTGTGGGTTTGCACAGAGTGGAGTAACCTGGCATGGACTGATCCCATCCTTGCTGCACTGCACACTTCATTCACTCTGGCTTTTTTTCTGGTGGTTCCTTTGTCTAGCAACTGCTTTGAAACGTTGATATGAAAAGGTGGGATATGTGTCAGGGTAGAATTTTCTAATTCTAATGTTTCTTTGCCAATAGCAAAACTCCCAATTGCTTGATCAAGCTAAATTTAGGCCAAGAGAAAGCACAATAGGCAATTAATGGTATTGTAAAATAGGTAGTCCCATTGTGTAATTGTGCATGAAGTGGAAAACGTAGCCTTCTGCTACTAACATATTGTAAGATTTGCTTCCTTTTCTGTCATTAAGATACCTGTAATTAGTTAGTCAATATTTGTCCAGTTCTTGGAGCTTGGTGTTTCAGTGATTTCGTTGTGTATGCAAAGGTTTAAAGGAGCTGTGTACATTGCTGATTTGGTTGGAAGGGACCCAAACCAGACTGATCTGGGCTGGAAGGGACCTTAAAGCTCATCCAGTTCCAACCTCCTGCCACGGGCAGGGACACCTTCCACTAGAGCAGCTTCCTCCAAGCCCCTGTGTCCAGCCTTGGCCTTGAACACTGCCAGGGATGGGGCAGCCACAGCTTCTCTGGGCACCCTGTGCCAGCGCCTCAGCACCCTCACAGGGAAGAGCTTCTGCCTAAGAGCTCATCTCAGCCTCCCCTGTTCTGGCAGGTTAAAGCCATTCCCCTTGTCCTGTCCCTACAGGCCCTTGTCCAAAACCCCCCTCCAGGTTTCCTGCAGCCCCTTTAGGCACTGGAGCTGCTCTGAAGTCTCCCCTTAAGGAGCCTTCTCTTGTCCAGGCTGGCCCAGCCCAGCTCTCTCAGCCTGGCTTCTGAGCAGTGCTGCTGCAGCCCTCACAGCATCAAAGTAGTAATGTGTAGTAGTTGAAGAAGTTGTGTGTCTCCATCTTGCTACTATTGTGTGCAGACAAGTTCTGTACTGTGACAGCTTAAATTCTGTCACAGGGTGAAAGTCCTGCTGCAAAATAGGAATCACCAATAACTTATTTTCAGTGAAGTTGTGCTAAACTTCTGGTACTGCTTAAAAAACATCTTGATGCTCTCAAGATGTTTAAAATAGGATCTTCAAAATAGAATTATAGGTTAGTCAAATGCATCACCATATGGAATGATCAGATGTCACTTATTTCCATCTTAAATGGTTTTCTATAATATGAAAGATTATAATCAAGATATCTTCACACTTCACTTAGCTCATCATATACATACTAAATTAAGGCATCAATTGATAGCCCTTACTTCAGAAAACAGCAGTGAATCAGGATGAAGGACTGCTGTTTGAATGCTTTGCAGACTTGGAGATGGAAGGAAGTGTTCTTTTCTGGATCTTAAAGATAAAGCTTCACCCGCTCCTCATGCAGCTCCAGATTTCTATGCTTTTTAACAACAACATGGACATAAGCTTAGCTGTGTCTGAAATACTGTGCTGTAGAACAAGTCCTGGAATGAAGGTATGCTGTATAGAAAACAAATGGGACTTTTCACAAGAAATTGCATGCCAGAATGGACTTCAGCTACATTACAAGTTAGTGCTTCTTTATAGCTGTGATGGCAAAGTATCAGTTTTAATAGAAGAGCAAAGAACGGGAAACTGATGTACTTACCACTCTTAACCAGAAAATACCTCCTCAGACCACTGAGTTTAGCAGTTTAACATCTGTATACAGCCACTTACTTCAGTATAAAGTTCAGTAATGATGGAAGTACAGCTTGTAATGCAATTTGAGGAACAGAAACAATGGTTAAGATTGAAACAGGAAAAATAGGAGTAGCTAAAAATGTGGAACCAAAACTACTTAATGGACTAATTATTTCCAGACACTTGTGAGATGTCCTGCTGGTTTATCAACATACTAGTAATAGTTTAGCTACTAGGGGAGGAACCCAGTGGTAAACATCTGTTTTGCCAGGAAAAATGGTGGTTCCTCAGCTGGCAGAAAAAGGATCAAAAACCCCACAACCGTGGTTTAGAGAAGAGCTGTGTTGATGTGGATCCTGTTTGGAACCAGATTGTTTAATAAGTGCACCACTTCCAGATAGAGATTTTTTTTTAGATGGGTTTTGTGTTGCTTATTATAGGTAAGATGCTCCAGTACTAGGTATTACTTGTGTGTATTAGTTTCAAGCCTTGGAGTGATAGGCATCCTTAAGAAACTCCCTCCCTGCTGATGTTGGCACTCTCTCAAGCTGTATCAGGAAAGCTTGCAATGCACATGCATGATAGAACTCAAGCTCATGATCTCTTCATGCTCTAACAGCTGTAGTTTCAGAGCTTGCACAGGAGATGAACCATCTCTTCCTTGTTCTGCTGTTATCTGTGTTGGTGAGGTCTCTTTTCCTGTGTGCTTCCATTGTTTTCCTCAGGACTGATTGGCACATGATTTACTCTGAAGGATGGGTGCCATGACAAACTGAAGCGTTTCTTGTGCTGGCTGCATGGGTTAGTGTTCCTCAGCACCATCTTTTGATTCTCCAGCTGTTACACCAGGTGTTACTGCGTTTCCTTACTGTTGTCCTCATGATAGTTCTTAGAAAGAAATACCTTGATCATTTTTGCTTTTGCAGTGTACAGAAATCACAAATTTTTGTTGTTCCTGACTTTGAATTAAGTCAAAATCATGCAGCAGTGCAGTGGTCCTGCTAGGGTACTTCTGGAATGATGCAAAATACAGCTTGGTGAGTTGTTTCACTTAATAAAGATACTTGCCATGTCTAAGAGGTAGAATTAGAAACCAGTGCCTGCTACACTGATTCTTCCAACTCCACCAAGCCTTCAAATGCAGTTACAACCATTCCCCTGACATACTGGAGATCAGATTTTTCCACAGGTGACATAGAATCATAGAATGGTTAGGGTTGGAAAGGACCTTAAGATCATGAAGTTCCAACCCCCCTGCCATGGGCCAGGGACACCTCGCTCTAAACCATGTCACCCAAGGCCTTGTCCAACCTGGACTTCTTGAGTTGTGTTTTAAACTGCCAGCTTGCTTCTGCCTTTTCAAACCATTCAGGAGAGAGCTCTTCAGGCAGCACTCCCTTGACTTTTGCTTTATACTGATGGAACTGGCAAAAGTTTTTGCAGTGATCTGTCAGTTGGTACACCTGGGAGTGTGATATACCTGATGTAGCTGATACACATGAGAATGTGACTGTGCTCACTGGTGGCTGAACAGTTGAATCCTTAAAGGTTTTATCTTCCAGATCTAATATATCTTATTCTTTTCATCCACATTTAATGCACAGTCATCTCATTTAGAAGTCTCATTATTGACCAGAAGGCATTTCCTTACCTTTAGCAGGTGGAGCCATCCTCAGCTGTCTGGTACCCACAGGCATCTTGTGCTCACACAAGGGACTCTTGAGACCAGCACAGCGTGCTGCATGGTTTTTTACAGCTGCTCCCCATGAGAATTGAAGTGCAAACTACTGATGAAGGACTGGAGAAGTTGCTTACTTCATAGCAAGCTCCTTCCCATGAGCTGTTCTGTGTCTGTCAGCGTCTTACTAATCTTTCCTTCTCCATCAGAATCCTTCAAGGCCTCTTAAGTGCAGGTGTACAAAGGAGGTAGAGCAGCACTGGATGTGTTTTGCCCTGTATCATGCACTGAAGAGGAGAGGCTGCTGCACTCTCTGTTAGGCACACTGTGTTTGTGAGCTGCATCTCTCACCTATGCCCACTTCCTGGTTCAAGAGAAGCTCTTTCTAAGCATTGTTATCCAGTGGGTAGAACTACCATAAAATACTTGAGATTACAGTCAGGACTTCAAGAATGTGAAGAGGCATGACAGCAGTATCTAGGCAGTGAAGCCTGTGCTTGTTTGCTATTCCTGTGGTTTTGAAGAGCATTGAAGCATTTACTCTGTGTTCAGCACCTACTTTTCAGCATTGAGAATAAACTAGTTGAAATTTTGGAACCCAGCAAGTGTATAGCCAATGAAAAATAAGTGAGGAAACCCTAATAGCATACAGCTAATACTGAACTGGTTAATTTGGCATTCAGATTCTGTTAACTATAGTGGTCACACTGAAATAAAACCATGCCTAGGTAGATTTGACAGATTCTTTGTGCACTCATCAAGAAAATGGCTTTTGTAGATCATTTTAAGAAATGATAACACTTCCCTTTATGGCTAGCTTAATTTTCTCTCAGCCTTTGACATACTTTGCAGTATTGCAGCTATTCCAGGCAGAGCACTAACGGCTTGACTCGGTGTCCTGCTTTATCCCAGGATTCCCAGCTGGTTTGCTGAGACTGAGGAACCTCATCTTGCTTTTGTGTAATCTAATAACTGGGGAGAAAGTGAGGCTAAATGACAGCAGATGTGGCCACCACACACCAGATGTGTCCAAGCAGCTCTTTTGGGAAGAGGTGAAGGCTCACAAAGAACCCCAGATGATGGGTTAATCCCACTGAGGCTTTGAGGCCGAAGGGGTGGGTAGTGATTGTCAGGGGGAAGCCACCGCCCCCCCCGGCTTTAGGTTAAGGAACAAAGGAAAGCTTTGCTTGGCAGCGAAGTGGGAATTGCCAGTGGGGCTTGAAAGTCGACAGAGATGCTTCTGACTTAGGACTTTTCTTAACCCATTCAAGGAAAATTCTTCAAGTCAGCATTGTAGCAGAATCAGAGTGCAGGGAGGTGCCAAAGCTGGAGAGGAGCTGGTTTAAATGAGACTCTCTTTTCAACCCTCTTTGCTGATCTGCTGCTTCCATGCTGTCCTGCTTCTGTTGGGTGATGCCTGACCTGCACAGGGATGTAATGCAAGGATTACTTTAGGAAGCTGTGGAAATGACTGTCCTCCCTGGAGCTGCGGTATGGCAAGTTTCTGTTACATGCAGCATTTGTTACTTCCAGAGTTTGCTGAGATTGCTTTTGTCTTCCAAATGACTTAAGTTTTATGGTAAACTTCTTGTCTGGGTTTTGTTTGGTTTGTTTGTTTTCCCTTCCATAGCTGAAAATGCTGCACCTCTTTTTGGTATCCATTTCCTTTCTTCGTAGAACTGACTGACTTAGGAGAGCTGATCACAGTGATCACAATAACAATTTACACTCAGGTGTGCAAATCTGCTTGGGCATTTGTGTTTTGGTTCGGTTTCATTCTTGTTTCAATAGAATTATTTAACATATATATATACACAAATTAATTTCTGTGTATTTCCTCTGAAATTTCCTCTGCTCAAGGAAAATAGTAACCAAAGAATTTCTGTCTTTTGTCTGTTTTATATGAAATATTTACACGGGTTTATGAGTAGAACCTGACAAATTCTGTTTGGTTGTAGTTTGCTGTGATTGAAGCACTCCGGGATTTGCATTTTCTATTCCCTTACCTGTTTTGAACAGTGTCTTCAAGCTGTCATTGCTTAGTTTGGCATTCTGTCAGTGACTTTAAATGATGCAAATTCACTTATTTATGGGGTGGTTGAATGAAATGACTTTGTTTTTGTTAGCACGGTCCTCTGTTGTAGGAGAGGGGTGGATAGATGGGGAAATAGCAGCACATACAATATTAACCTAATCCACCACTTACGTATTAAGACAAATACCCAAGAAACATTTTAAAATACAGAGTAGGAACTTTTCTGTGTAAAATCTGACCGAGGAAAAGAGGTTCTTGCTTCTGCATGTCCAAACCACTAGTCCAGATGAATTAAAAATTACTGTTACTAGTAGACTATACTACTATATATATAGTTAATAGCCTCATTTCCAAGGGAATCCCATGTAAATCATACCCTGTCTTTCTCTGGATTACCGTCGTAACTTGATTCTGCTGTTTGCCTGCAGATAGGATTGGTAAAGACAACTATCCAGCATGTTATATAGGACCTGTCAGATCTTGCCTGGAGAAGCTGTGGCTGCCCCATCCCTGGCAGTGTTCAAGGCCAGGTTGAACACAGGGGCTTGGAGCAACCTGCTCTAGTGGAAGGGGTTGGAACCACCCCATGGGTTGGAACTGGATGAGCTTTGAGGTCCCTTCCAACAGCAACCAGTCTGGGATTGTATGATGTCTGGGATTGCACACCTATGACTGAGGTCAGAGAGGCCTTAGGAGTGGGGTTGTGTTCTTGGAGTTCTGTCAATTGCAAGGTTTCCAGACATTAAATTTTGATTTCTTGTGTGAATAGGATGGAGAAGAAGTTTTAGGTTTCGCAGGAAGCAAATGGCCAGAGGTCAGTTGATTTACTTGGGGTTTTTTTCCCCTCGTGTATGCCCTTTTCATCTGTATGTTGCTGGAAAAATGTTCTTGAAGCAAAGATCAAACTGTTAAATTTTACTTTTGTGTCCTAATTCATGTCAAGGTTATTGCCTGCCTACGTTTCTAAAATTCACCTTCTATTTGAGTGTGTTTCAAAAAAATATAACCAGGTATCTTTAATATCTTTAATCTTGGCCATATTTCATGCTGGTTTGATTCATTTGCCACAAGTAGGGAGGGATAGAAGTCCTGGAAGAAGCTGGGAGTGGTTTTAGATCCCTGTTCTCATGTCTGTGCTGAGGTCTAGAAAAGAGACAAAACTTGTAAAATCTTGGTGGGATTTGGGGTGTTTTAATACAATGTTTCCTGCTGGTTTTGCATGAAGTTCTGTTGGTAGAACCATGGCAGTGCAGATTCTGAAACGTTTCAAAACCTCTTCTAGATCTCTGTAGTTTTGCTTTTATTCTACTCTGTGGAAAGACCTCATGTTTTACCAGTGGAGCTCTACTATGTTTTACCTGTGGAGTCTGCAAAACAGGTTTAAAACAGGATATTGGATGATAACTGTGAATAAAAGCTAGTGCTGGAAGGAGATTATCACCTCCTAGAATTTGAAAGCTTCGTTGTCTTAACAGTGCATCTGTTTTGTGCTGTGTAAATGGTAAGTAATTTCAGAACCAGGTTCAGCACAATGCTGCAGACAAAACCACTATCCCTCTGTTCTATGCCTCCAAGACACTAATGATCTTACCTGCATGGGTATTATGGGTATGGCCATGAATTTCTCTGACATCCCCAGGTCTTTGTTGCTGTTGACTCATTCAGAATTAATCCAGTTTAATCCTAGGGAACATGAAAATGAGAAGGTTTATTTAAAAACAATTCAGTAATTCAAACCAATATGAATTTGTTTTTTATTTCTTTAGGAGACATCACTCAGAAAGGATATGAAAAGAAAAGAGCAAAGCTGTTAGCACGGTACATACCATTAATTCAAGGTAAGAGACTGCATGTAAGTTACACCTTTTGTGCTAAATCTGGGAAAATATGTAATGGAAAAGTTCTTATTAAATAGAATAGACTAATTAATAGTGTTTGATTGACATGGCATCTAACCAGTTTCTTAAAAAGACTGTTTAATGTAAACTATTACTTCTTAAGGTATCTATTGTCAGACTTTATCTTCAATGGCTGAAAGCTAAATGCCCAGCTTTTTTGGTTTATTTTTATACTAGGGCACTTAAATCACTTTGGGTTTGAAGCCATTGTGCTGCCACTGAACTTTAGGCTTGTATTTGCTAGGTAGATGCTTCCATAGCTTGAGAGATTCCGATTGAGAAAAGGGAAAATGAGAGGACAACTGAGATGAATGGACCTGATCATGAGACACTGTAGATAGAGAAAAACAGGTATTATTTTACAATGTTAGTGATGCCTTTAGCTCTTTGTAGCAGGAGAGACAAAAGTTCTATCTCCTTGAGTTCTGCTCAGCTGTGGTGTTTTACGGTGTGTATTTGACGTTGAACAGTTAGAACGTGATCTGAAGTTTCATCATGGGGTTTCTTAGCATGGGTCTGTTGTGGATTTGCTGTTTTACCAACAGCTGTAGCTTTTCCCTTAGCAAATGTATAATACTCTGTGGAACGTGCAGGACCTAACCTGGCTTTATAAAAGGGCTAATTCCTTGAAGAGAAGCAATTTGGATTTCTGTGATAAATACTGTAATCAGCAGCAAGCTTTAGCTTCACCTGCCAGGAGGAACTGTTTCACTTTTCTGTTCATAATACCGTGTGCTCCAGCTCAGCTTAGTTAAAGATTTTGAGACCAGGACCTGCCTTGGGCGAGGACACCTCACACCAGACTATGTCACCCAAGGCTCTGTCCAACCTGGCCTTGAACACTGCCAGAGATGGAGCATTTACTTCTCTGAGCGCCCTATGCAAGTGCCTCAGCACCCTCACAGGGAAGAGCTTCTTCCTTAAGTCTAACTTGAACCTACCTTTGATAGAGCATGCCTTGTACTTTTCTCAAGCGAACCATGTAAGACCTCTTCTGTTCCTGTCAGGAGCCCAGCATGTGGTTATATCCATCATTCTTGATAGCTTGCTTTCTTCTTTTCTGATTAATGTGCTTAGATAGACATTGCCTCTGCTGACTCAGCTAGTGTAACCAAATTTATGTAAGTGATGTGGCCAACATTACCTTGAAAGTTAGTAGTCAAACAAAGAGGGTTTTAACAGGGATCTTCCAAGGTCCATGGCCTCAGTCAGCCAACCATCTTCCCCTGGTTGCTGTGCTTCATGCTCTTCCCTGCTCCTAGGGCTGGTTTTGCCAACTCTCTGCCACAGAGGCTTTTCACTGTCTGTCTTCTGCTTCTTTTGCTGCCTGCTTTGATTAGAACTGGGCTGCATGGCACTTAGGTAATTTATATGAATTTGGGTTGTCCCTGACAGGCAGTATCCCCTATGTTAGGAGAGCTGGGCCTCATGTGCAGTATCTCCTGAACTGCTGTTTTGGGCGCTTCAGCCCAGCATTCATTAGAATGTGATGAGTTTTACACCCTGCTTAGAATGGACTGTTATTCTGAGAAATAAAAGCTGTAGCACATGACATGTAGGTGTTCTGCTTACCAGTCTTGTCATAATGTCTAAATGAGTATGTCTCTTGCTGTTGGCATTTTCATTGAGACAGTTTAGTTTCCTGGCTAGTATTTGGATTCATTGGATTTTTAGCAGATTTTTTGTATTTGCTGCTGCTTCCTTTAATGGCAAATAGTAACACCCTTAAGACGGTTTCATTTTCTTCAAGCTTATGGGCTGAAGTTTACTTTCTTGAGTAGAGGAAAACACTATAGAACAGTGGAAGATTGTAATGCACAATCATTTCTACAGTGTCTATTAACATTTCTTTAAATTCATCATTTTCTGATATGTTATGCTGGGTAATAAATTGTATTGGGTAAACCCTTGTATAGTTTCACTGATCCAGCATGTGTGAACACCTAGATCACTTCAGATCTTGGAGACAAAAATCTGTGGATCAGGTAATATGTTCTGGGAAGTGATATGACAGCAAAGAATGGTCAAATTGAACTGTGACCTGTGTAAGGGCCGGATGCTTAATAACTAAGGTAAGATTTCTCAGACCAAAAAGTGAAGAGAGGTCCTCAGATTTCAGTCTCTTGGGGGATAATTTCCATTTACTCTCCTGCCTTAAGTTTGCTATGAAACGGTCCAAAACTCAGCATATTTCATGTAGAACTTCAGCATCTCAGGTCATTTTTGTGGAAAGAGTTTGGCTGTCTTTTTTCCTTTACAGTTCAGTAGGAACTAACTGGAAATAACTATCCAAAATTCTATTTAAAGCAATGTGGAATTAATGTCTGTTACTATGGAGCTGTACTTAACCTAGGTACACATCAGCACAGCATCAGCTTTGCTGAGAAGACTGAGTAGTGTGAGGTACATAAGTGATGGTGAAATCAAAGGGTTACACCCAGATACTTCATTTGAAGGTGCTACACAATGTTGCACCTCTTCTGCCATGATGCACGAGGCAGTACTAACAGAGAAGGAGAAGCAATTTTCATCACACCTGATCCTGCACCTTGCATACATTAATAAACAGCTGAAAAACCTTCGAGGAAAGATCTTACCTGTTCTTGCAGACTGCCTGTCTCTAACTAGGAATGTCCTGAAGCTCCTTCTTCTTTAGGGCAGGCAGAGACAGAACCAACTAAGAAATACTGCATTCCTCAGCCAAAACCTCCCTGGATTTGGTCGGGACCCTCTGTGAGTGTGGGTGGAAAACAGACCACAGTGGAGAGGGATGAATAGGAGGCCTGCAGGGCTTGGATCCATGGAGAAGGGGTGGAAACAAGGGGCAGGGTTGGAGAAGATGTGCTGAAGAGCCTTGGGTGATGGGTCTTTGGGGAGAACAGGGTGCTGGGTTTGGAGGAGACAGCAGAGAGGGACTAGGGCAGAGCTGGGTAGAGCAAAAGGCTGGCCTAGAGCCAGACCGGGAGTTTCCCACACTTGGGCTATTTTCCTCCTTCTTGTACCCCTTTTCCTTTCTTTTAGTGCTCTGAACCTGGTGCTTGTCTTTTGTTCCTTTCTTATTTCTAGCTCCAGCTCAACAGCTGCAGAAAGGTTTAATGGTGCACAAAGAGCCTGAAGTTGGCCTCTCTCTTCCCCTCTCTTTCTGCAAAGCTATCTAATGGGATAATGTCATCTTTTGCTAACTGTATTTTTGGAGGCATCATACATAACTAGGTAGCAATGCAAGTGAAACTGAGCTGAGGCATTTGTTGCCATGCTACTTTATCTCCTTTGGCTTTCATTTTTACCATTAAAATGTAGAATGTTTTTGATTCAGCTAGTAAACTGCTTCAACTTACATAAATTAACTTAGTTTAGAACTGTAATTACTATGAATTTCTGTTTTGGGAGATTGGATTTCCAGATCAGTCTTTTTGCAAAGGTAAATTAGATTTATCTAATTTAACAAATCTATTTAGATTTGAATTCCTAATAGCTGTTACAAATATGAGTTTGCTGAGATGGTGGTGGAAGTCTTTAAAAACACCTGAGTTTGACCTTAAGACATCACATCTTACACTGATTAGATGGGAGAGGCAATAGAGCAACTGCTCTACATGTGGGTTCTCAGAAGAGTCATCTTGCAATAAAGTTTGTGCTTTTGCTAAGTGTGTTTTTGACATTTCTCCTGGGAAGACAGGCTGAGAGAGCTGGGTAGGGTCAGCCTGGACAAGAGAAGGCTCCTTAAGGGGAGACCTTAAGAGCAGCTCCACTGCCCAAAGGGGCTACAGGAAACCTGGAGAGGGGCTTTGGACAGGGGCCTGTAGGGACAGGACAAGGAGAATGGCTTTAACCTGCCAGAACAGGGGAGACTGAGATGAGCTCTTAGGCAGAAGCTCTTCCCTGTGAGGGTGCTGAGGCGCTGGCACAGGGTGCCCAGAGAAGCTGTGGCTGCCCCATCCCTGGCAGTGTTCAAGGCCAGGTTGGACACAGGAGCTTGGAGCACCCTTCTCTAGTGGAAGGTGTCCCTGCCCATGGCAGGGGTTGGAACTGGATGAGCTTTAAGGTCCCTTCCAACCCAAATCAGGCTGGGATTGTGTGATTCATTTATCTTTGTGTGTCTCATGCCAGATGTGTTTAGCCAGGCATCCTCCCCAGCAGTGCTTTCACTTGTGGTCGTTGTCCTGTCTACTGGTCAGTTCTCTTATCATAAATTGGTTTTGTTTCTATAAATCAAAATTGCTTGAAATATCAGTGTTAGTTTTGACTCTGCAGTGTTAGTGAATGGAAGAATACAGTTATAATTCGTATATTAACTTTTAATTTCATCCTGTAGAAATGAATTGTTCAGTTAATTGGAACAAGCAGCCTCTTTAAGATGACTTAGTTTTTTCTAGCTTTGGCTAAGTTAAAAATGGACAAAATTGAGTGATAGTGGATCAAGTCTTCAGTGTGTACTGCTTAAAATGTTATTTTTGTAAAGCTCATCAGTGTGAATGGGGGATTTAGCAAATTACCCAGCTGCTTCTGCTGAAGGCCGAGGTACTGATTTGCATAGTACCAGAATAAATTACCAAGTTCACCAAGCTTGTAGAACAGGATTTTTCTGGCACATACTTGTGCAGCCTAAGAGTTACATGCAACATCTTACTGTTTTTACCAAAAAGTGATGCTTTTCACATTGATCCTTGGTATTTCTGCATTATGAAGTGAAACCTTTGAGAAAGTGAAAGGGAGATTTAACCTGAAGAAATGCACCTGTGGTTGCCAACAGCAGCACTGATTTTGTGCCTCATCCTTATTTAAAGGGTACTTCTGAGGTTCTGTGATACATATTTCATTGTCATGGCTTCGCTGTGGTCTTACAAGTCCCGATTCCAAGGCTGTGTGGTCACTTGCTTACATACGAGCTGCAGGAATTTGGAATAGGGGTTCATGGGCTAAACTGAGCCTGGATAGAAACAGATTTCTAAAGCTGGGTACTGAACTGTAGGACTGGCAAAGATAAGAGCAAGGAACGCAGAGGAGGGCATTAATCTCTTCTTCCACCTAGAACTTACTACCCTCTTTTGGAGGAAAAAAACCCAACTCAGTTACTGCATTATCTGTTGCATCTGCTCTTTTCTTGGCTCAGGCTTTGAAGAAATTACTTGCCTTAATCTTTTTAATGAATATAAAGTTGTTATTTATTGTATCCAGATCAACAACTCTCACTGGACTCTTGACTTGTGGTTATTTTAAACATTCATTCACATGAAACGCACAGTACAGTTCTCAAGTGTTTTCAGCGCCCTTCAATTGTCAGATACATTGAATCAATTCCATTGGCAGACTGAAGTTGCTTTTGTTTTAGAAACAGAACTCTGCTAAAGGTTTTTCAGGGAATGGTTCCTCTTTATTCTGGGTAAGCACATGATGTTTCTGCACTACTCAGCTCCAAGTTCAAGTGTCCTCCACTGAGGACATTTCAGTTTCTTTACTGGCCTGTCTCATTTTCCCTGTTATGTACTTCAAAAGCTTCACTTTCGGAAAATAGGAAATTATGTTATTTCTGTATAGCAAACTGTAAAAGACAGGAGCACGTCTCCGGAGTTGGATGCCCAGAGAACCTGTGGCTGCCCCATCCCTGGCAGTGTTCAAGGCCAGGTTGGACACAGGGGCTTGGAGCAATCTGCTCTAGTGGAAGGTGTCCCTACCCCATAACAGGGGGATGGATCTGGATGAGCATTAAGGTCCCTTCCAACACAAACCATTCCATCATTCTGATTCTCTGATTTCTTTCGATGTCCAGCAGTTAGGCAGGAGAGGGTTGATTCCCTTTCCTCCGTCTGCATGGATCTGGCATGCAGAATACCTAATGACAAAGGACTGTAAACAAAGTAGAGCAGTTTTTTCTGATCCTCAGAAGTGTTTGTTATCTTCTGTGTGAAGCGCTTATCTGATGAACCTAGGGTTTAAATAATTTCAAATGCAGTTGGTAGGTGAGATTTGATTTTTAGAGGTATAGACTGAGGGCTCCAGTTGAACTTGTGTATATTCTTGACACCTACTTACTCAGGAAGCAGATGTTTTATTCGTGAGCCTCAATTTGTACTGAAATCAAACTGTATTCCAGGTGTGGATCCATCCCTGCAAGCAGAGAACAGAGTGTCAGGCTCTTCACAAGCTACCGCCACTGGTGTGAAACAGCAAAAATCCCGTTCCAACAACTCAAGGGATGAGCGCTTCCGATCTGGTAAGGACATGAAATGTAGCTAAAATAGCAGGTGTTTTAAGAGGGAAAGTAGTACCTACTACACCTAAATAAAAAGTTGGAAGTGCTTGGGAGAATGGAAGAGCTGATGAGTATTTTTCGAGTAGCTTTTTGTATTTCTTATACACGAGTGGGTTTGTCCGAATCCAGAATGGAGGAAAAGGCAGAAGGGAAAGAAATTGTAGCCATGCCTTCTGATGTTTTTCTTACTGTGATTTTTACACTGTGCATAACAGTTTTCTCTTGTTTGCTGAGAAAAATGATTGGGTTGCAGTTTATGGAGCAATTATTTAAACATTTAGAAGATTGCATTGTGTGAGTTGTGGGTTATTTTGCTTGTCAGTGGGTTATTTTGTTAAAGAAAGGTTGTAGGATTATTATATTTGTTGTAGCTCACTTTCAGATATTTCCTGGTTTAAAGCAAGTGCACAAAAAAGGGAAATGTCACAATGGATATTCTACTTAAAATTAAATGGACACCACTGTGACAAACCTGTTTTGGAAACTTCTGTGAAAACACCAATATCCTTATCACATCCTGTTGCCATTGTTACTTCTCAGGTGGTTGAAGTACAGTTTCCCTGTGAAATTCCTTGTCACAATAGTAAGAACAGGCAGGTGTTTGGAAGGTGCATTCTCTCCTAAATACCTTTGGACTAGAAGTTTTTCTGTTTGTTTTCTAGGGTAATTATATGCCTTGGGTTTGGGGATGGGAAGTGCAAGTAATGGCATGCACTGCACATCCTTACTGTGTTGTTGGTCTTGCATTGCCTTGCTTTTTAGCATAGTGGTCATTGCATCATATTTATATATTATGAAAACTAATTAAATGACATGTTCAAGAGTATATACAAATTGGTTATTTATGTTTATTCTTGCATTTCAAATGTATCATCAGTAGACTTTCACTGTTGAAGATACTAGGGAAAAACCCAACAGATTTAGTGGTTGAATTACAACCACATTTTCCAAGTTACTTCATGACCAATCGGATATTGCAAGCATAAATCTGATAGAAATTAGATCTTTAAAATAGCATGTGGTGATGTTAAACTAACAGATAAAATCTGCAAAAAGAGCGGAACTGTAATGGGGAACTATTAGCTGAGGGAGCTGGGAGGGTCTAAAGCAACATGCTATATATGAGCACTGCGCTGAATATGAGCATTGTGCTGTCTACATGGACATTTTTCCTGTCTCAAAGGCTCAGATGTCCTAATTTGCACCAAGGATACTTAAAAAAGCAAACCAATAAACCAGAAGCAAGTGAAGAACCCTGCCATACTACTGGTGCTGTCTGGGGGAAGTTTGGCATTGGGCTCATGCCATAGTGCAAGACACGTAAAAATGGATGGGTATTAACAAGTTCAGTTCCCATACTTGCTGATGTATAGTGTCTTTAGATGATGGTGTCTTTAATTGTTAGCCTGACTAGCAGTGCTAATAATCAGTGCTTCCTCTTTTCCTAGAGTTAATACTTCTATGGCCTTGTTGATTTTAACATTCTTTAAGTGGAATTTCAGTGATTCTAAAGCACTGCTCGCAGCCTTGTCAGGCCAGAGCTTAGCTGATACTGTTACATCTCCATATGAGCATTTCTGAATGATCCGAAGTGTTCAATGGACAGTTAACTCAAGAGTAAGCCTGATGTGTAGGGATTTTAGGTTATTTCTTGTACTTATCACTGGCCAGTGCCAAAATCATAGGTAGTACTTCATATGGACTGCCACATACTTGCTGAAAGTATTACTACTCTGATTCTAATAGGTGTTGACTCATCTAGTTGATTTGAGTCTGAAAATGCTTCACATTGGAGTTGCCTTTCAGTATCGACAGGGTGCTGGAGAGGGACTCTTCATCAGGGACTGTAGCAATAGGACGAGGGGTGATGGGTTCAAACAGGGGAAGTTCAGGTTAGATCTGAGGCAGAAGTTCTTCCCTGTGAGGGTGCTGAGGCGCTGGCACAGGGTGCCCAGAGAAGCTGTGGCTGCCCCATCCCTGGCAGTGTTCAAGGCCAGGTTGGACACAGGGGCTTGGAGCACCCTGCTCTAGCGGAAGGTGTCCCTGTCCATGGCAGGGGTGGAACTGGGTGAGCTTTAAGGTCCCTTCCAACACAAACGAGTTTGGGATTCTATGATGCTCTTTTTCAAAGGTACTCATGCTGTGAGATTGATGTCTACATACAGCATGAGTAGAATCTATGTTGATGTCTCAGAAGACAGCAGTTACTGCGAAGTGGCTTCAGTTGATTCCTTCCAGTGTTTGGTCAGAAAGAGAGTCACAGTATTACTTCACAAAGCAGTCCCAATTTAGCTGAGAAACTCTGTCTATGCTAAAAGCATTTTCTATCTGAAGAAAAGATATCCATCACCCGTAGCTTGAAATGTTGTTAGCTTTTTTAATTTCCCCACTCTTTGGCATACGTTTGAAGGGTAAACAGCCTTAGGCTATAATTCTGGATACTGTTGCTTCTTTTATCCATTTCTTTGCCTCCCAGGGCTTCTGCTATGTCCTTTCCAAGAGCAGCTGATGAGGGTGGAATGCCACTTTTCACAGAACAGGATCTCTTTCTGGAGCAATTGTAGTTATTTTAGAACCATCAACAAAATGACTTAAAAAAAGCAAGTGGAACAATGTTGCCTTTTTATGTAATTAATCTGCCATTTACTAGCTGAACGCACAGTTTTTAATAGATTCCCACAGTTATCCATTTAAATTAACTCTAATTTTTATTATCCACAGATACTTGTATTTAAGCAGTAAATATTACCAAAAAATTCCAACAGTGAATACCATCAATAAACACTGTAGGCTACTCAGTTATCTAATAGTTCCTGGGACGACAGTTAACATTCCAGTGCTTTACCTAGGCTTTTATCCTGTTAAAGGATGTGTGGTACAGAAAGGGAGAAATGCAGGGACTTTGCAAGCATTCATCCATCATAAGCACTAAAACTCTTGTACTTGCAATGCAGATGGTGATGCAGCAGCTATTGCTGCTAGCTTTTCTTCCAGGGAGGGTATGTGGTTTCTGGTGGAGGTTCTGTGCCTTCTCCTGTGTTCAATCCCACTGCTGCCTGGTTTGGGGTCAGAATACAAATGAGTTTACTGCTAAGCCTTGAGGGTGTCTGAAAAAGCTTTCCTGGCACCTATACTGTTTCTTTCCACTCTTGCACTTTTTTCTGGTTACTGTTCTTAAGCTTATTGGAGATACAGCTGTAATATACAGACTGTGCTCCTGGAACAGAGCCTCGCATGTGCTGGGCTGCACCCCCAGAGCGTGAGCAGCACCTCAGGGAGGGGATTCTCCTCCTCTGCTGTGCTGTGGGGAGACCCCCCCTGCAGTCCTGATCCAGCTCTGGGGCAACAGCACAAGAGGGATGTGGAGCTGCTGGAGCGAGTACAGAGGAGGCCATGGAGATGCTGCGAGGGCTGGAGCAGCTCTGCTCTGGAGCCAGGCTGAGAGAGCTGGGCTGGGTCAGCCTGGACAAGAGAAGGCTCCTTAAGGGGAGACCTCAGAGCAGCTCCAGTGCCTAAAGGGGCTGCAGGAAACCTGGAGAGGGGCTTTGGACAAAGGCCCATAGGGACAGGACAAGGGGAATGGCTTTAACCTGCCAGAACAGGGGAGACTGAGATGAGCTCTTAGGCAGAAGCTCTTCCCTGTGAGGGTGCTGAGGCGCTGGCACAGGGTGCCCAGAGAAGCTGTGGCTGCCCCATCCCTGGCAGTGTTTAAGGCCAGGTTGGACACAGGGGCTTGGAGCACCCTGCTCTAGTGGAAGGTGTCCCTGCCTGTGGCAGGATGGTCCCTTCCAACCCAAATAATTCTACGATTCTCTGAACAGATATAGGGATGTGTCTGGGGAGCTGTTCCTGATGAGGAGCAGGCCTTCTCACCTGTGCAGGTGCAGGGTGATCCCTGTAGAGCAGTGGGCAGTATACAGCAGCTCCCTTTCATTTCCTGTGATGAAGCTTGATCCCACATCAGTACTCTTCTGTAGTAGCCTTCCTGGAGTCATACTGCCTTTTACAGTCATTTTTACTTCTCCCTGACTCAACACCCCGCCGCCCCCCCAGCGATCCTTGTCACAGGGATGCGATCATATGGGACACTTTAGAGTACCATTTGTAGAGGCCAGAAGGGCTGGTTGCTTTAGCTGGTGGCATTTGGAGACCTGTGAGAAGCAGGAAAACTGGTCAACCTGTGAATGCCATTTTTAGTTTAAACAATGGTAGAAATTCTTCCTCCTTTCCCTAAGGCAGGAGCAAGAATCAGGGGCTGATAAAACAAGCAGAGGCTACAAACAGGGAAGAAAAATGCTTTTCTAATAGCTGGAGGGTTTAGGGTCTAATACTTCAGTTGATTTATAGTCCACAAAGTATTTCTTAATGTTCCTCTCCCATCTTTTTTCAAGGACATGTAGGAAGAAAGGAAATGAGAATAGGTACTTAAAATGGAAGAGGAGATTATGGGTCTTACTGCAGCAGCAGAAGGGGAAAATGTTTAGAATCGATAATGAATTGTTGATGGCTGTTTGCAGCTTGCTCAAGAGCAGAAACAAGTTGTTCAAGGCTTTTTCTTCTGCTTTTGGATATGCTTTTTTCTCACTTTGGTACGTGTAATCTTCATGTTAATCAGATGGTGGGCTTGCTGATGTCAGTCAGATGGTGGGCTTGCTGTTCAGCTCCCCACTGCTCACTGCTGAACAGTTGTGTTCCCTGCTCTCAAATATGGTGCAATTCCAATCACATTCAATCTGGATTTAATGACTAGTTCACTGGGGAAGACTGAAGTCCACAGTTCTTACATGTTAAATCAGTTTCACAGTCCATTTTTAACCCTGTAGTAGTACACAACGGCAGAGAGCTGCCGTTTGTAATTCTGCTATCCAACTAGGCTTTAATTTATTACTGTCTGAATTTTTGTATCTTGAATGTTCTGCAGCTTTAAAATGATTTCATTCCTTTTACTTTAGCAAAGTCTCTTTCATTGGGTACCTAATGTAGAAAAGCTCTTATAGGAAATGTGGGACAGGAACTAAGTGTTCCAGGGAACCCTTGAATTTATTTGGCCAAGAGAATGGTCCTATTCAGTTGTTATCCAAGGACAAGATATTAACAGCAAAATTCCAAGCTGGAGATAGATCTTAATGAGTGTAGAAGGAACTGATGAGTTTAAGCAACGCTATAAAAATAAACCATGAAACAGAATGAAACAGTATTCCGACTGGTTCCGGTTTTATCATTCCATCTGGTGTTTTCCAGCTTTGAGGTAGGAGTTGGGAGGGCAAGAGGAGGAGGTGGAGCTGATTTTGCCCTCTGGAAAAGGAATAAAAAGTAGTTCCCATGCTTGCTACCACAAATCTGTGTTATGTTACGACCTGTCCCACTATCCTTTCTTAAGATTCCTCAATGCACCCTTGCCTGGAGACAGGCCTTTCCATTCCCTACGTGCACAGCTAGCTAAGACTGCTGTCAGGTTTTAATCTATGATGTTATTTAAGGACTTGATGAATATATACAGAGTGTAAATACTGCATGTTATTCTTCTCTTTTGGAAGACCTTTTCTGCAGTGAAAAACATTTATGTTCTGCCAGATGCAAGAAAAACGTCTTCTAAATTAAGCACAGATATATGCATGGTTGAAGTGAACGCATCTTGTACTTACCGTCTATACGTAAAAGGTTGGTTTTGACTGCAAGTTCTGCCACGGACATGTGGCTTGCACAATTGGCATTTTGTCCCTAACTTTTAAAGGCTGAAAACATAAGCTTTCTGTAATATTCTCAACTCTGTGGATAGTAGTAAGTGCATAAAGGAGCACAGGAAAACAAGACGTGTGTTGAGTTCTCATTAAGCTTTCTGGACTTATGTGGAAATCAGAGGTTTGCGTCTGGGTATCCATAATAGTGAACTTCAGTGGTGGGTATCTACAATGAGAGGAGGGAGAAGTGAGCAAAGCCACAGATCAGGAGTAGTGAAGACTTGTCCAAAAGCAGTAGCTCAGATGTGGGGAAAAGGAGGCAGGGAGAGAGAATGCTTAATTCATGACACATGTATTGAAAACTCCTTGGTGTGAAGGTCAGCGGCAAAAATCTAGCATGGTGCCAAATATTACAAGGAAAATCATGTCTCAAAAGACAGAGGTTTAAAAACGGGGGGGGGGGCGGCAGGGGGTTGTATTTTTATTTATTTCACCTCATAATAGCATCATCCTTGAACCTCACAAGTTGGTTGCACAGAAAGTTCTTATTTGAGACAAGCATTTTACCTAGTAAATTCCTACCTAGTAGATTCAGCAAGGCCAAGTGCAGGGTCCTGCCCTTGGGTCAGGGCAATCCCAAGCACAAACACAGGCTGGGTTGAGAATGGATGGAGAGTAGCCCTGGGGAGAAGGACTTGGGAGTGTTGGGTGAGCTGTTGGAGCGAGTGCAGAGGAGGCCATGGGGATGCTGCAAGGGGGGGAGCAGCTCTGGTCTGCAGCCAGGCTGAGAGAGCTGGGCTGGGTCAGCCTGGAGAAGAGAAGGCTCCTTAAGGGGAGACCGCAGAGCAGCTCCAGTGCCTCAAGGGGCTGCAGGAAACCTGGAGAGGGGCTTTGGACAAGGGGCTGTAGGGACAGGACAAGGGGAATGGCTTTAACCTGCCAGAACAGGGGAGACTGAGATGAGCTCTTAGGCAGAAGCTCTTCCCTGTGAGGGTGCTGAGGCGCTGGCACAGGGTGCCCAGAGAAGCTGTGGCTGCCCCATCCCTGGCAGTGTTCAAGGCCAGGTTGGACACAGGGACTTGGAGCAACCTGCTCTAGTGGAAGGTGTCCCTGCCTGTGGCAGGGGTTGGAACTGGATGAGCTTTAAGGTCCCTTCCAACCTAAACCAGGCTGTGATTTTAAGATAGGTCTTGTAAGAACACACAGGTGATACATTCTATTTGTGTATATGTGTATTTTAAATTCAGCTGAATAGATGATCTGGGGAGAGTTGCAGGCTTGAAAAGTGACATTGTTACTGCAAAGAATTAATGAACAAAGAATAAGACCAAATATATTGCATCCTCTGGAGAGTCATGCTTCTATGTGCAGTATTTGTAATCTGGTTTTGAAATGGGGAATTGAGTAGTTGTCCCCCAAGTGTTGGTTGTTTATTCAGTGTATTGGGACACAGCTGCCTTTGGAAAGTGTGCCATGCCAAGACTTCCTGAAGGTTCACGTTGATGTGCTGTGCTATGCTGTTTCATAGATGTTCATTCTCTGGAATGCTCAAAAATCACTTCTGTTTCTTGTTAAAACAGGAACTTCCTCAGAGCTATCTCTTGACTGAAATTGATCAGCCTATTTAAAATAAATTAGTACTCCAGAGCCTTATGCTGAGCATGACCCAAGCAGGTACAGAGCTGGTACCGTAAAATATGGAGCTTTGCCTGTAGTCATCATCAAGGTTAACCCCTATAGGTATGGGGCAGAGAAATTACTTTTAGATTTGTTTTCCGTGAGTTTGACTCTTTAGGCCATAAGTTAAAGTATATTTTTAGTCTGCCTCATTTCTCCTTGGTATCTGTTCTCATGCATTTGCTTTCTACGTAAGGCTTCTCTTTTGAAAGCATTGCAATATATCTATGTGAAAGAGAAAAATCTGCTGAAGGCAATTTAAAACTGCTTGAATACATTAAACCTTATCTGCAGTGTGGTCTTGATTGAACACTAAATTCCTCTTTAATCTCAGTTTTGGCTTAAAAGTAAGAAAATACACCCAGTAAGCATATTAGGGTAATTTTTGTTTTCAGGAAAGTGAAAACATTTTGTGTCTGTTCCCTAATTCTTACACATTTTGCCCCTGCTTTCTATTTTGGATTACTTGCATTCTTTTGTGAAAGCTTCAAGTGTACATTTTCCACTTATTTTCCCATTTTCCCATTTCAGGATGAAGAGTCCAGTGCTGTTGCCAGTTTATCTCCATTTAGATTTCCCCATAAAATGAAACTAAATCATAGCCCAGAACTAATGTACTTGGTATTCTGTAACTTGACTACAAGATTTTTCAGGGTGTTCTTCCTAAGTGATAACTTTGAAAGCCTCTGGGCTGAGAAAACATGTCAACTTGATCCTTAACTTTAGAAACTGTTGCCTCTGAGCTTAATTTGAGTGGGGGGACAGGCATGTTTATTCAGTCCTACTACACACCCTTGAAGGAGGAACGGCTGGTATGAGTTGTCACAGCTTCAGAATTGCAAACTGTGTTGCTGTGGTTTAGCTTTGGACCTTCATGCTGCCCAAGAAGTGCTGCTTCCACTGCATTTGGGAGCCTAATCCTTTCTTCAAGCTAAGCAGTTGGGCTACACAGGACTGAAGACATAAGGGCCATCACGTGCAATTCAGCCTTTGGATTAGAGCATTGATGCTTTCTGTGTTTTTAGAAAGGAATAATGGTTAAACTTAATCTCTTAACCTTTTTTTCTTTTTCTCTCCTATGTAGATGTCCACACGGAAGCAGTACAAGCAGCACTGGCAAAATACAAAGAGAGGAAGATGCCCATGCCTTCAAAAAGACGGTCTGTTCTTGTACACTCTTCAGTAGAAACATACACACCTCCAGGTATCTATTGAGTTAACCTACGTAAATCTTGCCAGGTGAACGTACTAGCAAATATAAAGAGCAAATGCTTTGTAAGTATGTTGCAATAAAACCTCTTCTATATTCATGGCTGCATTCCCTGATCATCAGGTGTTGGTTGGATTTGTCCTTTTAGTGTCTTGTCTAGAGATACTGTAGCTGCTGAAGGTACACTTGAAAGCAATCCTAGAGTGAGCAGTTGCCCTTCATGCATTAGATATGCTCTCTGAGGTAGTGCCTTGCTTGGAAGGAGATCGTCTTGGCAAGAATGTCAGAGCTGTAAATACCATATTCCACGTTGCATAAGCTTCTTTTTTTAAGAGTTGAAGAAAATGCCAGAGCATGAAGTTGCTGCACTGACTTGCGGAACATCCATCAGGTGGTTTCAGTGGTGAGGAATTTAAAACTTCCCAGAAATCAGATGCTCTGATTCAGCATCAGATTGGTCAGGTCAGAATTCTTTATTAAGGGGAAAAAAAGTAATCTTCCTGTTGTCTCGCAATGAATTCTCTAGAGATTAGGAAAATCTTTCTCCAGATGCATGTGCTAGCACGCCAAGTGTTTTCAGGGCAGTGTCTTGTATAGAAAGAGGAGGAATTGCCCTAAGCTCTGAATCCTTGAATGATGTGCTCTTGTCTTTCCTGATGAGTAGAAGCACACTGACCTCTAGTGCCCTTCCCCATCTAATCTATTTCTTATCCCCTTTCTGTAAAAGAGCAGGTCTGGTATGCTGCTCTCTCGTTTCTTCATTCTGTTCTTCCCATTTAAAGGAAATCTCATTTTTCTTTGCTAGTGACACACTTCTATATATTATTTTTGTGAGTTCGATGGTTATTTCATTAGTTAGTAATAAGCTGCTTTTGTAGTCTTATATATGGTCTTTCTTCACCCTTACGTTTTTGCTGACAAAATACGTTAAGGTGTTGTGCTAAGGATTAGCTTATTCTTCTAGTACTTTTATACTCAGAAGCCCATGAGGGCAGTACTTGTAGCAGGGTGATTATCATGCACTTGAGTTTTCTCACATCCATGTTAGTTTTGTAAGCGAAAGTTGTCATGAATTCCATAAAGTGAAATCCTGGAGAAAATGAGCTTACAGTGACCATCTGTATACCAAGGCTTTGGGAGAGAGGCCCTGAGGTTTCTGTTTATAGCTTTTCAAAGCAGTATTCCTTCTCATCCTCCAGAATCAACTCTGATAGAACAAGCATCAGTGCATTTTAGGTAGCATCACTCTGTTTCTCTCATTCTCTTGGTGTGACAAATTGCTATGTGCTTGGCATGAGGTTTAGCACGACAAAAAAAGAACACACCACTGTTCTGCCTAGGATTTAGTGCCCAGAAAAGAGCTGGCATCCAGAATCCTGCTGAGAGCAAAGGACAGCAAGTCCTTCCTATCTTCCTTAACATTTAAAACCAGAAGGAATCTCCATGCGCTTGTTTTTGAGAGAAACAAAATACCATTCTCTTTTGAATCCCTTCAGCATTTGAAGAAGGGTTAGTGCAGTTCCTGCTGAACCCGCTCTGCCTGAGCTCAGGGCTCTGTGTGCTGCTCCAAAGAAGCAAAGTCGTGAGGAAGTTGAGAGACTCTCTGAAAGCAAATGGAGATGCTGTGGTGAAATGTTAGGTTATGTGATAATAGCTGGGCTGCACACCTTAGCAGGAGTACAGAGAGTGGCAGGTAGGGGAACACAAACAATATGCTGCCCAAGCTAATCCCAGGAGACATCAGCCTGTCGCAGATCCATTTCCACAAGCCCAGGAGAGCACTGGGAATAACAGAACATGGAATCTACTTGGAGACACCCTCTCCAGGGCTGTCCCTGCAGAACCTCAGCACCCCTGTCCAGGCATGAAACCCATCCAAATTAGTCAACATTAGAGCACCTTCTGAACTGAGGCAGTGATGCTGCAGAGGAGTACGGGGCACATTCTGCAGGGCAGAAGTCCTTTGGGACTGTGTGAGACATGTTATGAGATGTTTAAGTGAGGAACCACAGATGGGGAGAGAGGTAAATTTGGGTAGTTTGGGGAGGAACGAGTGTGGGGTAAGAAGGTAAAAAGGTTATAAATGGTAGGCTTGCCTGGCCATGCCCTGCATGTGAGCCTGCAGTCTGTCACCTCTTTCTGTTACACTTCATTTCCAGTACTACTTCTGGGTGATGGACTCTACGTTCTGTGTGAGTGGATTGGCTGAGTCAGTGAAACTACATGAGCAAATCATAGAATCCCAGACTGGTTTGAGTTGGAAGGGACCTTAAAGCTCATCCAGTTCCAACCCCTGCCATGGGCAGGGACACCTTCCACTAGAGCAGGTTGCTCCAAGCCCCTGTGTCCAACCTGGCCTTGAACACTGCCAGGGATGGGGCAGCCACAGCTTCTCTGGGCACCCTGTGCCAGTGCCTCAGCAGCCTCACAAGGAAGAGCTTCTGCCTAAGAGCTCATCTCAATCTCCCCTCTGTCAGGATAAAGCCATTAAATGAAGTGGGACTGCAGCCTTGGGCTCCTACATCTGGGTGACAGCACTGGGATGATGAGGATCCAGGAACAGCCACTTGGCAGGCTGAGTGTCTTAAGTCCAGCTAGCTGCTTGAGAGATCCATGTCATACCTGCTTGTGCTTACGTGGCTTCCATCCTGCTTGTTTGATTGCTTTTGTGTCTTTGTGCTGCTGGAGAGCATCTCCTAATATGCCTGCCCACGTGGTTAGCAGAGAAGACAAGTATACTTGTGCTGGGCTTTTGAAGGATACAGAAGCGCTCTATTATATTCTGAAAGAAGAGTTAAGTGTTTCTGGGATCTGTCATGCTGTTTGTAAGAGAAAGTGACTTCTTAGCAGATACCTTTATGAGAGAATGGGCCACTGAATGAACTCTGTATCGTGGGAGATCAGGCTGTTCAAAACTATTCCAAGGACTTGGTTCAGCTGTAGCAGTTCACAAAAATAATGGTCTTTTTATGGGCCTGCCCTTATTTGCAAAGTTATCTCAGCAGGAAAGATCTGAAATTGCAAAGAACCTGAATAGTGCTAAAGCATCTAGTTTTGTTGTCTTGAGCCATTAAACCACTGCGTTAAAATCCATGTATTGGCAGAAGTTCGTGCAGTTAAAACCAGGCCTTCTTAATAACTGGAATCTGTTACTATCAGTCACCAGGAACCTAGCATCGGATTCTAGTCACAACATTAAATTCAAAACCAACTCCTGACCGCAGGAATGGAACTGCTTTCAGCAGTCACCCTTCCAAAATTATTAATATCCCTTTGTTTTTGTCCCATGGAGTCTCTCCTCTTTCCCATATGGATTTCCCATGATGAGGACTTGAGTGTTGATGCAGGCTGCATCAAAGGGGTGGTGATTCTGCAGCTCTCCTGGGTCAGCTCCCAGCAAGGAAGAGCTGCAAGCCAAGTACATGACATTCTGCTCCCAGTAATTAACTCTTGGGACTGCCACAAGCTGGTTACTGGTGGGTGTCACCTTCCTACTTTTCTGTTGCATTGTTTTAAGGATCCTTCATTTTTGTAAACATTTGATATTTTGCATTTCAAGTGGGTTTTTCCATCCCACCCTACTTATGGAAGACATCTGAATGCTTAGGAATGTTAGGCTTCATTAAACTTGTGTCTGGATAAGGAGATACTGTCAGAGTGTGTATTCTTTGCAAAACTTGTTTTTTCTGTAGTTTAATTTCTCACTCTGAAGTGATAATAGATTGCAAATGTGGTGCTTGGTTGGTTTGATTTTTTCCCAAAACCTGACTGTTTTTAATCTTGTTCCGTATTCCTGGAATTGTTTAGTTTTGTTTTCTGCCTAAAAGACAAGGGGCAGGTTTGGCTCTTCTCCAGGAACACATGGAGTCAGCAGCCAGAAACTCCAGCTGTGGCAGTAGCCCAGAACTGTCACCCAAGGCACGGCCTTGGGAATGGTGATGCACCACAGCTGTATCTTCTCAAAGATCAACTGTTGGGGTGTTTGCATGCCAAATTGTCATGTTTGATGTGGGATGGTCATGTAAGGAGAGATCGGGGATTTTACTTGTGAAAAATTGAGTTAAATGGGCTTCCTAGGAGTTGTGGGTTTAGTCTGTTTAAGAGCAAGTATTCTGAAGCTGTTGGAAATGCACAAAAAATGAAACACCTGGTACATGAAATTTGCTACCAAAGATGAGGAAGATGTTTTTAATGTGGCTTCAGCAAAATATATATGAAATTTTATATGGTTGATGATTGAAAATTAAATGCCAGCAGTAAGGTTGCAGGATTTCTGATGTAGCCCACCCAAGTGTTACCCAGGATTTCCATGTCTGGAGAACAGGAATGGAAACTTCTCTATTTCAGAAGTTCTTTTCCAGCCTTTGATGACTTCTTAATTGGTTTGGCCATTATGACTCAGAACTGCTCTTCACAAATTGACTTGGATATGAACTTTTATCACTATATCATAGAATCATAGACTCAGCCAGGTTGGAAAAGCCCTTTAAGCTCATCCAGTCCAACAGCTCCCCAGCACTGCCAAGGCCACCACTAACCCATGGCACTGAGGCCTCGTCTCCACAGTGTGTGAACACTTGCAGGGATGGTGACTCCAGCCCTGCCCTGGGCAGCCTGTTCCAATGCCTGAGCACCCTGTGGGGAAGGAATTGTTCTTCGTCTCCAGTCTAAACTATCCAGTCAGTGCATTGTTTTAGGAGCTTCCCTTCAGTTATCCAGGCAGAAAGTGGAGGGGGAAAGGCTTGTAAAGGATCAAGTTCTTAAAATTCAGACATCAAGTTAGGAGGACAAGGTTATTTATATTTTTCTGTAATAAAGCTGCCTTTTTTTCACTCAGAACCAATTGGGATGTGTTTTCTTGCTATGTAGAAACACCTTTTTATTTGTTATTTAGTGGTTAACAAACGTGGAAAATTGAGTGCCAAAAGGGAAACTTCTGGAAAGTTGTAAATAGCTGAACTGTAGTAAAAATAGGAGGTCTTTATCAGACATCTAACGGCAACAAATACACGTCTAGAACAAAAGCTGCTTTACTAAGCATTTCTCTCTAGTGCTTATTAGTATCAGGTGATGTGGTTGAAACACATGCTTTTAAATTCCATGCTTTTATTCCTATAAGAATAAATTCCTTTTATTCTTAGCTTAATGCAGTTACTCTTTGATTGAACTTCTAGCACAGTGCTTTTTTCAGTTTTTTCTAGTCCAAGAATTTGTCAAAAGAATAAAAAAGTGAAGAATCCCCCCCCCCCTCCTTGAAAAAACAAAACAAATGGAATTTAATCAGGTGAGACAAGATCCAATTTGCCTGTTCCGAACCAAAATGTTCTTTCAGTGATATAGGTACGGAATACTCACTGACAATGCCTAGGGATGTACTGGGTACCTTAGGTAGAAGCCTTTTTTGAGCCTTAGGTCATTTGAAATACAGGTGGTAACTGCAGCTT
Source organism: Neopsephotus bourkii (assembly GCF_033783945.1). Lineage (NCBI taxonomy): Eukaryota > Metazoa > Chordata > Aves > Psittaciformes > Psittacidae > Neopsephotus > Neopsephotus bourkii. Next base: position 2,239,582 of record NW_026900841.1, read on the forward strand.
TGCTTCAGATGTGTTCTGGCTATACTGTGTGGCAGTTGTTGCATTAACCTAAAATGGTGTTGAGCGAAATTTGTGCATGTGAATATACCATTTGCTTAAGACACACACCTCATGTGTAGCACATGAGAACGCGACGTGAAGAACATGGAGAAGCTTCATGTTCCGTCTGTTGGGTCATTCCCACGTTACATGCCTGTCATCATTATTTTAATCACAGACACATCGTCAGCATCAGAAGATGAGGGCTCCTTACGTCGGCAAGGGCGGATCACCTCCACTCCGTTCCAGAGCCATTCCAACGTAGAGCCCTGGCTTAACCGGGTTATTCAGGGCTCCTCCACCTCATCCTCTGCATCTTCCACCTCATCTCATCCAGGAGGGAAACCTGCTGCTGCTTCCAATACTGCTACGGTCACCGCTGCTGCCACTGTGCTTGCAGATCTCATGGCACACACCCAGCTAGGTCAGTAAAGAAGTGTCATTGGAATAATACCAGATTCAAAAATCCCAAAGCAGGGCTAAACACAAAGGTCTTCACCAGAAAATACCTGTAAATAGCCTTAAAATGTACAACCTACAGACCAGGTATGTATGATATATATGTGTTTGATTTAAATCATGTTCATAAGATCTGAACACGCGTTCTTCTTGGTAAAATGCTTGATTTATCCAGAAACTGAGGTTCAGTTTTACTGGATTCAACAGCAGAATTTCAAAGGGATTCTATTTTTGGTGCATGCTTTCCAATCCGTGTGTATTTACCTCGGACCATATCAGGTTGTGGATTGCAGAGGTGAACTGGCAAAAACAGCCAGAAGACTAGAAAAACATCCAGAATGATTTGGAAAGTTACAAAATCAGAACTCCTGACTAGGCGAGATTTCAAGCTCAGATGTGATTTTACTGTTTTTCCTTCAATAATAAATAAAGTGTAAAATATAAGTCATGAATAGTCCTTTATTGTGAAACTTAGAACGAAAATGGAGAACTGATGGTAAGCCAAAATGTGAATGTGAGTTTTGTCTCAGTCTCTGTAACACTGGAGATTTCTTTGTCATAAATTGCAGAGCACTTTACCCAAATCTTCCAAAAGTCTTGTGCTTTTGGAAGGGTTGGGAGGGAAGGAGGGCGGAAAGCAGTCTCTTCCACCGTGGGAATAACTTTATAATGGTTTTATATGCTGTAGTGAAGACTGATAGTGGATTTATGCATGTGCAGCAGGTCTGCACTAGTGTTAAGTGATGGGAAAGGACCTAGAGGAGAAACAGGAACTCTGTATTTCAGATAAGTTCTCTCCCTGAAGTAATTTAGAAAAATGAAATGAAGAATTTTGTTTGTATTTCACCTGTGGGTTGCAGCGTGAAGTTTTTGTGCTTCTAGTAATATGCAGAAGGCCTCACGTATCTTATTCCTGGACATTTCAGGTTTTGGCAGTTTTAGTGCTCTACTTAGCTGACTGTTAATCTGTGGCTCTATGCCTGTATACTCCATACAGACAGTTTTGTCTCAGTTGTAACCAAGAACAGGTTAGGTCAGGTGAGAAAGCACCAGATTCAGATTCAGATTTAAACTGAGTATATAGGCTTCTGTATATGTGGATATGTCAGTTAACAGGAGCATTTAAAGCACAAATGCATTTTGCATATACCTGTTCTTTTAGCTGGTCTGGCTGTTAGGTTCAGAAGCTGTGGCTGCCCCATCCCTGGCAGTGTTCAAGGCCAGGTTGGACACAGGGGCTTGGAGCAACCTGCTCTAGTGGAAGGTGTCCCTGCCCATGGCAGGGGTTGGAACTGGGTGAGTTTTAAGGTCCTTTCCAACACAGACCATTCTATGATGATGATTCTGTGACATTCCCAAGCAGTGGACTGCAGTATTGGAATTGCAGGGTTACAGTATTTAAGACAGTTGGACAGGAATACACATTATTTTGAAGCTGTTAATCTTTCACCTATAAAAGCAAGTACAACATCCACTTATTGGTTTGGAGGCTTTTGTTGTTTTTTTTTTAGTTTCATACTTCCTTCAAATGAATAAGGCCAGCAGTGTGCCTGGGTGGTTTTTTCAAGGTTACCATCTCAACTGTGGGGTATTTCTCAACTTAGCTTTTGTTAGAGTAACTGGAAAAATGGATTATCATGGTATTCGACCCAGTATTTATTGAAAAACTGGAAAGTACAATTCCTTTCCCTAAGGGGAAGCACAGTTCTGAATTGTGTTCTGAACTGCTGGGGCTCTGTAAGCAGTTTTACCGAAGTTGTAAGAGTGAAGCGAGTTAGGAACAGTTTCAAAGAGTTTGTTCGAGAGGAAATGTCAAAAGGTAGTGTCTTGTGGATCACAGTGGTTGATTACTTTCCTACAGACAAAACTATCATACAGCAATCTGCAGGTCTAACTCTAGGTCCTGCTAGGCAGGGGCTTTTCTAATGTGTTCGAATCTTCACCCTGAAACTTCTCCTTCGAGACTTTCTTCCTGATGCCTAGCTTCTAATTTTGTCTCCTATCGCATCCATTCTTTCTTGGACCACTGCTCCCTCTTGCATTTATCTCTCTCTTCTGATCAGTAATGGAAAGAAACTTCAGGCTAAACCCAGTTAACTCTTTCCCACAGTCACAAGTCTGTCCAGGCTATTCTTTTTCTGGCTACTCACCACTTCTCTTTCTCTGCTTTGCCACAGTATCTCTAGATGATACAGACTCATTTCATGGATTCTCAAGCACATATATTAACAAAATACCCAAATAATCAATGAAGCTAATGGGATTCTTACCCAAGCGTAAATTCTGGAAAATTGAACTTATTCTATGCATAGATTTTTTGCCTTCTCAAGGCAGGATGAGGAGGAAGAGTCAATTCTCTGCTGTATGTAAGAACAAATAGCTGTGGACAGCAGAGTTGTTCATAAGGACCCCTGATATTTCCTTTGTTGGTAAGGGACATTTATTTGCATGAAACTGGGCTCTGAGATGTTTGTAAGATCCATGAATGCTGTAGATGAGCACCTCTATATATAGCTAATTTTCTGTGGTTGTTTTCAGTTGGGAATGACTTCTGATGAGGTTTTGTGTCTTTTCTGCGCATTCTCATTTTTTGTGTGATGTCTTTGAGCTGTTCCCAAGTACACAGCTCTTCTGTAGATATTCCCAAATAGCTTCTTCCTTATGTTATTTTCCAAGCATCTAATTGCAGAGCCTTTGTATTTCAAATATCTGCCTCATGCATGTGAGTGGAAGATTTGCTTTTTCCCAGCAGCAATACGCACGATAAAACCTGCATCCATTCAGCATTTCAACTTACGTGCTTCATGCAGGGCTTCTCCCCTTTGCTCCAAGCCTCATAGTACGTGTCAGTCTCTCTTGTCCTCTCACTTGATAATTACATTGCTGATGGTTATATGTGTACATCACTTTGAGTGTATAGTTCTGAGTCACCTTCATGTTTAGCAGTGACAACTTCCCTCTATAGGAATGCCATTTTGGGGCCTTCCAGTGATGAAGCCACCCTGCAGGTACATCCCTAATTGTAGTTCTTGCTGGTGTATTCAAGGAGTGGAAGCTTTAGACATTGATATAATCACTACAGGGTTTCTCAGTTGGGAAGTATGGACTTCCTGAGCACTATGGGAACCAGGTACATTTGATTAATTTCTCTGCTGTGTGAAGTCCATGTTTTTGGGACTTTGGTAAAGCTAAGGGAATAAAACCAACCAAAAAGCAACTCATAAAGTATATAGAACACAGCAGGAGTGTTTCAGTTTACTCTGAATACATGGGCTTTCTGTATGCTCTCTAAAGTGGTTGTGCAAATCAGCCTTACACGTAGTGGTCACCTTTTCCTTTTACTGGTTTTATCCTGGGCATTTGTCAGAGAGACAAAGTGATACTTTGTCCTTCAAGTACCTTCCCTGCATGAAAAGAATTTGTCCTTCCTGGGTACCCAGAAAGGCAGGTCTCTGCAGTACAAAAATTGGAAAATATGGGAATGGATTTAATTCTTCTTTCAGTGATCCCTCTAAAAGAGCTGCACTGGTGCCTTGTGTGTCAGCCCCAGAAACCTGTGAACAGGGCTATGAGCACTTGGTATCTTGGTGCTAATCCCTTCCTCAAAAAGCCGGGTCAGAAAGGTGGGTAGGGTGTGTTTTTCACAGCTCTGCCTCCATCACCCTGTGCTTGGAGTTCTTTCTGCAGGATCTGTGGTGTGTTGAGGTCCTTCAGGGGGTATCACTGCAGAGCTGCGTGACCACAAGCAGTTCCTCCAGCACCATGTCCTTCAGCATTTCCTTTTGCTCTTTAGGATTCTGAGTATTTCAGGCCTCCAGTTCTGTTTTTTTTCTTGTTGGAACACTTCTCCCAAGTACTGCCATTTGCCAACCTGTGGTTCCATTCAAAACCCTTCCCTAACCTGGGTCACCAGTTTGGAGTGATGATATTCCCTAAGCACAGTTCTGCAGAGCTGCGGTGCAATAAAAAATATACAAGGGTTTATTGCTTGTAGCACGCACCATTAAAAGGGAAGCGTGCCATGCCTGGTGACAAATGACCACCTTATGACCGCCTCAAGAAACCCTGTGCTAAATTACCTGTTGTGAGCAGCGTGTGTATATCATTTTGACCTCTAGACCAAGGGTGGGTTTAACTGTTACAGGTATTCCAGCTGTTCTCACTGATACATGCCCCAGTGAAGAGTGAACGGTGTCTGTACTGCAACACAAAGAGGAAGCTTCTACCTACAGTATTGTGAGACTATTAAGAACAGGTTGTAAAAAAAGCTGCAGAAGGGAAGCTATGACTGCTCTTATGAGCTGCAGGTGACAGGTTTTTAAGTTATCATTTCCTTTCCTCTGAGGCATCTATCGTCTCTCTGTGTCCATCCTCAACATGTGTTCAGACCTAAGTGCACTGTCCATGCCACTGAAAATCTTAATCTGTGTTTCTCAGCAGAAGACTTCCTCTTACAGCCTGCAGAATGTAGATAAGTGTTTCACCTTGTCCTTGGACAGAAGTTCTGTTTTTTTAAAACCTCATGCTTCTGTCTCTTCCTATGGGACTTAAAGAGTACTCATTCCAGTCTTGTAGAGAGGCTTTGGCTGCCTGTATTTCTTCTTACAGATGCAAGACAGACGTTCTTTGTAGACTTGTGCTGTTTACTCATAATGCATCTCCTTGCTTTCACCTTGAAGTGACAAAGTGAGCAACCACTCTCTGTCAGAATTTGTTTGGATCCCTTTGAACATTGGAACAGCTCCTCTCCACTGCTGAGAAGCACCATGGTTCCTTTCAGGATTTCCTCTGTATCTACTTTGATTAGAGACATCAGAGTTCAGTTAAAAACATAAGACAAGAAGAATGATGTAAGAAGCAACTTTGGATATATTGATTTTTAAGATGATTAATGAGCTCCTATGTCTGTCTTCCATTTCTGTAGATAATCACTCTGCACCTCCAGATGTCACCACTGGTCTGATGGAACATTTACATCATGAGCGCCCACAGGTTGCATCAGTACGAGGAGTTCCCAGAGGCTACAACAGCAGCATCCTGGAAACTGCAGATGGTGATTCTATTATAAACCTCCTGCTTTTCAGTCTGTGTCACCTTTCCTGAATAAGTGAATCTGTAACAGGGCTTGACACCCATCCTGTGCTATGTCCCTGCCCCTCCAAAGCTTTGCAGTAGTATGGTGTATCTGTCAGTCTACCATGGGAGAGGAAACTACTGCATTTCCCATGCTCTGCTGGTGGGAGCCATGTGCCCACTTCTGTATATCTCTACAGTAGAAGGCAGTGTAAGCCTTTTTGTCTCACATGTTAATTTTATGTTGCCTCAGAGCTTGAAATTTCAGTAACTACAAACAGGCATACACATTTCTATTTAATTTAAAATAAATGTATCACATACTGAAACAAAAGCAGTGTGGGTTTGTGTTCTGATTGTTTCTTGCTAGCCCTGTAAAATGCTGCAAGATTCATTTGTTTTTTCCAAGCATTGTCACACTTTTAGAACCGAATGAATGTTAAGACATAGCAAATACCTAGACTCTGGAAGAAAAGAACTTCTTCAGGTTTGTATTGGACTCTCATGAAGGAGTCAGTAGTTTGAAAAGCTAAACTAGAGTGTGAGAAGGTATATTCTTCATCCAGGTAGCTAGGGAGCAGCATTATATTAAAACAAGTAACTCCATGGTTGAAACTGTTACTGATTAAAGCTGTGTTTTTTCCCAAAGAAGCTGCTCATCTTGAACGACTGCTGAGCTTAGTGTGATGTTGTAAGCAATGTGGCCGCATGTGCTTTAGTGTATGCTTATTTATATATGGTAAGTAATAAAACTTTTCTCTTTGGTAGGTGTTCCAGTGAATAGCAGAGTGTCCTCTAAAATCCAGCAGCTTCTAAATACCTTGAAAAGACCAAAGCGCCCACCTTTGAAAGAGTTTTTTGTTGATGATTTTGAAGAACTCCTAGAAGGTTAATTTCCTTTCAGATACATTTTTCACTCCTTTTGTAAGCGGGTCACAGAAGAGCTGGTACTTCTTAGCAAATGCTGTTTTCTTTTCCCAGTAGAAAACAAATCGTGGTAGAGTTCATGGTAGAGTTGTTTTATTGGAGACAGAGAGGTCAGATGCTCTCACAAGTAAGACAGAACCTTCAGCTCAACCCTTCTCCTCAGTGTACTTGGTCTTCCTTCCTCCCTCACTTTGGAAATTCTTCTGATTCAGCCTGATTTGGACCAGTGTGATGAGCTGGTGAACACTAAAGACTGTGATCCTTGAAGGAATTCATTGGTGCATCCAGAGATTGTCATGCTTGGTGATAGTCCCACCATCACTTTTTGCCTCAGAGATTCTAAACTCTGCCCTGCAATCATCAGCAAATGTATAGAAGGTACTTTCTGGAGTAAGTCAGGGCATAGCTTGAGTATAACTGGTGGTGCAGTGGACCTCTGGAAGCATATGACAGACCTCTTGCCCAAAGCAGGTTCAACTAGATCAGGCTGCTCAGGGCCACGTCCAGTCAAGTTCTGAGCATCTCCAGATGTGGAGATTCCACAGCCTCCCTGGCCACTTGCATTCAGCTGGTGTCTACAAGCACTCTCACATCCTGCTCTGAGAAGCTGCTTTGTAGCTGGTCACTGCCCAAATACAGTTAGATGAAAAAATTTACTTTGCTAGGACATGGAATTTATTATGATAATACTGTTTGCATGCATGTTAATATCCTCTTCTTGAGATCCGGAAACTTTCCTTATTTTAGATGTTCAGAGGAATTAAATGCATTGAGTGCATTGTGCATATGTCTTGTCTGTGCTCTATGTGAAAGGATAGTCCTTGTACACACTCTGCAGGTATTAGCTAAAACCCACTATCTTCTTCTCTGTGTGCATGTGTCTAAGCAGAAAGAAAAACATCTCTCAGTGTGACATTCTTGAGAGGCCATTGCTAGGTTCTCTAGTATCAATTTGTTTGATACTCCAAGATACGAAGTTATTGCGGTTCTAGTCTTTCACTGAACATTTTTGAGGCAAACTGTCATTGAGGTCCACATATATCACTGTGGAGAATAAAGAGCATCACTTTGAACTGTTAATTGTAGTTATTGCATAGATTGAGTCTTAGCTAAATCCAGCTATGACTTTGTTTTGCTAAGATCAAGATACTTCACCTACTTGAGCATCTTGGAGCAAGATTTTAACAGCAGGCTGCTCAGAGAGCAAATGGCTTAAACCCTGCAGTGTTCCACAGCTGAAAGAGATGATCCAGAAATCAAGCAAAACATGCTGTGAGTGGTACAGTTTTAGTTGTAGGTAATCCATATCCAGAGCATTTCACCAGGCTTATTTAAAAAACATTATTATTATAAAGGCTTAGTGTCATTCTTCATTGCCTGTTTCGAATTTGGCACAGCAAAAATCAAGATCCAGTTGTCACTGAAGCCATTCTCTCTGATAATGCCTCTTGACTTGGTGTAGGCTGTCATTTAAGTACATGTGCGGAACAAACAACAGAAAATACATCTTTCAGGAGCAGAGAAGAAGAGTGAACTAGGGATTCAAATTCTGTGTCTAGATCCTTTGAATAATATTGAATCAGAACGCTAAAGTGATGGTAATTACTTTCTGTGAAGCCAACAGATGATTAGCATAGCATCATCATGTAGCAGAGGAGAAGCAATGATAACTGTGAGGAAGAGGAAAGTAGGAACGGTTCATAGAATCATCTTTTAGGTGCAGCTTGCATATTCTAGGCCGGGTTGGATGGGGAGCAACCTGCTCTAGCGGAAGGTGTCCCTGCCCATGGCAGGGGGATGGAATTGGATAAGTTTTAAGGTTTCTTCCAACCCAAACCATTCTGTGCTTTTGTAAGGATTGACATCTGCCCTTTTCCTGTGCTCTGATTTTAGTGCAACAGCCTGACCCAAATCAACCAAAGCCTGAAGGAAGTCAAATGAATGTACTTAAAGGTGAACCCTTAGGCATGGTAACCGACTGGCCACCTTCTCTGCTGGCTGCCCTGCAGCGCTGGGGAACTACCCAGCCAAAAGCCCCTTGTCTGACAGCATTGGATACAACTGGGAAAGCTATTTATACCCTGACCTATGGTGGGTATTGGTGATAACTGTAAGGAAGAATCAGACATTCCTTGTGGAATGAACAATTTGCTTTACGTTAGGAGGGACTGACTGTGCTCATGACATGCTTTGAGATTTGAATGCAAGTTACTAATCCATTGTATGTGAAAGACATTGTAAAGGAAGATAATGAAAGGAAATGGTTTATAATATTGATTCTTTACAAACGGCTGTTTATAAATTTCAGACAATTGGGGTTTATTTTCTTTAAAGATCACTGAGAATAACCTAGGAGGGACAAAACAGATGACTAATAATACACTCTTCAGAGTCCCAGAGTAGACACAAAATTTCAGCATGGTTTTGCATGCTGAATGCAATTCTTAAAGAGAAGACTTGCATTCAGGAGCATTTTAGGGATGTTATTGTGGGAAGTAAAACTTGCCTGAATCAATGAACTAGAAGTATTGTAGTCATTGCATTATTTGTAAGATCATTTTGTCCCTAACTGCAGCATTTCTTTCTGTGCTGTGTTAGAATCCAAGTTTCTTGTTTGCATTTTTACAGCTGAAGTGTGCCTACAGGAACTGAGCAGCTGCATGTGTTCCATTACTTTGCAGTGGTGCTGTGAGAATTCCTTAAAACATCGTGTTTAGTTTTGCATTTAAAAATAAAAGAAAGGAAAAGCCAAACTGTAAAGAAGCCAAGCTCTAAATTGTATTTGGACTCTGCCAGCTGCACTGAATGGCCAGTTCTGTAGAGGACTGCCCATTCGATGTATCTGAGTCCTGTGGAACCCTTTTTTATAGAACTGGAAATTAAACAGGGGGAAAAGAAAAGTAGAATTGAAGAAGTTTGAGACTGACAAGCACAAGTTAACTGATGCTTGCTACATGGCCTGAAAGGATTCAGTGTGGATGTTAGTCTATGATAAAGACCCTCTATTAGAGAGCCGAGTTTCAGATGCATGCTCTTTGCCATGGCATGCTTCTTTGTGCTGGGGGATTCTTGCTTTGATTTAGCCATTTTCAGGGGAAGGGGGTTGCTGTTGCTCCATCTTTTATAAACAGGGTGGTTTGGTTTTCTTAGCAAAGCTCTGCTGGGTTTTGAGGCTGCAAGTTAAAAGTTGATTTTTATACTGTGTCAAATAAGCAGAGTGTTGCCTTTGTATTTAGTAGCTTGGAATAATGCTTTGTTCTGAACTATTGAGATCTTTAGATCACAACTGAGCACTGAACTGGCATTTCACAGAGCCCAGTAACGTGGCATTTATTCCTACCCTTTGTTTGTTAAATTTCGGTTAATATTTTATCCAATTTAGGATTACTTTTTTATCCCAAGTACTTTGCTTTCCCTAAAAGTCTTTAAGAAGGAGTCTTATGAATTGTCTTTTAGAAATGCAGTTAGGTTGTAACAGCCAGGCCTTGTGTGTATGTGTGCTCACATGCACTAAGCATTAGAAGAACTCAGTAGGTGTGTGAGGTGGGATTGCTTTCACAACACAGATGTTCACTTTTCCCTAATTACTTGCTCATATGCCTGTTGACCCTGTTCTGATTCAACCTGTTGCCTAGTGCATATGTAAAGCACTGAGATTTGCTAATTAAATGTTAACATTTTAGGCTCATGGGGTTTAATTTCTGCAATGTCTTTTTTTCCTTAGGCAAGCTGTGGAGTAGAAGCTTGAAGCTGGCATATACCTTGCTAAACAGGCTAACCACTAAGAATGAACCATTGCTGAAGCCTGGGGACCGGGTAGGCTTCTGTTTGAAATGGTCTCAGGGGAAAACAGTGAGAAACCAAATAAAACCTTGCAATACTGGGAGTTGTAATAGTGTATTATCACATTTGCTATTTCTGTTCCTAGTTTAAATATGAACCTGAACATTGTTGCAAAGATTCTTTTTTCCCCACAAATGACAAAGCTATTCCCTCCCCCCAAATGACAGCAAAACCCATTTCTTCATATTCTGATGTATTTTTGTAGGTAGCTCTCGTGTTTCCTAATAGTGATCCAGTTATGTTTATGGTGGCATTTTATGGATGTCTCCTCGCAGAACTTATTCCTGTCCCAATAGAAGTTCCACTAACAAGAAAGGTAGGCAAATACATTCCACATGTTTTGTAAATAAAGAAAGCAGGGGAGGTATCCAAATTCCACAGTCTTTATGTGGTACCCCTCAGAGTCTGCACTTTGAAAGCAGTCTGGTGCATCAGCTGATCTGGTTAATGTACATTACATGCTTGGAAAGTGTTTTAATTGCGGGGGGAATGGTATGAAGCTAGTAATCAACTAGTTTAGGATATGTAACTGTAGCAATTGTTTTAATTCAGTATTTTTGCAAAGGCATGAAAGTATTTCTCAACATGTAGCATAGAAAAGCTCTTTTCAGTTCTCATGCTGAGTAGTGAGAGCACAGGCAGGCAGAGACGCCTCAGTTACTGGAAATACCAGTATAATCCCACCCACATTTTGAGAGTTGAAAAGATTCCAGCTCTGCTCTTTAGTGCTTCAGGACTCAGAAACAGCATCAAACTAGCTCTCTGTTTTACCAGACTTCAGTAAAATCCCTGTTGGATTGAAGAGGGATGCACAATCACTGCTTTTGACACTATTTTGCTACTATTGCTTGCCAGATCTATTGCCAAATCTAACTTAGTTGGCACTAAGCAAAACTAAGCCTTTTGAGCATAGACTTCATGCTTTTGTCTTCCATGAAAAGTCTTATGGGTCTGAAGTTCTTTCCTGTGTTACAGATTGGCTCAATACTTTCTAAACATGGAAAAGTTACATTAAACTGTACAAAAGCTTCTTTATTTGTAAGTTTCCTATAATCTGGTTTCTTTGTAGGATGCTGGCAGCCAGCAAATTGGATTTCTTTTGCGCAGTTGTGGAGTAACACTAGCTTTAACCACTGATGCCTGTCAAAAAGGCCTTCCTAAAGCTCAGACTGGTGAGGTGGTGACATTCAAAGGTATGTTTTGAATCTACTGATATTTCTTTATAGGATAAAGAGCAGATATATCCATTGTTGCTATTAAACAACAATTTCTGAGGCATACATACAAAGGACTGCCTTGATTGTCACACCATTACTTAGTGCTGCTTCTTCCTGTCAGGGGGTGATGCTGCAGCTTTTGCTTGCCTCCTGTTGTTATCCCTGAATACTGGAAGGGGGGAAACCTCATTTTTGGGACAGTAAGGACAGTAACTTCTCTTTTTCTTTGAAGGCTGGCCTCGTCTCATGTGGTTCGTGATTGATGGGAAGCATCTGGCAAAACCAGCTAAGGACTGGCATCCGCAAGTACGGGATGCCAGTGCTGAGATTGCTTATATTGAGGTGATCCAGTATAATATACCTAATTTACAGTTACTCTGTTGTAGTTTACATCCCAGCACATTTTTTTCCTTTAATTTCTTGATGCAATAAAAGAGATTGCTGTAATACTTTTAACTGTGGAGCAAGGAAGTTTGCCTCAGGGTTGCCAGGCAAACTGTCAATTGAGTAGTTGCCTGAAGATTCGGGATAATTGGCAGTTTTGGATCCCTGGGACAATATGTTCAGTTGGGGTAGACAAACAGTGAGATTTCATATGGTATTGGTGTATTCTCCAAGCATTAATGTCTTATGCTAGCTTTTTGATTTCATTGAAAAGCTCACTTCAGTTTTATAGTAAAATATCCTTTCAGTTCATTGCTGTAAATCTTGTAGATCTTGTTGCTAATCTAATGCTTTTGTAAACTTCCTCTTCTCAGTACAAAACAAGTAAAGAGGGCAGCACAGTGGGCATTACTGTATCTCATGCTTCCATGCTGGCACATTGTCACGCATTGACTCAGGCATGTGGTTATTCGGAAGGTAAGTTAGATAGGTACAACTTAAAAATGCTACTCACAGCTTTGAATTGTCAGACCATTTATGTTGCAAAATCATATTTATTGTCTTAAAAAGAGCTTTAGATAAGCAGTAGTAGCTTTAACCGCAAAGGGAAAGACAAACTTCCTCATTCGTAACTGGTGTGATATTAAGCCACTTGTGAAATGATAACCAATGTGTGTTAAATGGTTTTAACCTAGGATCCTTATCAATTTTATTCAAGGGTTTGGATTTTTCAGACTTCATAAATTAAAGATGGTTGTTGGAAGTAAAGTCAGACACTTCCAGCTTAAGCAGCCTGTTATAGACAAGAAGGAAGGGGAGCATAGCTTTGATTCCTTAGTAGTTTTGGAAGTTTCATAGTTGCCTCAGCAAATATTTTGAGTTCTTGAATAACCTCATAAATATGCTTCTAAAGACTTTATATTTTTTCCATTGCTTTCAGCTGAAACACTAACAAATGTCTTGGATTTCAAGAGAGATGCTGGCCTTTGGCATGGAGTATTAACAGTGAGTATTGGAATGAATGAAAAAACCCTGCAGCGAGTTGCTTCTTTCAGGCGTAGAGTATTGGTATGGGAATGAAGGAATGAACTTTCTCAAACTATTTGCATTTCAGTATTTATATGTTTCAGTAACAGGCTGCACAGTCATAGCTGATGTTTTTACACATAGTTCTCACAGCTAAATGTAAGAGTTACCCTGTAGCTGTGGTAGTTTGTTTTTTAAGTACATGCTGTGTATTCTTTGAGCCTCTAATTTGTCAATATTTTTCTCACAGAGTGTTATGAACAGGATGCATGTCATCAGTATTCCCTATGCATTAATGAAGGTTAATCCACTTTCTTGGATACAGAAAGTCTGCTCGTACAAAGGTAACCCTACAGTGTTTTACGTGACCCATCTCTTTATGGATGATTTAAGGAAATGAAAATAGTTGTTTATATAAAATACCTGCTTTAGCTGAGGCCAGTGCTGCTTTATCCAGCTGACTTTGTTTGCCACAGCTTTAGGGTACTCCATTTCAGTAATATATGCACTGAGAGATTCATTGCTGAGTGATGTTGGTGGCTTCCTCTAATAGACCTTTAAAGAGCCTCTTCTTCTCACCTCAGTATTGAAATTTATAGTAAACATTTGAATTCTCTACAGTCAAGTCCATCTGGAGGCATTGAGTGTATATGTGTCATTGCGGTTAAATATTTGGCATTTGTGTTTGTTCTCTAGGTTTGGAATCTGTTTCATAAATTTATATACACAAAAGTACCTAAGTGGTGTTTATTTTGTTCTGCCCATGCACCATAATTGTGTTTTTACTTTCAGCCCGTGTAGCAGTAGTCAAATCTCGTGATATGCACTGGTCACTTTTGGCTCAGAGGGATCAGAGAGATGTCAGTCTGAGCTCTTTGCGAATGTTACTAGTGGCAGATGGAGCTAATCCATGTGAGTATGGGTGCTTTTTCAGTTCAAGGTGAGCTAAAGCACGCTGTAAATCACACAGCTCTGTGTCTGCACTCTAGGAGCGCGGCAGCACTGGCTGTAGTTCATTTTCAGTAGCAGTATTTCTTTGCAAAGGACACCAGAACAGAACTTCCATAGAAAATATTCTGAAGGATTGTTCTTTCCATAAAGAATACTTGGCAACATGATTTTGAAAGAAGCTTTTAAATTTCCAAGTAAATCATAATGGCATTTTCAGTAGTAGTTGCTTGTGTATTGCATGTTGACATAAAATCTTTGAGTTGCAGTGTCTGATTCTGTACGTGCCCCTAGGGCTTGTCTCAGTCATGTGCAAGGACATAAAAATGGAAGCAGTCACAGCCTTAACTCAAAACCGAGACAGCTATTAACTAGAGTATGTGGTAGTTTCTTGCCTTTCTCTGTCACCCATATGGTGGTGGTTTACAGTAACAAGAGGAAGCAGTGAGGAGGTGGAAAGACTATACCTTAGTTGCTTGATTTTGCTGTTCTCATACACCAGAAAAACAAGTGTTTCAGATCCCTTGCAGTTGAATAAAGAGAGGTCTACAAATCCTGCTGGCAGAAGATGAAAACCTGAAACTAAGATATTATTTGTTGTAAACACTGTTTCAGAGCTGATGCTTAAAGTTAGGCAGTTCAGTCTATAGTAAAATGCTGTATATATGCTAATGATACCACTGCTTTTTCCTTGTTGCTTACACTTCTTAGCTATATTCAGCTGCATAAATTCTTTTTTTTTAGCTTCATCTTTTCATTAGTGCTGTACTCTTAGATAAATTGACCTGAAATTACACCTAGGATGTAGAATAATCAGTGAAGTTTGCTGCTTCACATTATGTGCTGCAATTCCCCAACTGTAAAATACAAAGCTGTAGGTGATGCCATGTCCTCTTGCATTTTGGCCTGAGTCCTAAAGGCCAAGTAAGGTTCTGAACTGAACTGAAGATACGTCACAAGTATCTGATGTTAACTTCTAAATGCTTTGGCTCTGTGACATCTATAAGAAACACTGGTTGCTTCTAGAGGAGCTATATAGGAAGCCAACAGATACAGTTGCTGTTAGTGACAAAATATTCTGATCACTGAAGGGCTTCCCATGATGTTAAGTGTCCCAAAGTGCTGCCAGAGAAAGAGAGGAGGCAGTTTTGAATGTCATGCAGTGAATTAGTTGTTACCCACTGAGTGGTTTTCCTCCAAATCTAACATCTAACTTATCTTTTAGACAAGTATGTTGGTTTTGTGCATGGATGCAACCATATTTGTTTGGCTGAGCATAAGCTTTGAAGTCCTGCAGCTTACCCTTTCCAGGCCTTGCAAAATGTTTCCAACTGTGTGATTGTTCTTTTTAGGGTCAATATCTTCATGTGATGCATTCCTGAATGTATTTCAGTCCCGAGGTTTGAGACCAGAAGTTATCTGTCCCTGTGCTAGTTCTTCAGAGGCACTGACTGTTGCTATTCGCAGGTAATTCTCTTTTCTGAGAAGGGAACTTAAGCATTTCTTGACTATTGAAATATATGTGGTTTTAAAAGGAGAGTCAGTAAAGACCATCACCCACACAATGATGCCTGAAGACTCAGAGAAAAGTGTGAGGCTCACAGGTATCTCCTTCCTTGAAGGGTGGGGGATTTTTGTTTGTTTTCTTTAAAAAGTCTAAGATTTTCTAAAGGTAGTCAGCCATTAGGTTGGGGTTTTTAACAGCATAAGAAAGTGAGGTCTCATGCTCATTGTTGCTGGAGGACCTTTACAAAATGCCCCCATAAACCAGACTGTTACCTATTGGCAGGAAGAAGATGCTGAATCTTCAAGGAATTGCTTATATACAATGGCTTTTAAACAGAGTGCTAAAGAAAGAAGGAAATACTTATAAGTAGTCTGAAAAATACCATCAGAATTCTGGAGATAGCAAGAGATGCTCTGAAAAAAGGCAATACTGTAATTATTAGCAGCTGTGTGGATGGAATATACTGGCATTTATTGAAAGTGGGTTTGATCAAAACGTACTTTTTTGGAAAATCAGTTTCAAGAAAACTTTGATATTTTGGAGAGTTCTGTCTCTGGTGGGAGAAGTGACATTTCCCAAGTATTAACAAATGCACTTCAGGAACTGTTTTTTGCATTAGCGTCTGGAATCTTTTGCTCTGTTACATCTGGAAAGTTGAACAGTTACACAGAATGGAGGTGTTGGTGTTTGCTCAATTCTGCTCAGTGTAAGAAGTGCCGAGTCCTCCAAACAATTCCTCATTTTCCATGGGGTTTAGAAAATTTATCCTTTGATGCTTATTCTTGGCACTTCTTTGCCCATAGTAGAACTAAATCCCCTCTGTAACATTTTAGAGTGAGAGGAAGCTACATGGTGTTTGTTTTAGGTCTTTTTTGATCTAGTTAAAATATATTACCAATCTTGAACACTTGTTTGTTTAAAATGAGAAACTATTACTTCTCTTAACCTCCGCACAATGTTTGTGATGACCATATTGCCATCGGTCTGTTGCTTTGTATCTGATTTGACTTTCTGCTTTGCAGACCTCCAGAACTGGGTGGGCCTCCTCCAGGAAAAGCAGTGTTATCTATGAATTGTCTGAGTTTTGGCGTGATAAGAGTGGATACAGAAGAGAAGTTGTCAGTGTTAACTGTACAGGATGTTGGTCAGATTATGCCTGGAGGTAGGAAAGTATTTCATGTAGGTTTAAGCATACTGCACATCAGTTATTTTACTCTTATGAAATAAAGCAGAATGTCAAATGATAAATACCTTTAAGGTGGCATGATTTATGTTTTGACACATTACCTGAACACGTGGCAAGTAAATACTGTCTCAATTAGATTATTCAGTGTTTTCAGTAGAAAATAATCCACAATAAATTTGAATGACTATAGGTTTTGGTACAGGCAGATGCTTTTGGCTGGTGTGCAGAACTGGTTTAGCATTAGTGCTGACTGAATAACAAATACAACAGAATAAAACAAAACATAAACTGTATTAAGAAATATTCTGTCTTTCATCCAGGAGTGATAGTCCACATGTTAGAATGCAACAGAACAGAATATCCCTGTTAGAAGGGACATACAAAGATCATGTAGCCCATCTTCCAGACCAGTTCAGGGCTGACCAAAAGTTAAAGTATGTTATTGTCCAAATGCCTCTTAAACACTGACAGGCTTGGGGTATTGACCCCCTTTCGGTCTCCAGAGTGACTTGGGGCATTTGACCACCCGCTCAGTAAAGAAATGCTGCCTAATGTCCAATTTAAACCTCCCATGAGACAGCTGTGAACCCTTCCCGCATGTCCTATCACTGGATAACAGGGAGATCAGCACCTCCCTCTCCACTTCCACTCCTCAAGAAGCTGCGGAGGGCAAAGAAAGTCCTCCTTCAGCTTCCTTTTCTTCAAACCAGACAAACCCTCAGCAAGGAAGAGATGACATTGAAGAATACTTGGGCAAAGTGCACATGTACATGGGCCCTGATGGGAGCTTGTGGAGCCTTCATTCTTGGAACTATTAAAAAGCTGTCTGGACATGGTCCTAGGCAACTGGCTCTAGGTAGCCTTACTTGAGTTGAGGGGCTGGACCAGATGACATCGGGAGGTCCCTTCCAACCTCAGCCATTCTGAAGACCCTAGTCTGCATATCCCAGCAAACTGGTCAGTCCTGGATTAACCTCAGTTTCTTAATGACGTCTGTTTGCAATGCTGTGCTTCTTAAAGTAGGTAGATACGGGTATTGTTCCCCAGCCCATTGAGTGGATTTAAGGAGAGACTTTGTCTTCTCTTCCCTGTTGTTCTCTTCTGAGGCTAGGCTCTTGGGTCATGTATTATTTAGAGAGGAGAGGAAAGCACTCTAAGGAAGATGAATAGAGTTAGGGTGCCAAGCCAGACCTAACACTGTGGACAAGGACTCAGCTGTGTGTCCTGAAAGACCACTTAGTGCCATCTACTCCAGAAGTGAAGGTGGCAGCATTTAGGTCAGTAGTGTAATGCACCCTGGCACTATCTGTATGAGGGTACCATTGGCTTCAGGCCATGTCCTGACCTAGACTGGGTGTGCTTGGAGAGGATGAGATAACAGGTTTATTTGAATTCTCCTTACTCTTTCAGGTTTACTGTGTAGTGACCAAAGAACCTGATTCATTCTAGTTCCTTGGCACCTGTGGCTCTGCTGTTTGTGGTCCCATTATGAATTTAATTTCTTGTTGAGCTGTGGTTCCAAAGCCTTCGTCTTTGCAGAGCATTTACTCAAAGTACAGAGAAGAGGAGAGCCACCTCTTCATCAGGGACTGTAGTGATGGGGCAAGGGATGATGGGTTCAAACTGAAACAGGGGAAGTTCAGGTTAGATACAAGGAAAAGTTCCTCCCTGTGAGGGTGCTGAGGCGCTGGCACAGGGTGCCCAGAGAAGCTGTGGCTGCCCCATCCCTGGCAGTGTTCAAGGCCAGGTTGGACACAGGGGCTTGGAGCACCCTGCTCTAGTGGAAGGTGACCCTGGCCATGGCAGGGGTTGGAACTGGATGAGCTTTAAGGTCACTTCCAACACAAACCAGTCTGGGATTCCATTTGGGATTCCAGCAACCACCTCTTCTTGTACAGCAAGGCCCTCATTTTGAGTAAGAGGAGGCAGCCACTTTTCCATCTGCTGATAAAAATCTGAGCCAGCATGTAGCAAGCAGCACTGGTCTTGTTTTGTTTTCCTCCTTGCTCCCAGAAGCACTTTGCAACCAGCAAGGTTGGTGTTTCAGTTTCTAACCAAACTTATATTCACATTCAGTAAAATAACTCAGCTTAACGCTTGAGGAAGTAAGGCTGTAAAGGCAGGCCAGTGTGGATACAGGCACTGAGGTTAATGTCTGTGTATTGTTGTATGGCCTTAATGTGAAAACGTGAGCAAAT
Organism: Neopsephotus bourkii; assembly: GCF_033783945.1. Lineage (NCBI taxonomy): Eukaryota > Metazoa > Chordata > Aves > Psittaciformes > Psittacidae > Neopsephotus > Neopsephotus bourkii. Next base: position 2,258,389 of record NW_026900841.1, read on the forward strand.
GGCGGGGGGGGGGGGGGAAGGGTCTGGTGAGCTAATCTCACTTAATGGTTCATCTGAATGTTCAAATTCAGGTTGTTAAGCTTGTCTGCAAAGTCCCAGAAGCTGCAAGTGGCTTCTGTGTCTCAACAGAATGATTGTTTTTCCACTTGGACTAGAATACAGATGGTATGAATTGCTACTGCTGTCTGGTTTGCCTGTTCTCACTACTGATGTCCTTTGAAACCCACTGAAATTCAGCTGGGCTCTTCTACTTAGATTATGGGTTAATCACAGGGACATGGAGGGAAAAAGCTTGCATGCCCTTCAGTTAGTTGTGGATCCTTTCATGAACTGACTGAGGTTGACCTTGATGTTGGTCCAGTTTTTGAGAGTTCAGAAAAGTGATATCTGATGCAGGATCAAAGGAAATCTTTCTCTGGATCAGTTTATCACATGGAGATCCTCCTGGCTTTGCTATAGGCTTGTGCTGTGGGCAGAGGGTGCTTGACTGCACTGAGGCACAAAGCAGCTTATGCTTGTGTTGCAGCTTAAGCTGCTCTTCAAATTCAACCATTAGAACTGTAACGCTACTTGGTTAATCCTCTGTAGTGTGTTTGCTCAGTGGCGGGTTCAAGTCTGCTTATGATGTCAGAAGGACTACCTGTATGTTTGTGAATAGATAATTTACCTTCCTTTTCTATGTAAGTTGTTAATGAAAACCATATCCCTGTCCTTGTGAAATGCCTTGGAGCATTGTCTGGCAAATCTAGTGTCTCCTTCAGGTTTAGGATGCCATTGGCAGACAATTTGCAACACTAGCATGACTTTCTACATCAGTAAGAAACATCAAGTGACTTGTCTGATTGTGTGAGGGGAGAACAGTTAAATGAATATCTATTTAGTGCCTCAGAGTGATAAGACTTATAATTGATCATTATGGCTATTTTGAAATAAAGTAGCAAGTGCCAAAACTTCTTGTAGGTTAAGCACGGTTGGGCAATTCAATGAATTAACTCTTTTTAAAGCTCTAATCAGCATTGGGCTATCAATATCTGGGGCAGATTAGCTTCAATTTGACCAAATGATGCAGATTCCAGGTCTGAAGGTATATTTTTAGCAGAAATTTCTCTGTACATTCCTTAAGTCAGAAGGCAATGCAGTAGAATTCTTTCTAGAGGATAATCCTTTATCTTGAGTGTCTCTTAAAAGAAAATTGTTCCAAGTTTCCAGAGTAGGAAGAAAGTAAAAAGGCCAGCAGTCATTTGGAGATGTGTGCCAAATGAAATGAATGACTTAAGGAAACTACTGATTTATTTCCAAATGAGTCTGCATGTACATTCTAACAGTGGCTATACTTGTGCCTCGCTTAGTAAGATTTGTGCCTTTTCCTATGTAGTATTATGGAGGATGTGCTCTGTCCATTCTCACTTGGTGTTTGGCATACAGGAGAGAACATACCACCATTTCCTTTCCTGTTAATTGTCCTCTTGAATTACTCTGCTGACTGATGAGTCTCACTCTTTATCTGGTTTTGGTTTCTATTTTTTCCTTTCTTACATTGCTGTGCTTTCATCAAAAGCCTAGTTTGATTCAGGTGCCATTTCTGAAGGCTTTGTTGCATCTTCTTATCCTCACTGAATACACTGAAGTGACTATATACCCCAGTCTCTCAGTCATCTTATGACATGTAAGTTCATATTCATTTGGTCAAACATTGATCAAACAGTTTGGTTCATTCGGAGCCTTCTTTGCTGTGAAAGAAGTCTCCTAGCCAAGAAGTAGTCGTCATGCTGAGGTTCACTCAGTCAAGACAAATGGTTTGATCTCCTTACCCTTGAAGATCCCTGGCATACTGGAAGATACCTTGAGGTACCAGCTGGTGAAAAGGTCATGGATAAAGTGTCCACTTCTGCCTTCCTTTTCTTCGCATCTTGCTATTTGTTCTGAGACACTGAGCCCACCTGCTTAGGGGATCTTGTTCAACAGACCCCTCAGCACCAGGATCATGTCCTGTGTCACTGGTGTTTAACCCATAAGCCATTCTTGATGCCACATTCTCTTCAGTTGCCTTGGCTGTTCACTTTCATCATCTACCATGAATGCCAATCACAAGGACACGCAAGCATCCATGAAGAAACCTTGCCATCAAAGATAGCATGGGAATTCTTAAGAGAGAAGCTAGTATGCATTCCCCTGGAATCTTCTCTGCAGCTCCTGAAGTGTTGATGTTTTGCTTCTCCTGTTGACCACCTTGGACTATTTTGCATGGTTTCTGTTTGGGACTGATGTTGCTAAAAAGGAGTATTTGGCTCAAAACAATAATCTGTTCATTGTTTCATACTGCACTGGTAAAGATGGAAGGGAGAGTACCAAGCCTCTCTTCTGCCTGCTGTGTGCCTCCAACTTTCAGATTACCTGGGATGCAACTGTTGTGTCATCTTGGAAGCTTATTATACCTTCTGCTTGGACCTAGATATGGATGCTAGGGGTATTCAGTTAAGTTTACCTCCCTGATACTTCCCAGCAAAGTGTTTCTGTTGTTTTACAGGGATCCTTCTCACATTCTTTCTTTGGCGAAAGAGTAACCCTCTCTAATCCAGAAGATCTGTATCCCTATAGCTCCCAATCATACAAAGCCTGCCTCATAGGAAGAGTGCTGAAGCAGTCACTTTCTTACACTCAAGCAAAAACTCTGGGTTAGTGCCAGATCTTGGGCTTCTGCCAGTGAACTTGTGCATCTACAGTTTCAAGTTCTGGACTATGACTGTACTCAGTACCTTTCCCAGAAGTTCAAGGAGAATGGCTGGCATTTCTCAAGTGGCAGGATGCTTACTCTGTCTTCCATCTATGGGTCTCTTGGGTGTTACTGTTTCCTCTGTCTGTGTCTCAGAAAATATCTGCCCAGGTTCTGGTAGTTACCACGATGCATTTTCCCTGCAGAGGAATCTGGTTCCTTCATCTCAAGTACCTGATCTGTGAAAGGAGCTGTTACAGAACAACTCTGTGAAGCTTTTAGTCTTTTTCCTTAGATTGTGAATGTGAGGTAGCAGTTCCCACTCAGTCGTTAGAATTTATCACAGTCATCAGCAGTGTGTTCCTGGCTTCACATGGTGGCACAACAGCTTGCTACTGCTTACCTTCTTCCCTTGGAGATCTGTGGCAATGAGTTCACTTGTGATGGGGCATTTTCTTCCAATTTAAATGTTGTGCTTTGGATGCTTGTGTGACCACCTTTAGGGTCTATATTCTCGTTCATCCTAATCTAGGAATTTGGCTTGCTCTATGCCTGTTGCCCTTCCCAGGAAGGATTCAGGTCCTCGCATTGGACACCCCCATATGCTGTTGTCTTCAGATATAAGGTTTCTCTGGAAACCCTTCAGCAGTGGTGGGATAGAGGCATTTTATCCTGGTCTTTTAGTATTTTTCTTAAGGCTTCTTGCTTCTAGAACAGAAGTGAAAACTCAAGGCTGGAGTGCAGAAAAGTTCCTCTTGTTTTTATGCTCTTAGGCTTTTTAGGCAGACTTGCTGGCCTCAAGAAGATCGTGCAGTTCTGCTGTTAGCACACAGTAACAATCCAAATGGATATCAGTTGTGTACGGATCCACTATGAAACTGTGAGAGAGGAACAAGAGAGCACTTTCTAACACTCATCAGGCACCTTCTGCTGGTGCAGGCTTCTGGCATTCTTCTTGCCTTCCTGCTGTGCTGGTCCTGAAACATTCCAAAGCTGAATCCAGTCTTCAGTAGGGCATCAGTGCAGTCATTTGTTTGCACAGTAGGATTCTCATCCTCTGCCAGAAATCTCATGGCAGGGCTAACTGCTGAGAGCCATCATCTGTAAGAATGTACATGTGGACTCATTTGAAGAAAGCAAGCTTTACTTAACAGTAATCAGTGTTCTTCGTGATGTGTAGTCCACATGCACATTCCTGTCCCATCTGCTTTTCCCTTCTTTCTAATTCTTTTTCAGATGCAATGCTGTTGAGAGAGACTGAAATGGTGGTAGATGCACTCTCTTGTATGTCACACATGAAGCAGGAAAAGAAGGAGAAGCAAGAGTACAGGTGCTACTTTGCAGTATCACATGGCAGGGCAGAACTCTGCCTTCTGTTAGATTGTACGTGTAGACTGCCTGTACCATACATTGGTTACTGGTAAGTTTCTTGGTTTGTTTTGGGTTATTTAACTTGATCAGTGTGATAGGATTGTCCTTGGGCTTCATGGATGGTGCAGCATCTGGGGACTGTAGGTTAGGTTTCCCATGTTTGTGAATGAGTTGAGGATGTAGCATTTGTGTATGTGTACAAATTGTGCTTTCCCTTCTCTCTGCATCACTGCTTAAGCGTTACAGAATTACAGAGTCCATTGTGCCTTATCCCTCCACCTCCTTCCTCCTTCCCTTTTGGACAGGACAAATCCAGACTGCTTAAGCAAGGGCTCTACCTAGCCAGAGAAACATCTGAGGAAACAGTGATTTCAGAAGTCAGATATAAGCAGTGGCCAGACCAAAGCCCAGTGTGATGTTTGTTTCACAAGTGTGTATATCCTTGATCAGAAATAAGAGTATTTCAGTGTAGGAAGAGAAAATTGGTAAGGATAATAGCACCTTTATGAAATGCAGTTCTTTTAATGCATTAAAGGAGGGCATCAAACTGAGGGTAGGTATCGTCTTATTTTTCATCTTTACTCCCATATATGCTTGTACTTGATCAAACCTTTCATGTTGAAAAGAAATAGCTATGGTTTTGGATTCAGTTGCAGTGATGGGTACACTGTGAAGCACTGTAGAAAAAAACAAATTGCATTGGCAAACTTGGATCTATAATCTTGGAGAGCACATTACACTCATTACACACAAGAGATGGAACTCTCTTGCATGCCATGTGTTTGCTGTAGCTGATTGATAAGTGATATTACAATCTTGAGCTGCCTGTCAGTGGCAAAGCAACATCTGTGTCAGCTGCTGAAGTATACAAATGCTGTGACTGTGTTCTTTCTCTCCCTTTAGCAAACGTGTGTGTTGTGAAGGTGGATGGGACTCCTTATCTGTGCAAAGCTGACGAGGTTGGAGAAATATGTGTGAATTCGGGTGCAACTGGAATGGCGTATTTCGGCCTCCTCGGAATCACCAAGAATGTTTTTGAGGTTGGTATTTCTCTTCGTAATGTCAAGTTTCATTGTTATATTCTGTCTCTCAGAGAGGGAATTTGGACAAGGGCCTGTAGGGACAGCACAAGGGGAATGGCTTTAACCTGCCAGAACAGGGGAGACTGAGATGAGCTCTTAGGCAGAAGCTCTTCCCTGTGAGGGTGCTGAGGCGCTGGCACAGGGTGCCCAGAGAAGCTGTGGCTGCCCCATCCCTGGCAGTGTTCAAGGCCAGGTTGGACACAGGGGCTTGGAGCACCCTTCTCTAGTGGAAGGTGTCCCTGCCCGTGGCAGGGGTTGGAACTGGATGAGCTTTAAGGTCCCTTCCAACACAAACCAGTGTGGGATTCTGTGATTATAACCAAAAATACAGTGAGCAGTCAGTTAGCTGCCTCTGTAGTCTGCAATCCAGTGTTGTGCCTGCGTTACCATTTAAATTCATCTTAGTTCTGTATTAACACATCATCCTTGTGTAAAGTTACCTGAAGACATTTCAAGGCTATTGGTGCACAGCTAGGGACATAAAGTCAGAAGTTGCAAATGCAAGCTGCTTCATGCAGTCAGAATGCATCTAGGAAAGCTTCCTTTGTGTATTGCAAACTGTGTGTGCTTTTCAAAATGAACTTTAGTGTTGGTTTACTGTAATGCTTAGGACACCAAGTGGATATATGAAATTACTTTCCTAGGTACATGGATGAAGATACAGTAAGGATGTCAGCCTATCAGTCCTGAGTCTTGTAGTTCATCACAGCAAAAGCAATCTTTCTGCCCAGATTTTCCTCACAGTGGTATCCCAATTTCATGTTTTCCCTTCTCTGGCAAGAAAGGAGTGAAAGTTCTTTAAGAGTCGCACACATACACACAGTTACACTGGACAGCAGTTGGAAGACTCAGCTGACATATGGAGTTCTATCAGAGAGATGAAAGTAATCCTCGCCATCATCCTCTCCTACAAAAAAGCTCTCTGTCACTTGCCAAGCCTCAACACTTCAAACAGCTTTAGCTTTCAGCACTGTGCTAGTGAGAGACAGCAAGAAACCTAATGGCATGGAAGAGCTGGGGGGTGGGAGGAAGGCAAGGAAACCACCTGAAGAGATTAATGCTCTGCTCTGGTTCTCTGCTGTAGGCAGCCCCATCACTGCAGCTAAATGAACGTTCTGAAGGTTCTGATGGCAAAGTGTTTGTCACAATTGGGGTGATGTGCATGGGTACATACCTCAGAAGCAACAGAATGACTTCCTGATAAAGTGCTGTCTGAGTGTATACTATAAATCCCAGTTTAAAAAGCGGTGTGAGCTGTTGTTACGAAGGCAAAATGGCTGAGAGAAAGATAAAAAATTCTACCTCAGAGTTCGGAATAGATGTGCTCTTCATTATCCAAAACCCTGGGTGGTGCTGGTACTTGACATGATACTTGACTGTTGTCATCGGGTGTTGGTTGGTACTTGACAGCTTGACTGTTGTCATCGGGTAATTTCTCAACTGAGTGTGGAGCTGCAGTGAAACGGAAGCAGAAGGCATTTTAGCTTCACTGTTCCTACCAGGATTGTGAGTGTCTCAATACTTCCATGTCCTTCCAGGCCATTCCAGTGACAGCAGCCGGAGTGCCTGTCTCAGACCAACCCTTCACAAGGACAGGATTGCTTGGCTTTGTGGGTCCTGTAAGTGTGACTGAGCCATCTGGGCCTCTGCTTTACCCTGACTCCCTGCTCTTAAGCAATGCCCCTGAATTCAGCAGCATTCTGTGTCAGGGCAGTGACCTTGGGATCTTGAGAATGATTTTTGCCTATAGCCAAGCATGTATCACCCAGAGTCTGGGTATTTTCCCCCTCTGTTTCTAATCCTGTCTTCTTTTCAGGACTATCTGGTGTTTGTGGTAGGAAAATTGGATGGCCTAATGACAGTTAGTGGCCGCAGGCACAATGCAGATGATGTGGTAGCCACAGCACTGGCTGTCGAGCCCATGAAGTTTGTGTATCGGGGAAGGTAAGTGGGTTAAAACCTTCACCACTGCTCACTGGACTTTGTTGTTGCTTTTTTCACCTGCAAATGATCAACAAGTAGCATAGTGTACACAGGAGCTCTGCATGTGCATTTTTACATGGGTATTTTGTAGGAAAGATGGCCCTAGGTTGTGATATTCCAGATAAGAACTTGGCTGTCCCTCCTAGTGTGGAAGATAAATATTGACAGCCTCAGTGTATACATACAATATATACAATGCTTCATGTATAATAGATTTGGAATTAATTTCACTTAGTATTAAATGTAGATCATTAAGTATCTGTTTAAAACTTCCTTCAAAGCTTCTTTTAAGATAGTCAAATGATGGTTGTATGCCAAATGTAAAACACAACTCCCCTTTGGTCACTTGAGCCTTCCATACAGACAGGCCTAGGGAAGAACTTCGCAGCATGTTCTAAAGGATAAACTCTTAAGTGTTGAGGGTGCTGCAGGACCTCAAAGATAGTATGTGTTGCATCACCAGCATTATTGCTCATCAGGGGCTCAGTGTCTGCATGGAGGTTAGTGATGAGTGGTGCCCTCAGGGGTCCATACTGGGACCAGTACTGTTTAATATCTTCATCAACAACACAGACAGTAGGGTTAAGTGCTCCCTCGACACATTTGCAGATGATATCAAGCTGAATGGTTGACCTGAGGGATGGGACACCATCCAGGGGCACCTGGACAAGCTCAAGAAGTGGGCCAGTGTGAATCTCACGAGGTTCAACAAGGCCAAGAGCAAGGTCCTGCACCTGAATTGGAGCAACCCCCAGTATTTAATACAGGCTGAGGGATGAAGGGATTGAGAGCAGCCCTGAGGAGAAGGACTTGGGGTTGTTCGCTGATGAGAAGCTCCCCATGGTCCAGCTTCAGTGAGCACTTGAGCCCAGAACCCCTCCATGTGCTGGGCTGCACCCCCAGAGCGTGAGCAGCAGCTCAGGGAGGGGATTCTCTCCCTCTGCTCTGCTTTGGGGAGACTGCCCCCCCCCCCTTCAGTCCTGATCCAGCTCTGGGGCACCAGCACAAGAGGGACGTGGAGCTGTTGGAGCGAGTGCAGAGGAGGCCATGGAGATGCTGTGAGGGCTGGAGCAGCTCTGCTCTGGAGCCAGGCTGAGAGAGCTGGGCTGGGTCAGTCTGGACAAGAGAAGGCTCCTTAAGGGGAGACGTTATTTTGGCCTTACCTAGAGGGGCCTTGCAAGAAAGACAGTGACAGACGTTTTAATACAGCCTGTAGCAACAGGACAAGGGTTCATGGTTTTAAACTAGGAGAGGGGAGATTTAGACTACATACAATGAATAAAGTTTTACAGTGAGGGTGGTGAAACACTGGGGCAGGTTACATAGGGGTTGATGCTGTAAACTGCTGGAAACAGTCATGGTCAGGTTGGATGGGACTTGGTAGGGTTGGACTTGATGAGATTTAAAGATCCCTTCCAACTCAAGCCATTCCATGAAAGTTGAGCTTTCCTTATCTTTGCATCACTTCCGCAATTCAACTTTCACAAAACTAATAGCACATACCTGGTTGAGGCATTATTAATATTTTATCCTAGAAGATGCAAGCCTAAAACTAATGTAACTCACAGATGGGCAGAAGTCTTTTTCAGTGCAAGCATTGCTAGTTGTGCTGGTCAGTAATTTGGCATAGTTGTCTTTCAGAAAGGACATCAAGTGTAGATACAGCAAGTTCAGCAGACATGATAGGAGTTACATAGGGAAGGTTTGTAGAGCCCCTGCGCATATGGAACCTGCCTGTATTAAACATGTGCTATTTGTTGACTGCAAATTCTCTTGACCCCCAATAGGAATAATGAACCTACATTTGCTCTCGGTTTGTCTGTGATTTTGTGATGATCTGGCATATCTAATGCCTGCATGTGGTGAAGAAGGACGATTAAAGGTTGCAGTTGTTTCCACATTCTAATAAACCCTGCTGTGTTCATCAGATGTTGCATCCTATCATTCTTCTGTCCTTTGTGTTTTAGGATCGCAGTGTTCTCCGTCACCGTTTTGCATGATGATCGGATAGTGCTTGTGGCAGAGCAGCGCCCTGACGCGTCAGAGGAGGATAGTTTTCAGTGGATGAGCAGGGTTCTACAGGTAATCAGTCTGTCCTTCCTCCTTTTACAAGTGAATAAGGCTGATGTATGAAATGAGAATATTAAGAGCACCTTTTTTTCCGTAAGGAAAACCTATCAGTGTAACTACAAAGAGCTGTAATAAGCTGACTTCAGATTAGTATTCAAGGGTTAACAGTCACCAGACTTTATTTCAGCATGGTTTTAAACTTCATACTACTGGGATGATAGTTTTTCTTTGTTTAAATTCTCCATATCGCTGCTGATTTTATACTGGCTGGAGAGTTAAGCCTGAAAATGTTTAAGTACACATTCAGCACCAGGTATCAAAACAGACTTTGAAATCCTGTTATGTCGCTAACATCCTTATTCCAGATCTCTAACAGTAAGCATTAAACATTCTCTTCCCTTGCTAATTTTATTGTGTTTCCGTGGGGAGGCTAAGAGAGGAATTGCATTTGAGGAATTGGAAATTAATCCATTGGTTCTCATTAAGTAAAAAGCGAGAGCGCAGTTCTGGAAGAAGATGCTGGTAAAGGGACAACTAAAGGAAGGCAAGAGAGAACATCTTAAGGGAGGATTTATCTTAAGACTAAGACAGCTGTGTAATAATGGTTTCTAATTTTGGCTCTGCAGTCCTTTTAGAGGGGATATCTGGTAATAGAAAAGCTGTTTTTCATGGGAGAAAGTATTTTATTTCTCTTTTGAGAAGCGTCACAGCTAAACCAGACACTGACATTTTAGGCAAGCAAGATGTTTCCCTCCCTGGTTTTGTGGGTTTATGTTCTACTGCGCTTCTGTGATTGTACCATACGTGCTAAATTTGATGTGATATCATTTTGGCTTTTTAAGAACTCTGCACTTTTTGCCCACTTTTAAGAGACTTTCCTAATCCCTGATGTGCAGGTGGCATCCCCTTGATAGAGTGCACAAGCAAAGTCCTGGGTCTGCTCCTGCTCCCATTGAAGTCATGGCACAACTTCTATGAGTTCAGTGAGTGCAGAATTGGACCCTTTATTTGGAAATTATGGTGCAAGTAAAAACCTTAATGTTATTAAATGACTTGAATTCAAATTCTTGCTCTAGCTATATCCAGTTCATAACGTGGAACGTCTTTCTTTCTATCAAGGCAGTTGATAGCATTCACCAAGTGGGCGTCTACTGTCTTGCCTTGGTGCCAGCCAACACTTTGCCAAAGGCTCCACTTGGAGGAATTCATATTTCAGAAACCAAGCAACGCTTTTTAGAGGGTGCTCTGCACCCTTGTAATGTCTTGATGTGTCCACACACTTGTGTCACTAACCTGCCTAAGCCTCGGCAGAAACAACCAGGTGAGGAAAGGAGCTTGTTCCACAGTTCTCTGTCTGTCTCTAGGGGGATGCACGGAGAGGGGTCTAGAGGCAGCTCAGGGCTGTGCATGTTGGATGGCTTTAAGCTGCCTGACTTGGCAGAGCTTGGGGTGTTGTCAGAGCATGCCAGACCTCAGAGAGGGCATTACATTATAGTCTGCCCTGATTCACAGTGAATGCAAGGTCATCCAGCACAAATCCATTTCATGCTTCTGTAGCCACGTTATAAATTGCTCCCGTACTGGCCATCTTGCAAAGGGTAGTAACTCATGTAATAAAACTCAAGTACGGACAGACCTCAGTTTGTTGAATCAGTAATAGACTGGTTTTTAATGTACCATACTGAAAATTGAGTTATTTTTAGTGTACTGTCCTTTTTCTATGCAATATGATCCTTGGGTTTAGGTTTTCATCTTTTCAGTTGTATGTTACATGTATAGTATTCTGCAGGCTGAGTTATAGATTATTACATGTTCCTTACCCTTCTTTTTCCTCATTTTGCACTGGTTTTAAAAATACAGATGTTGGTCCTGCTTCAATGATAGTAGGAAACCTTGTTGCTGGAAAGAGAATTGCACAAGCCTCAGGGAGAGATGTTACCCAGTTGGAGGATAATGACCAGGCAAGAAAGGTAACATGTCCTGATCTTACTAAGTATTTGAATTGGCTTATTCAGAATGAAACGAGAGCAGCTGTGGTATCCCGCTGAAACTAAGCATGGTGCATTGTGAGTGAATCAGTGTCTCCTTTTTTCCTCTTGCAGTTCCTGTATTTAGCAGATGTTCTTCAGTGGCGAGCTCAGACAACTCCAGATCATCCCCTCTTCCTTTTGTTGAATTCCAAGGTGAGATGTGCTTTAGGTCGTACTTGAAGATGGAGATCAGCAAAAGAGTGTTTGGATTCTAAGAAAATTCCAGTGACAATTCTTTTTCTAAAACGCTTCCAGTTATTTTGAGGAAGCAGACAAAATATGGCTAGTTAGCAAGCAGCAGAATTTTTCCACCTCTGGAATTTCAGTATGGATTCTGCCTAGCTTAAAACACTGCAGTAATTGCATTTCCTGCTGCAACACAACTTTTGTCCTGTTAATGGAAGCCACAATTCTGCCTTCATCCTTGAGCACAAGGATAAGTGGAAGTCAGAGCTGGACCTTTACTCAAGGTCTGTGTGAACCCTTACGACATATCACAAGGGAACAGTCATGTTTCTCAGCTAAATACTCGTTTTTACTCACAGCAACTCTGCTCTGCATGTGAATTTTGGTAGTTCTGGAGAATTCACTTGCCTTATGCATGCAACACTTTGTAAAGGGATCTGAAACTTATGTGGAGACCTCATAGCAGCCTTCCAGTATCTGAAGGGGGGATATAGGGATGCTGGGGATGGACTCTTCATTAGGGACTGCAGTGACAGGACAAGGGGTAACGGGTTCAAACTTAACAGGGGAAGTTTAGATTGGATATAAGGAAGAAGTTATTTACTGTAAGGATGGTGAGGCACTGGAATAGGTTGTCCAGGGAGGTTGTGACTGCTCCATCCCTGGCAGTGTTCAAGGGCAGGTTGGACGAAGCCTTGGGTGATATGGTTTAGTGTGAGGTGTCCCTGCCCATGGCAGGGGGCTGGAACTTGATGATCTTAAGGTCCTTTCCAGCCCTAACTATTCTATGATTCTATGAAACAACCTGCACTTGTGTTTGTGCCTCAGTATTTACGCCTCCCTGGGCTTGAGAAATACTCCTGCTGTCATTGACAAAACCCAAATCTTTTAGATTCTTCTACTGCTATTCTGGCACTTTCTTTATTGCCTTCTGGAAAGAAAGAAGGGGAAAGCTGGCCAGTTGGTTTTTGTTTAAGCCTTTACTCAGTAGCTACCCTTCCAGTAACATCCCAGTGACAAATTGGGTCTACCTTGTGCTGTGCTGTACTGCAGACATGTGAGATAGGGAATGTGTTTCAGAAGGTCCTTAAGAAGTAAAGGATTTGCCTTTGGCAGTCTCATTTAGACAGACAAAATGATTTAAAACATGGGTCAAAGTTTTGACTTTTTCTCATGGGGCTGCTTTAGCAGAAGAAACTGCCGCAGTATTGCTAAAAGACCCAGAATTGGCTTATCCTTCTCTCAGAATATTTATTCTCCAGATGCATCTTTCCAGATGTGCAGCTGGGGGAAATACACTTTAAGAAGTGCCCGTGCAAAGCAACCACAGCTCAGGTTGCCCCTCTGACCGTTCAAAACAGTGTCTGTATCAAAGACATCAGCACTTTTGAGACTGCTGGCTGCAAAATCAGCTGGAGGTGTGGCTGAGCAGGGTGAGGCAGAGCTGATGCAGTGCTTCTGCTGCTGCTAATACTAACGCTGCTAGTATGTTACTACTATTTCCCTTGGACTGTGACTTTTCAAGTATTTGTAAGATACTCTTTTTGTGGTACCAGATACATTCAGAAGCCGATTCCCTGTCTGATGTTGAAAATAACATGTGTAACATTCAGTAGTGTTCTAAAAGTTCCTGTTACCAGAAGCTTGGTTTCCAAAACACCTAGACAGAGTCTTCAAAAGTGTGCTGTTAAACTAAGGACAATGAAACATTACATCTGCAGCATGTACTTTGTGGAGAACAGTTTGAAAGTAAGTAAAGTTCCCTGATGTTGCTTCTTTTCTGTGCAGGGTGCTGTAGCCAGCAGTGCATCATGCATACAGCTACACAAGAGAGCAGAAAGGGTGGCAGTTGCACTGCTGGAGAAAGGACGACTGAATGTAGGTGACCATGTGGCCCTGGTTTATCCTCCAGGTAAGGGAATGCAGACAGCAAAAGTCAAAGTCAGACACCACAAGGAAAGAAGTAAGTCTTGCCCAGGTGGAGCATTCAGGCACCCATTTAGTACGGTGCTGTATGGCAGTGACTTAGTGTTTCGAGGAAGAGACTTTTTGTCATTTTATTAAGTTGCTGCTTCTACATTTACCAAACATTTCAACCTCAGAGAATGAATAAAACTGCGCGTGTATCCATTAAAAGATGGATGAGAGATCTAGGTGTATGGACACCTATCTTTCCCAAGTGGTTGTCTCTAGAAGTGGAATCTGGACCTCAAGCTTGTATTACTGATAGGTGTTTAGGAGTGCACCTCAGGAAAAAAGAGTATTACCTCATAAAAGTAGGATGACTGCATATTCCAGAGTGATAACTGTGAAAAACCAATGTCATTTTCATAACCCACAGTAATTTGTTATTTTATCCTACCTGTCCATGAAAACATATCCCTGCAAATTTAAAGTTTGTAGGGTTTGAATCATTTTTGCTAACTCTCAAATGAAAAATCTTTTAACCTTATAGAATGATGCATGGCTAAGAACACCCTGTTGATTTGAAGAGACCTTTGTGACAAATCCTTCCCTCTTAGTAAAAGAAACTGGGTGTGTTTTGATTTTGGAGAAAGAGTTTGGCCTTTCGTTCTCATAAAAAATGGCTTTAATTTTACAAATATCCTTTACAGGAGTGGACTTAATAGCAACTTTCTATGGCTGCTTATATGCTGGCTGTGTACCTATCACCGTTCGCCCACCTCATCCACAGAACCTTGCTACCACTCTGCCCACTGTCAAAATGATTGTAGAGGTATGTATAAGGCATCCCCCTTCTAGTGCTTTTGGTAGGTGCAGGATGGTTGATGCAGCCTGATAAATTGTTTTGCCATAGTCCATATAAAATAAGGCATGAAAAGAAATAATCAGTATGTTGTGGCTGACTCAGTGAGTACCTTTTTTTACAACTCATTTAAAATGTTCTGTCTGTTGTTGTGATTGTGATTTTGCTTCATTTCCAATGGGGATTTTTCATCTATTCACCTTACTGGTTCTCTCATCTGGCTGGATATGAAATTACATTAGCATTCATTCGTTAGTTTTATACACGGTTTTGATGCTGTGTCTTTTACAGGTCAGTAAGTCTGCCTGTATACTGACCACACAAGCGATAATGAAACTGCTGAAGTCCAAGGAAGCTGCAGCAGCTGTAGATATTAAGACATGGCCCACTATTTTGGATACAGGTACAGAATGTTTGCTAAAATCCAGTTTGAAGACTGATTTCTTCCTTTTGTTACACCATAACTTCCTAACTGAATGGATGTATTTAACATTGCATCAAAATAGCTGTCCAGAAACCATAGCAAGCATCTGGTGGTAATGCTGTCAAGATACATTTTTGTCCTGTATTTTGCAAAATAATACTAGGGTACTCTTCTTGTTCTGTGTTTTAAATAGATGATATGCCTAAAAAGAAGCTGGCTGGTATTTTCAGACCTGCGTCTCCAGATATGTTGGCATACTTGGACTTCAGTGTGTCTACTACTGGTATATTAGCAGGAGTAAAGGTAGAGTAACAAGAGAGAGATTATTCTACTTCATTTCCTTATATGCAGGTATATTCTGCATTCATTCCTCCTGCCAGAGAAGAAATACAGAAATGTAAGCAGAGCATCTTAGCGTTCAGATGCAGGACATCAACACTTACTGATGCACTTTTTGGAGGCATTCAGCCTTTACTGGCTTTGTGTGAAGAATCACCAAGGGGACTGATGGAGTGTGTTTGTCATTAAGTTCATGAATGTTTTCTTTTGCAATTTGTAATAGAGATGTGAGATGTTGTTTAGCATCATTCAGTGTCATGACAGATGTCATTGGCCGCTAGCATGAAAAGTACCTGTGAACTTTTGGGCTTATATCCCTTTCTTGTGTTTTAAAGGTGCTTAAAAAAAACACCCAAACCCCTACATGTTGCCTTGTCTTCTACAGCAAACATTTCTGTATTTCATGTGATACCCTTTTTGGTTTAAAGCCCCTGAGAGCACCTCTTTTCATCCTGCAGATGTCACATGCAGCTACAAGTGCCTTATGTCGCTCTATAAAGCTACAGTGTGAGCTGTACCCTTCACGTCAGATTGCCATCTGTCTTGACCCTTACTGTGGCTTGGGATTTGCTCTGTGGTGTTTGTGCAGGTACGTCCTTTGGATCGTAGGCTCGCCCATGCATTCCCAGCCTTCTCTAGAATCCCAGGGAACAGTCAACGGCTAAAACTGTCAGAGAAACCCAAATTAACTTTCTTGTAGGTATTTCATAATGTACATTTTGGGGTAACAAAATTCATGTAAGTTACTTGAGTAACTTGGGGTTTGCAAGTGGAATTAAGCAGATACCAAATCCAAGAAAAAAAAGGACTTCACTGTCTTTTTCACATAAATAAATCTTTTTAAAGTCTTTTGAGGGTAAACTGTATCTTTGTACAATACCCCCAAGGTTCTGACTGTTGCAGATTTATTTCACATTCTTTCTGAGGGAATCTAAGCAGAGACCTCAGACCAGCTCTGGTGCCTAATACAAAAACCTGGAGAGGGGCTTTGGACAAAGGCCTGTAGGAATAGGACAAGGGGGAATGGCTTTAACCTGACAGAACAGGGGAGATTGAGATGAGCTCTTAGGACCTGTGAGGGTGCTGAGGCAATGGCACAGGGTACCCAGAGAAGCTGTGGCTGCCCCATCCCTGGCAGTGTTCAAGGCCAGGTTGGACACAGGGGCTTGGAGCAACCTGCTCTAGTGGAAGGTGTCCCTGCCCGTGGCAGGGGTTGGAACTGGGTGAGTTTTAAGGTCCCTTCCAACACAAACCACTCTGTGAAGTTCAGGTAGATTCCATGCTCTCAGTTTTCCTGTATTTGCTTCATTATGACTTTATGTAACTTTTGGCTTTTTATATGCTGGCTTGAAGTTTTCATCTTTCTATTTCTTCCTCTCCCTAGTGTCTATTCAGGTCATCAGTCTATTCTAGTCCCTCCTCTGGAACTAGAGAGCAACGTGTCCATCTGGTTGTCTGCTGTCAGTCAGTATAAAGTGCGCGTCACGTTCTGCTCTTACTCTGTGATGGAGATGTGCACCAAAGGGCTTGGAACACAGACTGATATACTTCGGGTGAGTGGACTTCATTTTTCAACATACTGACATCTAAATACATGTATCTTTCTGAAATCTTTCATTTTAGCCTGCAGAAGATGGAGCCATAAGTGTTTATGAAGCCTTTAATTATGACTTGCTTTTTGGAAAACACTGAGACTGCTGGAAGTTTCAGCTCTCAGGTTTCTGGTGGGGAAGAAGAGAAGTTCTTCTGTTTTCAGCTATACTTATTTGTGCCACCTCTATGCTGCTTGCTGGGTATTGACTTCTGAAATGGCTGTTATCTGCCTAGCAGCAACAATTACACAGTAATTGATAGTAACTGATAATTGATCCATTTATTTTTTAGAGGTATCTCTTAACTGAAACTGTATTTCCTTGAGGAGCCGCCTCTGTCTCAGTGGCAGGAGAGTTCCCACGGCTGTAGTAACTAAGCTGCTCAGGACTTCCACTGGGAATGTCTGGCAGCTTGTTGTGCACAAGAAAGTGGCTTCATTGTACTTATTCTCAGTATAGATAGCAAACTCTGTCCCTCTGTTCTCACTGAGGGAATCTTGGCCCACAACCAGTTGCTACAGGTTCACATTCATGCTGATGAGAGCTACTAATGTCTCAGACACTCTGCTTGCGTCTGAACTGGGGTGCACAGGTCCCTTGTGAGCCCAGCCCTGTGAAACAATGACACTTTGTGGGGTTTTCAGCCCAGAATGATGAGTGGCTGGGTTACAGCTACACGATGCAAGTAGTTTGTGTCCTGTGCAGAAAAAAAACCCTGCCACAAATCTTCCTGGCACAGTTTTAGAAGGTTGTCCTGGGTCGATGGAGCCAAACTGAGTGCTGGCCGTGTGTATAGTGTTTTAACCAGTTCATGTCAGTTATTCCAGTGTTTTGGAAGTCCCTCTGTTCTGTGAATTGAAATGGCTTAGTTCTAAAATTGTTGACTTCAAACTTAAGAGGTTGTTTTCTTCACCCAACCTCTCAGATGAAAGGAGTTAACCTGTCCTGTGTGCGAACGTGCATGGTGGTTGCAGAGGAGAGACCAAGGATTACATTAACACAATCTTTCTCCAAGTTATTCAAAGACCTGGGCCTCTCTGCTCGTGCAGTGAGCACTACGTTTGGGTGCAGGGTCAACGTAGCAATTTGCTTACAGGTGAGATTAAACTCTTTATTCCTTATACAGAATCTCTGGGAACTTTATAGGAAATCATGTTCATTCATATAAGTTCTTTTCTAATGAGCTACAGTTCCATTGCTTGCTTGCTTCATCACCAAGTAAATAAGCTTTGGAGATGCACATTGTGATAATTTCACTGGTCTGTACTAATGGACCAATTGATTTTCCTTTCTAATAACGAGGACTAGTATTAAGAAACTTGTTTCCGTCCTACTATGCAGAAGTAGTATTAAGTACAGCTTCCTGTTCCGAAATACATGAAATATTTCAGCTTTTGTGTCATTCAGGTTTTGCCTGTTTGAAAAACAGCTTATGTATATGTTGAATTAAATGGAAGAAAGAGTTCCGTAAATAAGTCCCAGGAAAATTGATAAGGATGGCAGGTTTTTTACTTCTCAAGATCTCAAATGAGTATCAGCAACATGCAAATACATCTGTCTCACCTCATGTGAGAGTTGGACTTCTTTTTACAATTAAAGGTATAAATTGGAAGCTTTGAGGGGGAGAATATGCCCATAAACTACAAACAGCCCCACTTCACAGACTGAAGATCATAGTTTCTATGGTTTCTGTCACACATATTAAAGGAGAAAAGGATTTTAACAACTCCTAGAGAGATGGTTAGAAAGAAATGTGGCCAGAGCAATTTTATGAATCGGTAGATGGAAAAATAGGAAGGATATAGATGAAATTCATTCAATAAGGCATTTCAGATGCCAAGTGCAAAAGAACAGCTTTCTGAATTGGCTGCCTAAATAGGGATTCTAAAAGCCAGGTTTGTATAGTTGCTGTTCAGACTGCACAAAGGGGGAGGAAAACCCCAACAGTTTTTCTGCAGAGTGTTAAATGGCAGTGTGAAAAGTACCGCAAGAAAACTGTGAAGACTGAAGCTTCTCCTTCATTTGATACCTTTTTTATCTCTGTTCTCCATTCGTTAGCCCTTTCTTAGTGTCTTTGGGGATTTTTAAACCTCTTTTCCCTGTTCCCCCAAAGTGATACCTGTATTTGACTTTTTAAATCATGGAATTTAGATGGCTATAGCTGAATAGCCAAACTGAATGGGTGTTTGATACAAGTTAGAATGCAAATAAATGCATAATGTTTTCCAGCTTTACTGACTGTTTTACTGAGGTGTTTCAGAAGCTGCAAGCAGCCTTTAGATACAGATGCAGGAGGGATAAGGCGATAGGCATCTCACATTATCTGCCTTAAAACTCTTCTTGCTTATTAACTGGGACTTCCATATTTCCCAGTGAAACGCGTAAAAGTAATGTGAAATGGAAACTTTCTGTTCACTGTATAACAGTATGAGTTTTGTTTTCTGTCTGACTGTGTGTATCTTACGTTTCCAGTGCCTCTTTGTTTGTATTTTCTTTTTTCCCCTTTCTCTCTGTTTCACACACTTTGATGGCCTCTGTTACTTCTGTTTGTGGTCCTGCTGTCAGCCAAACAGGCTGGGCAAGCTGGCTGAACAGGTATAGTGATGCATGTGTGCTTGTAATGTCCTAAAGTCAGTCTGGTTCAGCAGTATTACTCCGTAATGAATGTCTGTCATTTGAGAGTTGTCATCTGGAATAGATAAAGTGAGATTTTTTTCTTCTAAAGAAGTTCAGTCTTACTCACAAAGAGCACTTGTAGCTGAAGTACAAAACCTCTTTCTCAAACGAGCTAGGAAGGGAGCTATAGCAATGATTAAAGTTACTGAATGGTATATTCCTAGAGATAAAGCTCATACTGTTCATTTGTGCGGCCATCAGTGTCACTGAGCCTCAGCAGTGCTATGAACGAACGTACAAGGGACTATCATAAAGACATTCTCCAACAGCACAGTCTTGAGCTGATGGCAAAGTGGCCTCATTTGAAGTATTTCCGTAATGAGAAATGCACTGGGGGGAAGGGGGGACAGTCACCAAAGCTTTGCCTATTTTTGTAGCTTTAATATGCATTTCACAGTAGTTGGTGGCTCTCTTGAGATTCAGTTCTGCTGGGGAGTAAACAAAGTCCCCTGTTTTCATGGTGGGAAATTGGACACTTCTCACCAGAACTGGTCAGAAGGTTTCTTCTGGGACTGCAACAAAGCTTTGCCTGTGCCCAGGCTGTTACTGACAGGAGCCCTCTCAAAATATGGGTTGGTTGGAGTTATGTTTTAGATAAATGTTGTTAAATGTTAGTAAACATTTTCTTATAAGTTAATAAAGCTGTTACAAAGCAGAACAGTTGAGCTTTGGGACAGGGATTAAGGCCCTCATAGGTTTATGCTTACATGCTTTGCACTTGCTGTTTCTACAGGAAGTGCTTACCAAATAAAGGCTTAACAGTATAAATATGTACTTCACTTGGTGCATTCATTTACTGATTCCATAAAACATCAAAGCTTTATGGCAGTCCCTCTAGTAAGGGGGCTATTTTACTACACTACTGATAGATTAGGGCAGCACTTTAAGTGTCAGTAAAAAAGGGAGAAGAATTTGTGAATTTACGTGGCTGTGAGAATGAGAACAGAATTTTCTGGCTTCTCCTGAATTTGTTTCTTCCTTCTTATTCTTAGGGAACAGCAGGACCAGACCCAACAACAGTCTACGTAGATATGAGAGCACTTCGACATGACAGGTACAGATGATGTTAAAGCATTAACTATTTAATGCTCCTCCTGTAGAGCAGAAAGTTCAGCCTCATTGCCTTGGTTTGCTGAAATGCTCTCGGCAGCAGCTAATCTCTCATCACCATATACAAGGAACCTCATCCTAGAGGATGACAGCTCTGTGCTGGAATTGGTCCAGCATCTACTCCTCCATCACTTGTTCTGCTGTTCCTCTCTAGAACCTCTCTTAACTTACTGCCTGTTCATCAGACCCATATAATCTAGACCCATTAGCTGTTTCTTACCTGGTCATATGCTTAGCAAAAGGTGACTTTGCCAGCTGGGTGGTTAGTCACAGAGCCACAGTAACATCTGGAGTAGGCAGAATCTCTGATGTCCCTCAAGCAACCTCCTGCTCAAAGCAGGACCAGCTTCAAGACTTTATGAGGTTACTGAGGTCCAGGAGCAGTTCAGTACAGAACATCTCCAAGAATAGAAACGCTCCTTCTGTGTGTGTGTGTGTTGTGTTATGAGACTGACACCCCACTCAGGGGAAGTCTTCCTTAGTGGCACTTCCCATTCTGCATATTATGTTGCTGGCCTCTTCTCCTTACAGTGAGCAAGTCCAAGAAGTCTGGCTCCATGTTCTCTCTAATGGTCCTTTAAGTAGTGGAAAAAGTAAATTAGAATCTCCCTTAGTTGTTTGGTTTGATTTGTGGGTTGGTGTTTTTTGACTCTTCCCTTCACACAAAAGCAACTCAATCCCCTCAGCCTTCCCAGACCCAATAAATTGATGTCAGGCCTCTACTACAGGATATCAAAACACACACACACACACACACATGTGCACATGTGTACACACATGTCACCTGGAAACTTGCCAGGAATACATCATTCTATCAGTGGTAATTCTGTAGTCATAATTTTCATATTAACTTGTCTCTCAGTTAGTTAACACAAGTGCTGGCAGCACCAAGGTTAGAGTAAGACACTAAGTTTAGCAGGGTGCATGCACATATGTATTTGTTTCTGTACTTAAGAAGCATATCAAGACTTGTGTCTTGATAAATAAAATATAAATAAAGCATTTGCTTTATTTTCTTTTAAATTGATAATGTTAAATTAGGGGCTTATGTTAACTGGGAGCTTTTGTGACTAACTCATCTCTAATTTTTGCAAGCTTAAATCTTAGCTGTTCGAAGACAAGCTCTTCACCACGTTTAGCATGACCCTGCTTGGCATCTGAACAGATCAATGTAAACTACAGTCATTTTCTCCTTCTTGAATGTATCACTATGACTTGCATGGTATATATTCCTTTTCAAACCAAGTTCAGCTGTAGCCTCAAAGCTGCCACTGTGTTAGCTCAAGCCTATAGGTGTAGGGATAGTCTAATATGACATGATGTATAGGAGCTGCCTCTCTTGTATGCCTCTCCTACTGCACTCAATTCTTGTTCCTTCTGCAAATGTGCTGTCTTCCTAAGTTACGCTGCTGATGTGCTGCATGGTGTCACTTAATTCTGTTTAGGCTGCTTGCTCTTCACTTCCTGTAATTCCTACTGCCTCTCTGCCATGGGTCAGTGTGGCAAGCAGAGGTGCCACAAAGGCCAACAAAGAAGGTGAATGTAAAAGGCTGGTGGAACTGCAACCTTCAAGCTCTGTTGGAAACAGTTACTCCTCTCTCCAGAGAGCTGATTCTGCTTCGTTAAAGAAACATGGTCTGAGGGAATGCTAATAGAGAAATCTTGAAGACAGCTAGAACTCTTTTAACTTACTGCATTGTGAATAACTGAGCAAATTGGATGGCATTGTAAGAGTTTGGTCAGTGCAGCTAAGGATAGGGTACTACTTGAACACATCTATTTAAGTTCCTAAATCCTTGTACAAATGTATTCTCTTATTTTTACAGGGTGCGTTTGGTAGAGAGAGGTTCTCCGCACAGTCTGCCACTTATGGAGTCTGGGAAGGTGAGACTTTGGAGCACCCTTCCTCTTCATGGCCAGTACCTGGATAGTGAGCTGCTTCAGCTGGACCTCAGTACAAAATCTGTACAACAAGCTTCATTAATCACAGTATGTCTAGGAGAGGCATTAGAGAGAGTGCAAAGTGAACAGCTATTAAAATGAAGGCAGGTGCAGGAAGTGAAGCAATAGGATATGTTGCTAAAACTGAAAACATCAGGGGCCTTCATGTGGAAGGCATTTTTCAGGTGTGAAACAAACTTCAAGTCTAAAGCTGCAGAATAGTTCTTGGACTTGAAAAAATTGAGCAACTTGGTAGGAAGATATGGTTGACAGCAATGATACAGAGAAGAGCAGAAAGAGAAGACTGCACAGATTGTTGACTTCTGTGGCTCTGCATTAACTTTTCTTTTGATGAATTCAAGTTCTCTTAATTTCTCTTTGCTTCTTATTCCAGATTCTTCCAGGAGTCAAGGTCATCATAGCACACACAGAAACCAAGGGACCTCTGGGAGACTCGCATTTAGGAGAGGTAAAGCTTTGTTGCTGCTGTACTTGTAGTGATTTAATATATAGATAAATCATATCAGATGAATGCCTACCTCTTAATCACCTTAATGTGGCAAGTGAATGAACTCTGCAGAGAGCTGGAACAGTTTACATACTTGTATGTACATCTGCATGGTTTCCTCCCTCCCCTGCCAAACTATGCATATATATGTATATAAAACTCTTTTTTACTCCTTTTTCCTGGTCATTTTCTCTGAGGCAGAAGTTAATGACTTATTTTAATAAAACTACTCCTGGCATTTTAGGAGCAACAAAATTGTCAGTGCAACAGATCTTGTAAATCTGGAAATGCTGCTGCCTGGGTCTGGCAAAATAACCAGTGTTTCTAAGGGAATTATTCCCTTTTGGTTTGTTGCTTGTTTCTGTTTTTATCTCCTAGATATGGGTGAGTAGCCCACACAATGCTACTGGTTACTACACAGTGTATGGTGAAGAGGCACTGCACGCTGATCACTTTACTGCTCGCTTGAGTTTTGGAGACACTCAGACCATATGGGCTCGGACTGGGTACCTTGGCTTTCTGCGCAGAACAGAACTTACTGATGCTAGTGGAGGTGAGAGAAACCAAATGTGCTTATAGAGGCATGTGTTGGAAACTACTTGGGGTAGTTGAGCTAGCAAAGAGAAAGCTGTCCTGCAAGTTTATCCTGACTTCCACCAGATCCTGTGCTGGATGTAATAGGAACCGTTCATTACTTGCTACCCTTCAGAGCTGGTAGAGCATGATAAAACACTCGACCAAGGGGCTCTGAGCTTTCCCCCTCTCTCGTTTTCTCGGGTAGTGACCTAACCTGCAGGGCACAGCTCTGCACAGGATGCTTTGGTGGAATTGTGTTTCTGCCACCGTTCAAAGTGAAAAGGCTCCCTGTTCTTGAGAAGGCTGGTAGTTGAGAAATTGGAATCTGTGAGCAGGCATTCACAAAGGAAGAGAGGTGAGAAGGCAGCATATTACTATAGCAAGGTTTTGTGCCTTGGAGCTTTCTGAAAACTCATATAGAGATTTTTATCCCTGTGGAACAATCCCAGTTGTCCTTGAGTTTGTCAGCATTTGAGAGGCTATATACGGTGAATTATCACAGCCAAGTATGCAGGAAACACAAGTCTGCTTTTTGTCTCAAGTTACATGGTTGGACAGAATTATAAAACAGGTGCCAGAAAACCCAAAGCTGAACTGAGCAGAGTTACTGGATGGACGTGGCAATGAGGAGAGCATGGCCTTAGGACAGCTTTGCTTATTTAACCTAGCAAAGCTAAGGCTGAGGAGGAGATAGGCTGTTCTCACTGAATTAACTATGGGGAACAGAAGCTGAGTATTGCTGGTATGAAAGCAGTGGGTGTAAGCTGGTTTTGAAAAGAAAAATGAAAGTTACCTCTGGAAATTGGAAAGCGTTCTTATCGATCAGAGGAGAGAAGTTCTCTGGGAAGAAGAGTGGGACAAAAAGATGCTTTAACAGTGTATCTTGAATGGATTTATGACTTGAGATTACATGAGAAAAGGGACAGAATCAGATTACCCAGAAATTCTTTTTAGTCTGAATTCACTTGTTTGGAGTCAATAGGCAGAAGTGCTACGTGACCTCTTCTCTCCAAATGGTAGAGCTTGATGTGTATTACAGACTCTTCTTCCTAGGAAGCACCTTAGAACATCGGGAATAAGCACATACAAATGACCATGTTTGTTCTGTAGGTCTGATGGTGTTTCTAATGTCTGTGCTATGTTGCAGAGAGGCATGATGCCCTGTATGTGGTGGGCTCTTTGGATGAAACACTGGAGCTCAGAGGAATGAGGTACCATCCCATTGATATAGAGACCTCTGTAATAAGAGCACATAAAAGCATTGCAGAATGGTAAGAGCCTCAGTATTACTTTTCTGTATTCTTTTATTTCTTCTAAAGCAGCAGAAATTAAGCTTTGTGGAACAGAGCTTAGACTGAGAGCTTGCTGTAGAGTGAACTCAACAAAAGTTTGCACAGAAACTGCTGCAGTAAGAGTAACTGAAATATTATGTCCCTCTTGACCCTGCCTCCAATGCTAAAAACAAAATAAAACCCACACCTTTATGTGAGTTTGATCTTCATAATCTGAAAGACAGGAATGGCAGGATGGGAACAGGGCCGCACAGCCTTGACTTCCCTGACTCTGTCAGAATGTACATGCTTGGATGTGGTAAACACATCTTCAGGATTTCAGCCTGGAGAAGGCTCCTTAAGGGGAGACCTCAGAGCAGCTCCCAGTGCCTAAAGGGGCTGCAGAAAACCTGGAGAGGGGCTTTGGACAAGGGACTGTAGGGACAGGACAAGGGGAATGGCTTTAACCTGCCAGAACAGGGGAGGCTGAGATGAGCCCTTAGGCAGAAGCTCTTCCCTGTGAGGGTGCTGAGGCACTGGCACAGGGTGCCCAGAGAAGCTGTGGCTGCCCCATCCCTGGCAGTGTTCAAGGCCAGGTTGGACACAGGGGCTCGGAGCACCCTGCTCTAGTGGAAGGGGTCCCTGCCTGTGGCAGGGGTTGGAACTGGGTGAGCTTTAAGGTCCCTTCAAGCCCAAATTATACTATGATTTCTTGAATGGTTTCACCTAACATACATTATTCTCACATGTTAACGGATGATATATGCCACTTGGCTTTAGGTTCTCTTCAATCTCAAAGTGGCAATGTTTACTTGTAAGCTTTGGCAGGTTTTGTCTTTCCATAGATGATTCTGAAGATTTACACAGGTACTTTAATCATGTGTACACACACCAAGTGTAAAATCTTCCTGTTTTAATACACAAGGGCAAAGGACTTTTAAATACACGACTGTGGACATCTAAGAGAAAATGACCTACTTATATTTTGTACATGGACAATTAAAACTAACAGTGGCAGAATATCCCAAGAACTTAGTTTTCACACTTCCTGATATATTAATATTTTCACATTAATATTCTATCACGTGTTCTCATTTCTTATATTGTTCAAGTCCTTACAAAATGTCTTTCCAGTGAGTCCTTCTCTGATAACTGGCTTCATTTGACTGTAGTTTTTTCTCACCACTTCTATTTGTATCATGCCAACAGTGCTGTGTTTACATGGACCAACTTGCTTGTGGTGGTTGTGGAGTTGGAAGGCTCGGAACAAGAAGCGTTGGACCTGGTTGCTCTGGTAACAAACGTGGTTCTGGAAGAGCATTATCTCATAGTAGGTGTTGTAGTCATTGTGGACCCCGGTGTTATTCCTATCAATTCCCGTGGTGAGAAACAAAGGATGCACTTGAGAGACGGGTTTTTAGCTGACCAATTGGATCCTATTTATGTTGCCTACAACATGTGAAAGAGAAAAATCACACCAAGGCTAAAGCACCAAAATAAAGGGACTTTCCAAATAGTAACATTGGAACCCATTTTCTGTGGTTTTAAAAGCTGTTGAAAGGGAAATGGAGATGCTCCTCTTCACAGACGTTCATCTCTCAGATTGCATTTGCTTTCATAAATCCATTGTAACAGTTGTGGCTGACTTAGGATGGAGAGTTTACTGAATTCCTGAAGGAAGCTTGTGAGAACTGTGATGGACCAGTGGTTTTTCTACACTAATTCTGAATGTCAGTACTTGATGCACTGCATAAAAGGACATAAAGTGGGGTGGGGAGAAAACACCAGCTGTGAGGACAACTCCTGGAAACAGTACTGAGTCGTGAGTACCCGTTTGGAGTTCACCCTCCATGTGATTGTTTGCAATATGTTGGCAGTATCTGGGTTCAGGCATCACTTTTAAGACTGCAGACATCTCTGCCATATTCGCTACTGTAATGAAAGGAATTTTGCACATATTTGCGATTTAAAAAATGCAGCCTTTTTATTTGGAAACACTGACTTGCCCCCATTCAGAAGAAATTCAGTCCAATCCCAGAGTCAATATAACAACAGTTATGCTGCTGTTCAGCTTTTTTTATACCAAGCAAAAACAAATACTGCAGCTGTAAAAACGTTACTTACTGTGCCATGCCGGACTCTGTAATGCTATAAACTTTGTAATAAAATATAAATTAATATCCACTTTTAACCACTCGATGCAGGAGCCTTCACTGCTCTTACTGTTGTAACTTCAAGTTGCTTGTTTTCATAGCGTTAGCTGTGTTCTGCCCTGCATAAAAACAAGTATCTGAAAACTCATTCCAAAGCCAACAATCTCTGAATGGTTCATAGAAATGTTTATGAAGCATGGTCTTACAATATGTTTTCCCTGAACATCCTATGCTAAAATTTATTATAGTGCTTTTACTGGGGTTTTTTTCCCCACCAATGGAAACTATACTCAGTGTTAGCTAGCTTGATCTGATGTGGTACAGACTGCCTTGGTTTTCAGCACTGTATACCATTCTATGATTCAGGCTGTCTTGTTCAAGCTGCAATATCCAGTTGGTTGGCTCACACTCAGCTGATGAGAGTTACGAAGTTTCTGCCTGATCTAATACTGCAGCAAACCTAATTCAGAATGTGAAGTGATTCTAATACTTCATGTATCTGGAGACTAACAAATAATTATTTTTATAGAGTTGTTGAAGAGCTACGTAATTTCTTTTATATATATAATGCATGAGTTTGGCAGAAGAGCCAGGTTATTCTGCAAGGCAATTCTGCCTGGATCAGTGCCTAAGGAAGATGGATGTCACCCTCCCAGTACGAGGGTATCGAATTTGTCAAATGTGAACTGTAAAATCTTCAACAAGAAGCTTCCATCTACAGTAGTTCTTTGCCCTTGTGGTGTTTGGCTGTGGTGTATCATACAGCAGCATACTCTGACTGTAATTATGTACAGAACTTGAGTAACTTATTAAATACAGCAGCCTCTAACAGTGGGCTGTGGGACACTGCTTGTGACAGAACAGCTGGTGAAAGAACTACCTAACCCCATTTTAACAGTGTAGTTTTTTAGCACATAAAGCATTGTGAGATTTTTGTATTGAGCTATAGGTGGCAGTGAGACGAGTTGCCTTGTAAACTAAACCTAAAGCAGAAAGCACATTAAACAGTTCAAAACAGTCTGGCTTGCCGAGTGCTGAAATACTGCTAGATCAAAACCGCAGCTCCTCCGTAGTGCAATTTTCACCAGTGTTTTGGAGAGGTTTAATGCCTGAAGAGCCTTTTTGCTGCAGAATTTCGTTACAATTAAAGCAATTGCACATCCTCAAAGCCTGGATGTTCCCGACTTTACTCTGTTCTCAGTATATATCGCCATGCTCTGGGGCACGGCACTACCCTGTGGGGGGGTTCCTCCGCTCAACTGGCAACTACCACACACACAAGTGGGGGGAAACATCCATTCCCTCAGCAAGGCCCCACTTACTTCACACAGCAAAGCCAGCGCTGAGCCGTACAACACCGCGCCGGGGCAGCACCAAGGGAGGGAGCACCAGAGGCACCGGCAGGGACGCGGCTCCGCCGCGCCTCCGCTGTCACCCTCCCCTGACGGAGAGGAGGCGCACCACAAAATGGCGGCCGCTCCACCCCACTTTCTGCCGTCTCCAACGTGCGCCGCCGCCGCTTCCGCATGGGGCCGGGCCGGTGTCCCGGGGCTGGGCTCTGGCGGAGCGGCCCCACGGGTGCAAGCAGTGCGGGAAGGTGTTCGCGCAGGCCAAGCGCCGCCGTGTGTACAGCGGGGAGAAGCCGTGCCGCTGCCCGCCGGGAGCCACAGTGTTCGCCCTCCCCTCGGGGCTGGTTCTCCACAAGCGCACGCCCAGCGGGGAGCGGCCGCACGGCTGCGGGCTCTGCGGCAAGGCGTTCATCCCCGAGTCCCACGTTGCCCTGCATCTCCGCTCCTGGAGGCGGGCGAGAGGAGCTCCGTGTGCTCCGCCTGCGGGAAGGCCTCAAGGAGGCGGCAGCCCTCACGCAGCACCTGAAGACGCACGGGGCGCGGGAGCCTCAGCGCTGCTCGGTCTGCGGCACAGCCTTCTGTAGGGCCGCGGACCTGCGGCTCGGCATGAGGACGCACTGCTTGCTTTGCAACCGGGCGTCTGCCAGGGTTTCTGTCTCGGAAAGACACTGTGACAAGCACCAGCAGGATGAGGAGAGGCCTGGTAGACCCAGGTCCATAGCCACCGAGGCAAAAGCACTGGGTGGTAATGAAAAGCAGGAGCAGAAACAGCAGCACCAGGGTGACCCGAAGCAGCAGCAGGAGGTGGGAAGGGTGTAGAAGCCACTGAAACAAGAACTGTTCTTGGTCCCCCACAACGTGTCTCACAGGAGGTAGTGTCTGGTTTACTTCTTACCGAAGGAGAAGGATGTGCTGGAGGAGACCATGTTTCCAAATGTGATGTGAAGTTCAACGCAAAGACATCTGTGGGGCACAGCACATGCATAGGAATGTGCTGAGGCTCCCTGCAGTCACTGCTGTGCAGAACCCTCTGTGGTTACCCCTTGCTCACAAGCCCCAGTGGTTTTGTTTGGTGTCAGCAGCATTTTCTGACACAGACTTCCAGGGGTTCCTGACCAAAGCACCTGCTTTAACTCAGATTGAATGGGGAATGCTGCTTTGCGTGTGGAAATAAATGAAGGTGTAATCTATTAAATGAAGGCAAAGGTTTTGGAAGAGGCAAGGGAAGTGGCACAGAAAACAGATTTATACCAACAGTGGGCTTAGGAAACAAACGTGAATTTGTCTTGCAGAACATGGTTTGTTTTTAAAAGCACTGTACATGGTGAGAAGATGGCATCTTTGAGCCTTTTCGGGTTTCTTAATTACAGCAAGGCGTTGTACTTGGCATGAAGATAATGCTGTCTATGAAGTGCTTTTAAAGCATTGTAGGTTTTGCTGCCAGAGTAACTTCACTCACCTTTCTCAAAACTAATGAAGAAAGGTGCCAAAAATCTGTCATTCATCTTAGATTGAATGAGTTTGACATTTAAAATGTCAGCATGTAACAGAGGTGCAAGAATTTATTTATTTATTTACACCTGATATTTCAGGAACGTAAAATGTAGTAACAAGGGAATTCTGAGCCCTTCACTGTCACCATGCTGAAGAAATGAGGCACGATGCCACAAAAGGGTTGCTGTCCAGGCATCACGCTTCAGATTTACTCTGGGGTGTGAGATTGGACTCCATCGAGTGCTGAGTGACTTTGCAAACATTACTAAAACTGCTGTTACTGCAGCCAGTGTTCCTTGTGAGCCAGCGCTTTGTACTGACATAAGCTCCATACAGCAGCAACGCTGCTATGAGGCTACTCTACGCCTTTATATAATCCTTGTTGTTACCTAGGAAATAGCAGGAAAAAAGGAAGCACTGAGTTCATTTGAAGTGCACAGTCCTAATTTTCTGTTCCATCTCCCCAGTTCTCTGTACCAAGTCCCTGATTACTTTAATGCTATTTCCCTGCCAATTGTATGAAAACATGTTGTATGCACTTTAAGGATCTGCTTGAGAGGCTTCTGGTTTTGGTTTCTAGAGCATATTTACAACTCCGTTTTAAGGCCAGAAAGTGAATTTCCCGAAAGCTTGCACATACAAAGCATTGCAGTGTATCGGGCCAGAAACCATGTCAGTGGATGACAGAACTAGGTTACATCTAAGAACTGATTTACAGCTAACACAACCGCATTACATAATGCTCTTAACTTTTTGCACTTGAGGATTTACTTGATGCTGGGTATACTAAGGTTTAACTCTTTTTGTTGAACTGGTGTTTCTATTCAGCTGGTGAATATTCTTTAGATATTTCCATGGTCAGGTATTTCAGATGAGGTGTTTCTAAGGCAGTTTCTTTTCATGACAAATTCTAATGTAAAGTTTTGTTGTAGTCTTTAAATCCTGTTTGGTGACCAGTTGTGTTGTTCAGGAGGAACTAGGCATGCTGGGGCTCATTTCCAGTTCAGTTATGCCAGTGCCATATATAAGCAGAGTTCTGTCTTTTTATTTCAATACATGTTATTAAAATAATATACACCACTGTCTTTTCCTTCAGTCCCTTTTTCATCCTGTTCTCACCTAAACATAAAAGTTTGCTTATGAAAATGAAAAATACTTGCTGATCTTCTAGCATTCCTTAAAACTTTGCTTGCACGATAGTGATTTGTCTTTACTTCTGGCATTTTTCTCTGCCAAACCCAGGTAACGGGTCCGTGGTGGTTCTGTCTGTACTTGGAATGTGGTGTGCCCACATGCAGAATCAAGATTTCAGTGGCAAGCAAATACAAAAGTGGCCTTTTAAAGAGCAGGTTTATAGTTTATGAAGTTGTATAGTTTTGAAAGATCGGGTTTATATCAGGTTGCTGCTGAATCATTTTGGAGGTGGTTTGGTTTGGTTAAAAAACTTCCCATTTTGCTCTTCTACTTCCTTGCTCTGTCAGCTGCCTTCCCCTTGCAGTCCACACTGGTGGGGATGCAGATGATTTCGGACTTTGTACCATAAAATCCAGTGTTGAGAGTACTTCACAGTGGAAAACCTGCAAATGCACTCTTAATGCCCCAAATGTTGCAGTACAGTGCAACACATCCTTCTGATTTTATATCTGTTGGGTAACAACTTCAATCTGTGGGTCTTTCACTGCCACTTCTTTCGGAAGCACGTTTTTCAGTGTAACATACAGAGGGAGCAGGAAGGTGCTTCCATGTCACTGCGGTGCTGGGATGGAGGAGCACATCTCAGTGCCATCACAGCGTGGAGCTCTCAAGGTGTGGGAAACGTGCAGTGCTTTGTTTGTGCCATGGTTTTACTCCGTCCAGCAAGGTTGGGAATGTTCCTTCCTGGGGTCTGTAAAAATCCACAGTTAATTTGCAGGTGATTTGTGGAAAAAGCATGTTTTGTTCTGGAGATCTGTTATCTGTCTCACTGTCATTCCATGAATGATTCAGCCTGGATGTGTTTCCATTGACAGGTAACAGGATGAAGAATGCTTTTCAGGTGTGCTCACAGCAATGATCAGCACTCCCAGTACATTCAGACCCAGTGTGGGTTTTTGGGGGGATCTGACCAACTAACCACCACCATGTGGGTATGACAAGAAAGAGCTGTATGGGGTGTTTTCCTGGGATTCTGTCTGTGGTGGGAAGTTTCTGTGGGCTTTTGTCCTGTCTTTGTCCAGCCCTTGTCAGAGCAGGTGTACCTCCCACACCTGACAAGAGGCACAAGCTCTGGATGTTTAGATTGGATATTGGGAGCAATTCCTTCCCCAAAGGGTGGTCAGGCATTTTTACTGTCCCTGGAAGTGTTCCCAACCGTGTAGACAAGGGCCTTAGGGACATGGTTTTGGGGTGGCCTTGGCAGTGCTGGGGTACAGGTTGGACTTGATGATCTTAAAGGTGTTTTCCAACCTGGTCGATTCTGTGATTCTCCTGTGCCAGGTTAAAGACTCTGTGAGTTCCCAGAAGTGGTGGTGCCATAAATACGCATACCTGTGCTGTGTCACTCCCTGCTCCTACTGTCATTGCTCACAAGGGGAATGAGGACAGCCTGCTCCGTGTCTCCCTGGCTCTGCAGGCTTCAAGCCATGCTGCTGCACAGCTGTGCGGAGTTGCTGAAAACACTCAGTCTTGGGGAAGGATTCCTCACCATGGGAGCACTGCTGGTGAGGTGAGACGGAAGGCAAGTGGGACTTGGAGACCTTCCAGGCAGCCTCACTAGCAGAACCTTGTGCTGAAGCATCTGAGCCCTCTGCTGAACTCAGATTCAGGCTTAAGAGAGGGTCCCATGAACCCTGCCTAACCTTGGGGACACTGGGACAGGCAGCTTCCCCATTCATTGTCCTCCCACACTGCTTCAGGTCTGTGGAAGTGTTGGAAACAGCTGAATCAAGATGAGGATGTTAAAAATGCGGTGGAAGTAACTCAGATGCTAAACAAGTTCTCAGCAAACTGACACTTCCCTGGGATGGCATAGCTGGGTTTTAATTGCAGATGCAGTACAAGACATTGTCTTTTTTTGTGTGCATGTCTGCCCAAGTGTCTCCTTTTACAGCCTGGGGGAGGCAGATGAGAATAGCAAGATGGTCCCTGTGCAAAGACATGTCACTTTGTGCATGAAATCATAATGAAATGTGTAATGAGGTAGAAAGAACATCTGTGGGCATCTTTGTTGTGGATTTGTCACTATAGATGCTGCTAGCCACGAATGCCTAACTCAGAGCTATTGCTAAACTGCACAGCAAGTGCACTGGACAAGGCTTCAGGGGAATTGTCTTAGGTTTAGTTTTGGCCTTGCCAAGGTTCACCAGTGCAAGCCCTGGATGACCCTTGTTGGCAGTGTGCACATCCTGAACAGCAGCAGCCCCATGGAGGTA
This sequence comes from Neopsephotus bourkii, assembly GCF_033783945.1. NCBI lineage: Eukaryota > Metazoa > Chordata > Aves > Psittaciformes > Psittacidae > Neopsephotus > Neopsephotus bourkii. The sequence continues at coordinate 2,291,434 of NW_026900841.1, forward strand.
CATTGTGCTCTTTTGGCCTTGCAGGTACATCTGCCAGTCTGACAGCCACAGTGATGCCAGGGAAGAGTTGAAGGGTCCATGCCCAACAAGCAACCCAGGGGCATGAGCTGCAGCAGTGCTTGAGGCTCCTGTGACAGTGCAGGCAGCTGGGGAGCTGCATGGAACAAAAGGACACGCTTTTCACCAGAGACCAAACCAACATTTTATTCTCACCATTTCCACACACTGGAGGCTCTGGTCTATGTTAAAGCACTGTGGTCACATTGGGTAGATCCCTTCATGCCTTCTGACTGAGCCTGGAGACCTTACCAAGGCGCTTCCAGGCCCAGCGGCTGTCCCTAAGGCAGGAGCCTCATACACTTTTGCTTCCAGACTGCAGGCTGCTCAAAGCAGGAGGATTCATTGTCAAGAGAAGAGCCTGGGCTGTTAGGTAGTTATGCTTTGCCTTTCAAGCCAAGGGTGTCTCAATTTACCAAGAAGTGTGTGAGCTCTGCTGAGCCCCATGACAGGGACGGGCTGTGCTGTTTGTGTTAGTGCCATGCACAGGGCAGTCAGAGCCCATGGGAATCAACAGGAGCCTTTCTGCTCAGGCCAGAACCAGGCTTCTGTAACCAGCCTCTCTGCATCACCTCCTGCTTCGGCCCCTGAATTCCCCTTTTCCCTTTGCAAGCAAGCTTGGATCACAGCATCATCCAGCCCTGTGCACATCCCTGGCATACAGCAGCATGGAAGGAGCTGGAGACAAGGCATTCTCACACCACATCCAGCCAGGTGGGCACTTCCCTGAACCATGTAGGGGGTTCTTGTTCACAAAGCCGTAGAACTTAATAAGCTGCTTAAGTCTAGCACAAGCTTAACTCCAAGGAACTCCAGTCATTTTCCCAGAGGAACTTGCTGCTCTGCTCCTCTCCAGCATGAGCGGGAGGTGCTCACCTCTCTCCCACCAGCTCATTCATGCTCAAAGAACTCGTGGCAAGCAGCAGTGACCATTGCAATGAAGGCTACAAACTCCTGGAAGTCGCATTCTGCATCGCCATCACTGTCCAGCGCTTCCATGACTTTGTCCACAGTCTCCTGGTCTTTGATCTCCTGAAGGGATAGAAAGAGGCAGCCAAAGCTGGGGGGGGGGGATCACAGCGAGGCCCAGCTGTGCCGTGTCCCAGTTTCTCAAATGTTCTCATGGCTGAATCTCTGCTCAGACACATCCCTAATAGCTGATGGTTCCCCACCTGGGCTGGATACCACCCTGTGCTGCACCATCATCTGGAGTGGGAATCACAGCCACAGCTTCCACTGGGAAAAGACATCTTGAGCCCCTTGGGGCTGTCCCCCTTCCCAGGGAAGGAAATTTCACAGAACAATAGGATCCCAGCCTGGTTTGTGTTGGAAGGGACCTTCAAGCTCATCCAGTTCCAACCCCTGCCATGGGCATGGACACCTTCCACCACTAGAGCAGGTTGCTCCAAGCCCCTGTGTCCAACCTGGCCTTGAACACTGCCAGGGATGGGGCAGCCACAGCTTCTCTGGGCACCCTGTGCCAGCGCCTCAGCACCCTCACAGGGAAGAGCTTCTGCCTAAGAGCTCATCTCAGTCTCCCCTGTTCTGGCAGGTTAAAGCCATTCCCCTTGTCCTGTCCCTACAGGCCCTTGTCCAAAGCCCCTCTCCAGGTTTCCTGCAGCCCCTTGAGGCACTGGAGCTGCTCTGAGGTCTCCCCTTAAGGAGCCTTCTGTGCTCCAGGCTGAAGCAGCCCAGCTCTCCCAGCCTGATTTCCCTAGTATTCAACCCAAACCAGAGCTCCCTGTGAAGGCTGTTGCCCTTGTTTTTCCAATGGCTGCTCCTGTGGAGCAGGAACAAAGTGTTCAGTGCACTGCTCCTCCAGCTTCCCCTTCCCCTGCTCGTTTCCCATGGGAGATAGGGTTAGCAGAGCCTGGGAGCTGGTCAGCTGCATGGGGTGCAGTACTTACCCCAAGGAAATGGCTCAACTCATTGTTAATGAGCTCCTTCAGTTCTGACTTCTTCAGCTTGTGCTTGTCTCCCTCCTTCCCCGAGTACTGGTGGAAGGCATCAATGATGGCAATCATGGCCTTCTCCAGCTCAGACATGGTTGCAATGTGGCTCTGGGGTCAGAGGGAGCAATGGGTGCATTAGTCTGGGACAGCTCCAGAAATGCCCGTTCCATTGCAAGTGTGACTGCCCCAAGGCTTCCCCCATGCATGGGCAGCACTGGACCCCAAACTCAATCCATGCTGCTGAAAAGCCCCACTGGCAGCACTCACTTCAGGGAGGAAGATCCTGAGAAACCTCAGCTCTGCCTCCAGGAGGGATGGGGAGCTACAACAGGAGGAGTGCCCAGTCAGCACAGGACACCAGGAGCGGACATACCCTCTGGGACTGCTGTGAGTTTGACACCTTGGGTGTCTGCATGGTCAGAGGGAAGGAGAGCAAACGAGGAGAGGCTGCAAAGCCCTGGTGCCTTGCAGCAAGGTGCTCCTGCGTTTTCTTTGTATAGCAGATGCTATGTGTCACTTCATGTCTTCTTTGGCTCCTGCTGCTTAACCCATTGCGTTGTTCTTGCCTGGGAGAGGGGCAGGCAGGGGTTTCATCTCTGCACAGGGAGCTTCAGGAAGGCTCTGCTGTCCCCTCTGTCACAGGCACGTTCACCTCCGCCTCTCATGCCTGCAGAGCGCTCAGGGGAACCCAGCCAGGAGCTGGGTTTGATGAGTGCCAGCAGGGCAAGCTAAGCACATCTCCTGTAACCCCCCTCCTCCCGTGATGTGGAGATTCTTTGGAATGTTAACCACTGGGATTGCAGCGTTTCCTGCAGGTTTCACAAACCAACCAGTGAGACACTCATCTAAAAGGGAGAGATGCACAACCCCCTTCCCAAAAGCTGTAGAATGCACTGATGCTGGGAGGGGGGCAAGTCTTAGTCTGGCACTCAGCTCATTCATACCCCACGGATAAACATCTCCTGCCCTGCAGCCCGGCTCCCATTTCACCTTGACAAGGCTGGATGCTGAAAGCACTGTCATCCTGTGGCATGAGTCCCAAGCCGACACCTTCTCTGTGTCACAGGCAGTGCCCAGTCATTGGGACCGTCTCCAGTCAGGTAGGAAATACTCCTAAAGCCCTTCAGGCATGCATCCTCACAGCCCTTTGCATGCTCATGCCCTGCTGCTTCCTCTCTGCAAGGCTGAGGAGGGTTTCAGCTCCCTGCTGCAGTGGTGCCCCCACACCACCCCTGCCATGGCAGCAAGACCCCCAAATCCCGGTGCCCCGGCCCCCCGCAGCCCCTCTCACCTCCGTGCTGGCGTCGGGGCTGTGACACAGCAGTGCAGCCCGTCCAGGGGACTCGCTGCCTTCTTATTGCCTGCAGTGCCAATGGCAGCGGAGGGCGGGGGCATCCGGAGCCATCCCGGCACAAGGATGCACACAGGGATGCATTGACTCGCTGCCAGCCCACGGCTGCCAGTGTGGGAGCTGCTCAGGAGAAAGCCACCGTTGTGAGGAGCCAAAAGAGCTGGGCAGTCAGCAGGAGAGCAGCTTGTGCTGCTGCTTCTGCCACAGTGAAGGCAATGAACTGAGAGTCAGGGCTGGGCCCCACAGCCAGGGATAGGAACATGCAAAGGATGGAGCACCCTGTCCCTGCAGATAGGGTCCTAGGGCTGCCCCTGGTGTCCTCTGGGGCAGAGGTTTTCCTTTGCTTGTGATGGCAACATCCATCAGGGCAGCTTGTGCCTGCAGCCTCTTGTAGCTTTGCTGTGCACCTCTGAGATGGGTCTGACTGTGTCTTCTCTGCCACCCGGCATCTGGGGTCAGTGGGATGCTCTGGGGGGGAATTGTGATGGTATCAGGCTGCAAGGGGTTGAAGGACAGAGCTGGCAGCAGCCACACCTCCTCCCTGATGCCTCCCTGATGTGGGGAAAGTGCCAGGTTCTGGGGTGTGCCTGGCCATGCCCTCACAAAAAGCCACATCAGGTGGGTTTGGGTTATGGGGCTGTCACCTGGCCAGTGGCTGTGACACATGCTGGGGCACGGGGGGAACCAGGAACCTCCTCCTTGCATGCACCATGTTGTCCATGTCACAGCCACAGATGTGGTGCTGCTGAGAAGTCCTCTGCCAGTCCAGGCAGCCACTGCAGGCATTAGATGTCCCTGTACTGAAACCCAAAAGCTGTGAGTGTCCATTTCCATCACAGACTCCCCTGCAGGCTGATGCACAGACCCGATGGCAGGTTCACACACCGTGTAGAGGAGGCCCTCAGTGCTATGGGTTAGTGGTGGCCTTGGCAGTGCTGGGGAATGGTTGGACCGGATGAGCTTAAAGGGCTTTTCCAACTCAGTTGATTCTGTGATGCTCTGTGGGAGCCAGTGGGCAGCCCAGCAGGGAATTGGGATCTGGAGGGAAGCAGGAGACAAGCAGCAAGAGCAGCTTGCTCAGTACAATGGGGTGGTTGATAAACACAGAGAACTGGCTGAGGAAAGCAGGTTTTCACTGTGTTTCATTGCCTAGCCGAGCTGTTTCCCAAGCTGAGGTGGGATGAGCCACAGCTGAAGCTGTTTGCTGTTACTGATGTGGTGTGTTTCCATTTAAGCCTTTCTCATTGCAGTGCAGGATCAGTAACTGCTTTTACAGGTCGAAGGAGGTGATCCTGCCCCTCTATTCTGCTCTTGTGAGACCTCACTTGGAGTATTGTGTGCAGTTCTGGTGTCCTCAGCATAAAAAGGACATGGAACTATTGGAACAAGTCCAGAGGAGGCCACGAGGATGATCAGGGGACTGGAGCACCTCCCATATGAAGATGGCTGAGAAAGTTGGGGCTGTTCAGCCTGGAGAAGAGAAGGCTGCGTGGAGACCTCAGAGCAGCCTTCCAGTATCTGAAGGGGGCCTATAGGGATGCTGGGGATGGACTCTTCATTAGGGACTGTAGTGATAGGACAAGGAGTAATGGATTAAAACTTAAACAGGGGAAGTTTAGATTGGATATAAGGAGGAAATTCTTTCCTGTAAGGGTGGTGAGGCACTGGAATGGGTTGCCCAAAGAAATTGTGAATGCTCCATCCCTGGCAGTGTTCAAAGCCAGGTTGGACGAGGCCTTGGGTGACATGGTTTAGTGTGAGGTGTCCCTGCCCATTGTAGGGGGGCTGGAACTGGATGTTCTTAAGGTCCTTTCCAACCCTAACTATTCCATGATCCTATGTCTGTGATGAATTTCAGGCTCAGGGTGACTTGGAACACATCAGCACTGTTACCAAGAAGGCAGGTTAGACTCACAGAATCAGCCAGGTTAGAAAAGACCTTTAAGATCCTCAAGTCCAGCCTTTACCTCAGGACTGCCAAGTCCACCACTAACCCATGTCCATGTACCGTGTGCAAGAGACCTGTCCACACTGATCATTTCCCTACATCAGCTCTTGGAAGGTTTTGTAACAGCTTTAAACACTGGTTTGGGGAAAGCCAACCCAAACTATTCTATGACTCTGTGAAATGATATTTCTCTTGGTTCGATTTGCAGATCTCTTCGCTCAGCCATGGAATGCATTCAAACACACCATTTCTGCTCAGAGACAAGCTGCTGGCTCAGCCTTGTTAAACCATTTCCTGATTTCATTCTTGAAAGTGACCTTTTCCCAGAAGGGAACAGAAAATTTAGCGTTTGGCAGATCAAAGCCTGAACAGTCTTGACATTCTCTTTCCTGCTTATTCTTCCTGTCCATTGCACCCCAATTCTGACTTGTATATTTTACAGGGAATGATCTGGAATGAGCTGCTGCACTGGCTGATAGCATGGGAAGGAGCAGCAGGATCCGGTGCGAACACCAGAAACCTTGGTCCTTTCCTGCCTCTGCTAATGACCAGCTCCAGGCAACGTCCCTGGAATGCATTCAAACACACCTAGCAAACGCTCACATCCTAGCAAACGCTGCTCTCTTGGCCTGGGTTGTCCCGGATCCAGGCTGTGAAAGTCCAGGAAGCCAGGGCACAGGTGTGGGGCTAAGAGATGCTTTTGCTTTTAGTGCTTCCTAGAGAGCTGCTTCCGTTTTTCATAAGTGTTGGAGGCCAGGTTGGACACAGGGGCTTGGAGCACCCTGCTCTAGTGGAAGGTGTCCCTGCCCGTGGCAGGAGTTGGAACTGGGTGAGCTTTAAGGTCCCTTCCAACACAAACCGGGCTGGGGTTCTATGATTCTGTTTTAGAATTCATGGTCCTGATCTTTGACCAGGACAGTGTAACCCTGGGGCTCCTTCCCTCAGGGTCACTGCTTCCTTGCCAGAGCTTTGGGAAGATGTGTTTAAGGAAACAGAGGGTTTTACAGAGTCGAAGGCTGAGCAAAACACTCCAGCCCTCTGCCTGCCTCCCTCTCCCCAGTAAAACACAATGTGGGCTCTTCATGGCAGGCTCAGGGAGAAAAGCCACTTATTTCTTTGTCCCTCTGGTGTGTGTGGCACCAGGCTCTGCCAGACCACGAGACAAAGGCTGGCAGTCATTGAACTGGGAGAAAAGGAGAGGAATTTGGGTGGGAGGGGGAAAAGGGCTTGTGCCTCCACAGGGCTGTGCTTGCAGTCCCAGCACACAGAGCGGCCTTGCAGAGAGCAGGTTCCCTGGCTCTGTGCCATGGGCACCATGTCTGTTTCTGAACCCCCAAACACATTAGCCAGAGGGGAGCTATGGGCTTCATCGAGTGATGCCCGGAAGCAGAAACACCAGCACACATGTAGGGGGCTGGAGCACCTGGAGAAGAGAAGCTGTGTGGAGACCTCAGAGAAGCTTCCAGTATCTGAAGGGAGCTACAAGGATGGTGGGGAGGGACTCTTCATCGGGGACTGTAGTGATAGGACAAGGGGTGATGGGTTCAAACTGAAACAGGGCAAGTTTAGACTGGAGATAAGGAAGAAGCTCTTTATTGTGAAGGTGTTGAGGTAATGGAATGGGTTGCCCAAGCAAGTTGTGAATGCCCCATTCCCTGGCAGTGTTCAAGGCCAGGTTGGACACAGGGGCTTGGAGCACCCTGCTCTAGTGGAAGGTGTCCCTGCCTGTGGCAGGGGTTGGAACTGGATGAGCTTTAAGGTACCTTCCAACACAAACCAGTCTGGGATTCTATGATTTTATGATCTGGGAATTGGGCTGGTGCTTGTTGCAGGTATTGGAGGGAGATGATAGGCCCAGTTTAGTGCCCTGCCCCAGAGGGACCCACTGAGCCCTGCACAACCTCTGCCAGCCCTCAGCAAATGACGCCTCTGCCTCCACCAGAGGCTAAGGAGGCATGGGGCATGCTCCATTGGATGAACAGTGGGTCTTTTTTGCCCCCCACTGAACAGACTCAGAAGGTTAAAATGGTGCCTCCCCTTGGGAACCACAGACAAAGGCGCCTTTACATCCCCCTTCATCTCCTATATCCTGGGCTCTGGCTCGTTGCCATTTCCCCTCTGTTCTCCCAGCACAGCCGTGCACTAGGGCTGCAGAGGAGCAGCTCTGAGCCTCGCTGCTGGTCCCCCAGGTGCTGTCACCTTGGCAGGTTTTGTAACCACTTAAGGAAACACTGAGTAGTGCTACCACTGCCACGAATCCTCTGGAGCTGGAAACACAGGGATGCTCTTACCTTGTCTGAAACATGGACCTGAGCTAAAGTGAGTTCCTGCCTGAATTCAGCTGAAACAGCAGGAGACTACTCTGGAGTTCATTAAAAAGAGATAGGAATATGTTCTCCATCAAACCTGTGCTGAGAGAAGGCATTGCAGCATCAATCCAAGTGCCTCTAGCACCACAGGCTGGCTGCTGGAGCAAGGTGCTGGAGGCTCACACCTTTTGCTGCATTTCCCAAGTTACCTTGACAGGGCCAGAGGAAAGCATGGGGGTTTGTTTTATAGATGCTTTAGACCATGTTTTGCAACATCCCTTCGGTCAGATCCCTTTTAACACAAACCATGGCTTTGAAGTACCTTTGCAATGTTGATTCTAGCATCATAACAACTCAGTTGTGAGCTGAGCCTCGTGTGCTGGACTGCAATAAAAGGAGAGGAGTTGTGGTGATGGCTTTTAGGAGCTGGCAGCATCTCTTTCGCAGGGGAACACCTTCAGTTTCTAATGTTTCCAGCAAGAAGAGAGCCCACAGACAACAGCAACAGAGTCTTGCTCTGTCAGCTGTGGACTAGTCTGAAAGTAATGCCTGGGCAACAGGAGCTTGGCAGGTATTAGAAGTTTAATGGATAAACTGGTGTTTCTAAGGCAGGCAGGTTTATAGGGACAGAGAAATAAACCCAAGTGTTTCATCTTCCATCACTCACTGCCTTTAGGCAAGCATTACATAAATTACCTGGAGATTTTGGCATCCACAAGGATTTGGAGCGACTTCCATGAAGCTCATCTCAGGGAGATCCATTTTTTCCCCTTAAACCAAAAGTAATCAGCAGGCTACTAAGCCCCATATACAACACCCATGTCAGTGAACTTCTAGAGTTCCCTTTGTCCATTTAAACAGTGATGGGAAGCAGCACAGCCCTCCCTACCAAGGACTGGTGGTGTAAGGCACAAGTCAAAGTTGTTATCCTCATGCCGTAAGGATAACAGCTCCCCCCAGGAGGGCTCCAAGCACCCTTTGGTGTTCTGTCAAACCCAGGCCTGAGCCTGTGTGTGACCTAAGCCTAGTTTATAAAATTAATACCAAATTCTAGCATTCCAAACTAACATTGCTGTATCCTCTCCAAATAACCCCTGAGGTTATGCAGGACGTGAGTGCAAAACTATCTGCCAGCAGAACTCGTGGCGTGTGAATACAAGAAGTGTTAATTCACAGGCACGTTCCTGTCCTGGGGTGCTGATGGGTGCCACATGCGGGAGCAGCTCTTTTATCCCTGCCCCCACCCCCTGCTCCCTGAGGCCTCCAGGGATGCACAGGCATGGAGATGGTCCCTGCCTCCAAGACCTTAGATCCAAGACTTAACTTTGATCACAGGCTTTTCCACCTGAGCTTGCCACTGCCTTAGTGGTTTAGGCTGGTGTCGCTTCTGCAGTAGGAGGGAAGCCAGGTCACTGCCACCTCCTCATGGAGCTCTTGGGCTGCTGTCTCATGCCACTGCCTGCAGGAGGGTGGCACCCACGGCAGGGGTCACAGTGCGGATGCCAGGATGTGCCACGTGTCTCTTCTCCTGTAACCCCATGGTTACAGCACCCATAAAGCATAACACACTGTTCTAGGGGAGTCACCCCTCCTTGCTGCACCCCTCCTCACTGGGTCACATCCATCTACAGTACCCCCAAGCCCTTCTCCTCAGGGCTACTCTCAATCCCTCTATCCCCTAGCTTGCACTGATATTGCCACAACCCAGGTACAGGACCTTGCCCTTGGCCTTGTTGAACCTCATGAGGTTCGCATAAGCCCACTTCTTGCACCTGTCCAAGTCCCTCTGGCTTGCATCCCGTCCCTCTGGCATCTCAGCTGCACGCCCGGAGGTGCTGCAAGACGGGGGATGCGCACAGGGCCGAGCGCAGCCACGGGGTGGGTACTGGAGCCGGGTCCGCAGTGTGCAGCTGCAGCCACCGGGTCCAAGGGCACTCGATGCCTGCGGAGCCGAGCCGGGGCTGGCGGCCTCAGGAGCTCCGCATCAGCCCCCGTGTCCCGCACCCGCCTGACACCGAGGGGCGCGGCGTGGGGCGGTGCTTACGGCCGGGGCGGTGCTGCCGGCGCGGCTCCGCGGCCCCGTTGGCTGCGGCCCGTGAGGCGATGTCGGCCCAGGGCGGTGCGGCCCCGGCGCCGGCGCCGGTCCTAGCCCCGGCACGGCGGTGAGGGGCAGGCTGAAGCGATGGCGGCGGACGGCGGGTGGGTGCCGGCTCGGCGGCGGGCAGGCGGTGGGGCGCAGCGGGGGTCGCGGCTCACGGTGCTGTCTCGGCAGGGCGGTGCGGCGGAGGGGCGGCCCGCGGCGCTCGGCCCCGGCCACGGCGCTGCCCGACTGGAGGCTGCGGTGCGAGGGCGGCCGGCAGCGCTGGCACTACCTGGGCGACGGCGATGGGGACGGCGGCGAGCGGCGGGCGCAGACGCTGCTGGAGGAGCACAGCCTCGGGCTGGACACGGTGCGGGGCTGGGGCGGGACCGGGCGGCAGAGCCCCGGCCGAGGGGCACCCCCGGCTCAGGCGCTGTCTCCCCGCACGCAGATTGAGGCGCCGGCGGCCTCGCCGGCGGCCGGCACGGCCCGGGAGGCTGCCCGCAAGGGGATGCGGTTCTACGCCGCTCTGCAGGCTGAGGACGGGCACTGGGCCGGGGACTACGGCGGTCCCCTCTTCCTGCTGCCAGGTGAGCCGCGGAGGGCTCCTCCGCTGAGGGGAGCGAGCGAACGCATTCGGGCTGATGCCAGAGCCCGCCTGATCTTCTAGGTCTGCTCATAACGTGTCACACTGCCAAGATCCAGCTGCCGGAGGGCGTCCGGAAGGAGATGGTGCGGTACCTGCGCTCCGTGCAGCTCCCGGACGGAGGCTGGGGCTTGTGAGTAGCAGAGATGATACTTCAGGTGGTGGCAACACTGGGGTCCAGCACTTCGAGCCGCTGTCAAATCCGCCCAGGCTGGGGGCACAGGACTCTGCAACAGTGATACCTCTGGGGGTTGGACTTGCTTGTGTAGCACTCCAGGTACCTTTTGTCACAGAGGTGGCAGGAGCAGCAAGCCTGGCTGCATCTCCTCTGTGGCACTGTATCCCAAAGCATCCTGCATCTCACAGCGCCTGGGGCCCCCAACACAAGTGGGAGCTGTGGGAGCGAGCCCAGAGGAGGTCACGGAGATGCTACAAGGGCTGGAGCAGCTCTGCTCTGGAGCCAGGCTGAGAGAGCTGGGCTGGGTCAGCCTGGACAAGAGAAGGCTCCTTAAGGGGAGACCTCAGAGCAGCTCTAGTGCCTCAAGGGGCTGCAGGAAACCTGGAGAGGGGCTTTGGACAAGGGGCTGTAGGGACAGGACAAGGGGAATGGCTCTAACCTGCCAGAACAGGGGAGACTGAGATGAGCTCTTAGGCAGAAGCTCTTCCCTGTGAGGGTGCTGAGGCGCTGGCACAGGGTGCCCAGAGAAGCTGTGGCTGCCCCATCCCTGGCAGTGTTCAAGGCCAGGTTGGACACAGGGGCTTGGAGCACCCTGCTCTAGTGGAAGGTGTCCCTGCCTGTGGCAGGGGTTGGGAATGGATGAGCTTTAAGGTCCCTTCCAGCACAAACCACTCTTGTGTGTAACAGGGTAGTGCAGAGCAGTGTTTCTCCCTGGGTTAGTTGGGTGTCCCCTTTTCCACAGTCACTGCTGGCATTCCACTTCACCCTGACAAAGGCAGCCCTGTGCAGTGGGCTGTTCCTGGCTAATACCAATAGCTGTCTAATGGCTGTGCTGTCTGTGTGTGTGTGTGCATCAGGCATGTGGAAGACAAATCGACAGTGTTTGGCACAGCACTCAACTACGTAGCCCTGAGGATCCTGGGGGTTGGACCAGATGACCCTGACATTGTGCGGGCCCGTGTCAACCTGCACAGCAAAGGTCAGCTGCTGTGTGCCAGCACTGCTGGGGAGAGGGGTCTGTGTGGACCTGAGGGCTATAGGGGACATGGGGGCTTCCAGGTAATGGGGGAACTGCTGCTCTTGCTTGCCCTTGATGGCATCTGTGTTTTCAGTTACCCTGGGGAGAACTGGAGCCTGTGATGGGGAAGCAAGCAGGGAGCTGGCATGGTTGCATTAACTCTGAAAGCTGGTACCTCTCTCTGCAGGGGGTGCTGTGGGAATCCCTTCCTGGGGGAAGTTTTGGCTGGCTGTCCTGAACGTTTACAGCTGGGAGGGAATGAACACGCTTCTCCCAGAGATGTGGTATGTGCCCCCTTCAGTGTGGAGGTAGGGGGTGTTGTCAGTCCTGCCTCCAGCCTCGACCCACAGCTATCCCATGGAAATGGAGTTTGCTGGGATAACTCCAGATATGGCCTGGAAGACCATAGCAACAAGGCCAGCCAGTGGGTGGACAGGACTGAACAGTGCCCTGAGGGAAATGCCAGAGCTTTTCCTATGTGGGCCCATTATATCTGTGTGCTCCCTGCCTGCCACCAGTGGCTTCTGCTCTTGTGGCCAGCCAGAACTGGGTCCTAGCAGGACAGGACAGCCACATCTAAGGCTGCCAGCTCTAACCATCACTCGCACCCTTCCTGATTACTCAGAGGGCCTCTGTGTGTCAGAGAGGGCAAGTATATAACGTTTTCCCATGTGAAAGCAGAGGCTGCACAGTACCAGGGGCTGTTGGTGCTCTGTCTGCCTTCAGAGTCATGTGGGGAAGAGAAGAGAGCCCTGAACTGACTCTCTGAGCTTGGGACCCTCCCTTCCCTTTACATACTGGGCCAGGAGCAATGCCTGCTGGCCTTAGAGGGAGGGAGCATCCCTGCTGGGGAGGATCAGAGCAGTGCCAGGCAGTGTGGATATTCCCTTCGTTTCTCCAGCAGCTGTACCAGCTGGAACAGGGGACAGGGAAGGGCTTGCCCTGCTCCAGGCATCCCCCTCTCAGCACACTGTTTCTCCATGCTGCCCTTGGCCCTCCTTGTTCCTCACAGTAGCACCTCTGTTGCAAACAGGCTGCTTCCTACGTGGTTCCCAGCCCACCCGTCCCGGCTCTGGTGCCACTGCCGCCAGGTTTACCTGCCCATGAGCTACTGTTATGCCAAACGTCTGTCAGCAGAAGAGGATGAGCTCATACGAAGCTTGCGGCAGGTCAGGAGCTCCCCGTTTCTGTGTCCAGGCAGGGGAGTCAAATTCCAGCAGTCAGCTGCCTCTGGATGCTTGCTCCCAGGCTGATGCCCTTTGTTGTCTCGTGCAGGAGCTGTACGTGCAGGACTATGCCAGTATAGACTGGCCAGCCCAGAGGAACAACGTGGCTGCCTGTGATGTGTACACCCCGCACAGCTGGCTGCTGGGGGCCGCCTATGGTGAGTGGGGTGGTGGCTGAGTTACGGCTGGGTTTAAACCATGGCACCAAGTGAGCTGGTGGTGGTGGAACTGGAGCTGCTTTGCACCATGAGGGCTCTTTAGGGTCAACTGCGAGCTATCTCTGGAACTGGGATAGAGACATGGGTTATGTGATCCATGGGCTTCTCCCTCCCCGAGAGCAGCAGGGCCCTGTGCCCAGGTCCTTGGGTCACTGTGGGGCTGAGCAGTTCCCATGCTTTCCTTCCCTGGTCACCATGAGAACAGCAGTGCAGCCTGCCACAGAACGTGGGCCTGGCCGCATGGGCTGAGTCTTTCATTGCATATCTCTTTCATCTCCTGTAGCCATCATGAATGTGTACGAAGCCCACCACAGCACTCATCTGCGGCAGCGAGCTGTCACAGAGCTGTACGACCACATCAAGGCTGATGACAGATTCACCAAGTGCATCAGCATTGGGCCGGTAGGACACTTGCTTTAATGTAATGATCTTGCCTTTTGCTCTTTAAGGACCAGTTTGTGACCCACCCCAGCCCTTTGCAATTGTGGCATGTAACCATAATTACCAGATCCCTCTCTGAATGCTGGAGAGGGGTTCTTCTTCAGAGACTGGAGCAATAGGACAAGGGGTGATGGGTTCAAACTGAAACAGGGAGCGTTAAGGTTGGAGGTAAGGCAGAAGCTCTTCCCTGTGAGGGTGCTGAGGCGCTGGCACAGGGTGCCCAGAGAAGCTGTGGCTGCCCCATCCCTAGCAGTGTTCAAGGCCAGGTTGGACACAGGGGCTTGGAGCACCCTGCTCTAGTGGAAGGTGTCCCTGCCTGTGGCAGGGGTTGGAAATGGATGAGCTTTAAGGTCCTTTCCAAACCAGTCTGGGATTCTATGATCTTGCCCAGGCACAGCTCCTGCTGCTCCTGTTGCTCAAGAGCTTAACACTAACAGGACATGGGATAGCTGTGGTGCTGGTGAGGGGTGCCTCTCCTTGTAGTCCAGGGAAAAAATATGAGGAGAAGCTCTGGAGAAATCTTGTGGCACCTACCTCACTAACTCAGCCACAGATGGAGCGGTTGGGATCAAGCCTGGGGACACCTCTAGATGGCTTTGTGCTGGGTGGGAGGGATTTAAGTCTGTGTTGCTGAAAGAAGCTGTATCCAGAGCAGTGACAGTGCTGCTCTCAACAGATTTCGAAGACAATCAACATGCTGGTTCGCTGGTTCGTGGATGGGAAGAACTCCCCCGCTTTCCAAGAGCATGTTTCCAGGATCCCTGACTATCTCTGGTAAGGGCTGAGTGTGCCTTACCTGCCGTAGCTTTGGGCTGTGGTCCCTGCAGAGCAGGCACACTGCGGCTCCCAGCCTGCTTCCTGGAGCTCTTGCGGTGCATGTGCTCCAGCACTATGCTCTCTCCTCCTACAGGCTGGGCCTCGATGGCATGAAGATGCAGGTGAAGTGCTGTAGGAGTTCGGCTGTGACTCAGAGGGACCCTGTCATGCTGGGAGAGCCCATGGAATAATGGGATAGCTTATTCACCCTCTGCCTGAGCTCCTGCCATTTGCCCTTGGTGCCTGGTGGCTTTGTGTGCCTCACTGCCACCTCCCCTGGCTGGGCTAGAAGTGAACAGTGTCCTGCTAGTTTGCCTCTCTGTGCCTGTGAGCTGAGGGGACAGCTCTAGGCCTCCATCCCCTTCATCCCCACGGGTCCTGGGAGAAGGGAGGAGAAAGACAGGCTCCTAATACTGCATGAGGACTCAGCTGTGCTTCTCTCGTGGCTGTTGTGTCCCTGTACCACCTCTCCTGTCTCAGCTGCTGTCTCATTTCCTATTGTATTGCTGTTCCTGAGCTGCTGCATCTGTCCCCTCTATGCCAGCACATCAGCCATGATGTTGGGTGACACAAAACTGAGGCATAGGGTTGAGGGAGCAAGGGGGTAATCCAGGAGGGATGTGCTGTCCCATAGACCCCACACCTCGGTCAGGCTGTTGTCAGGACCTGCTCCTCACCATCTGCTTTCTCTCTTCCAGGGCACAAATGGATCCCAGCTCTGGGACACTGCCTTTGCCATCCAAGCCTTCTTGGAGGTAATGCTTTTTGGAGGGTATGATGTGATTGCTGTGGTCATGCAAACACCTTAGTGATGCCAGCAACAGTTGTTGGCTCAGTTCTCCTTGTAGGGGTTTTAATGGGAACAGTAAATAAGGGATGAAAGCAAATCTACAGAAAGGGCTACATGAAAGGCATTAATTAACGGCCCCTAGACCAGCAGATCAGCAAGGTCCCAGCACGTATTTGTCTTGAGGGACACATCTGGCGGCCAGAGCTCCTTGCTGAGTGCTGACTGTGAACCTCTGTTTCCAGGCAGAAGGCCAGAAGATGTCTGAATTCACATCCTGCCTCCAAAATGCCCATGAATTCCTCCGGTTCACCCAGGTGAGCAGAACCAGTTGGTGTCTCACACACTGCAGACTTGGCTCAGAGTCCTGCTGGACGTGTCTGTTGCCTTCTGAAGAGCTCTTCTGAAGGGATGGACTAGCCAAGTCCTAGGACAGCCTCCTGCTTTCACTCCCTGTTGCTGGGAGAGGACCTTGGCCAGGCCCAGGGATGTTTGGGTTGGCTGCCTGGGCTAAGACAGGCTGGAAAACTGAGAGTATGGGCTTATTTGTCCTTCATCCTGTCTGGTGCTCACACATTTGAGGCACCCTTCTAGGAACCCTAGACTGAGTAAGCCTCAGCTCCTGCTGCCAGGCCAGTAGCTCATGCTGGGGGTCAACATCACCAGCAGCTTGGTGAGGATGCAGTCAAAGGTCTTGCTGGTAGTGCCACCAGTGGGAGCACTGAAAGCAGATGGGTCCTTGACAGGAAAGCACCCAAAAAGGGAACTTCAGCAATGCTTCTCTCACTTGTTCCTTGTTTTCTGCAGATCCCAGAGAACCCACCCGATTACCAGAAATACTATCGCCATATGAACAAGGTATGATGTCTGCAACTGGCCTCTGAAGGACACACAAACAGGGCAGGGATTTGGGCACAGGCGATGGGAATGAGGGGCAGCACCTCCTCCCTTACAAGAACAGAACATGTCAGAGGAAGGTGCTGCAGCCCTCCTGTCCCCTTTCCAGGGTGGCTTCCCCTTCAGCACACGAGATTGCGGCTGGATTGTGGCAGACTGCACAGCAGAGGGGCTGAAGTCAGTAATGCTTCTGCAGAAGTGCCCCTTCATAGCCAAGCCTATCCCCCCCGAGCGCCTCTTTGATGCTGTGAATGTGGTAAGTGCTGCAAAAATTAGGGCCAAGGTGAATGTGGGCAGCAGCTAAACCAAGCTAAAATCAAGGCCTGAAGAGTTGTTAGATCTGATATTACTTAGCCTGTACAAGGCCTGTGGCCTCGTGTGGAAACACCATTATTTACTGTGATGCAGAGCTACATATGCAACATAATGTAATGTGATGGTCCAGACTGTCAGTGTCAGATGTCAGTGTAGTTTGGGACCTGAGTTGTCTGCCCACCCCATGGACTTGTGGGTCTGTGTCCTCACACCTGGTTTGGGGCAGACTGGGGTGGTGGCACTGCCTGTGAGCCAGTCCCAACTCTTCTCTCTTCTTGTCTGGGCAGTTGCTGAGCATGAGGAACTCGGATGGAGGCTTTGCCACGTATGAAACCAAGCGAGGAGGCCACTTACTGGAGCTGCTGAACCCCTCAGAGGTGTTTGGTAAGGGGAGCTGCATGGGGATGGTCATCCTGTGCACTGCGAATGGACACAGTGGCTTGGCCTTGCTGTGTGCCTGGCTTTGCTCCACGACCCTCTGTGGGATAGTGTGAGGTAACTGATGCCCTTCACCTTCAGGTGACATCATGATTGACTACACCTATGTGGAGTGTACATCCGCTGTCATGCAGGCACTGAAACACTTCCATGATGAGTTCCCTGAGCACAGAGCTCCAGAGATCAGGTGAGGCACTGAAGACAAGAGCTGGGTAGGGGAGAAGACAGGCTGCAGTGTCCCATGCTGCCTGCTATGGCCTCTGTTGGCACAGCCCCTGCTGAGCCCTGTCAGGAGTCTTGCCTGGATCTCTGCACTGGCATGGAGCAGCCCCTGGGGTGGCCACTGGTATCTGCACAGCTGGGATGCTGGTGACTTCTCCAAGCCAGAGCCACCCACAAGCAGCCTCTTAAGCCTGTTTGGCATCAGGCTGGGGGAAATTGGTAGAGATCTGCCTCCCTCTTGACTTAGCATTTGCCTTGACCTTGCAGCCAGCTGTGGGCTGTGTCCTCTGCTTGCTTGCTGGCATGGAGCACCCAGCTGGTGCTTGATTTGACTCTTAGATCCTGAACAGTGTAACTGCCTGTCTGCGTGCTCTTGCCTCTTGAGCCTTATAACAATGGGACCTATCAAAGCCTTAGAGGAACTCATGGATGCTCTTGATGAAGCAACTGCTTCTGAAATGGGTGCCTTTTTCCTGACCAGAGAGACTCTGCGGAAGGGCCTGGACTTCTGTCGCAAGAAGCAGCGAGCTGATGGGTCATGGGAAGGGTAAGCAGTGCTCCATGGCTGCCCCAGTGTGAGAAGGACCAAGAGGACAAGCATTCCTGGCTGGTGGGATCTGTGGGAAGGGCAAATGGGGCTGAGTAGGTTCCTTGTGCACTGCACAAGATGCAGACAACCCCTGAGGTGGCTCCAGCTTCTCTGGTCCCAGAGTGATGAAGGCCGATGAGTGAGCTGGGAGCAGGGGGTGGTGGGACTGGGCATGGCTGTGTCACAGGAGAAGGCACAGGCAGCTCTATGCCTGGCTGCGTCTGTGTGCTGTGAACACCTCAACCTGAAGCCCTGCACCCCTGAAAGTGCTTCTCTCCCTTTCCTTCTAGGAGCTGGGGGGTTTGTTTCACCTACGGCACCTGGTTTGGGCTGGAGGCATTTGCCAGTATGCAGCACACGTACCATGATGGGTGAGAAGTCTCGTTCCTCTGCCTCTACCTACCTCTAGGGCTGGGGCAGGACACCATGGCAAGGCTGGGTGGATGCCCTGGCTGTGCATAGGCTTTCCTGCTCCTCCCAAATCCTGTGCCTCCGATATCAGGCATTGGAACAGGCTGCCCAGGGCAGGGCTGGAGTCACCGTCCCTGCAAGTGTTCACACACTGTGGAGACGAGGCCTCAGTGCCATGGGTCAGTGGTGGCCTTGGCAGTGCTGGGGTAAGGGTTGGACTGGATGAGCTTAAAGGGCTTTTCCAGCCGGGTTGATTCTGTGATTCTGTGCTATTACCAGGGCGCTCACTGGGCCTAACTCTTGGGGCAGCCCCAGCCATGGGCAGAGCACAGCTCCTGTTTGCAGCTGGGACATAGGTGTGCAAACAGTGTGTCCCCAGCTCTGATTCTCTGCCCCATCCTCACAGGGCTGCATGCCGAGAGGTGGCCCAGGCCTGCCAGTTCCTCCTCTCCAAGCAGATGGCAGATGGCGGGTGGGGAGAGGACTTCGAGTCGTGTGAGCAGCGCACCTATGTGCAGAGTGCCGAGTCGCAGATCCACAACACGTGTTGGGCCCTGCTGGGGCTCATGGCTGTCAGGTAGGAGCAACCCTCATGGGTGATCAGTGGGAAATGCAGGCTCAGCAAGGTGCAGCTGCCTGGCTGGTGTGAGCAATGCCCGCAACCGTGTTTGTGATCTTGTGGTCACATCAAGGGACTGGTCTGCACAGTGCTCCACTGACGCTGGGGCTCATAATGCTGGGCATGGGAGAGACAGTGCAAAGCAAAGGTCTAAATCTCAGTCACAGGCTTCCAGCCTGGGCGAATGTTGCTGTACTCATGACACCTGGTGTGTTATGGTTGTGAGGGGCTGACCCAAAGAACTCAGCATGCTTGGGACAAGCTCAGGGCAGCCTGGAGGTGGTTGAGTTCCCTAGGTACATGAATAGCTAAGTTCTCCAAATAGATGGGTTTGCAGATGCTTTGGTAAGAGTGTTCACATCTCCCTCATGCTTTGCAGGTACCCTGACATTGACGTGCTGGAAAGGGGCATCAAACTCCTGATTGACAAGCAGCTGCCCAGCGGGGACTGGCCTCAGGTACATCTTCCCTCTGGTCTTTCCAGGGGGTTCCCAGATGTCCTGGGCATTGTGCAGCCATTGCAAATGGTGTACTTTCCCTTACCTGGAAGGGAGGCCCTGTGTGGCTTTTAGTGGGGGACTTCAGGAAGGCAGTGTGCTCAATGCCACATCTTGGACACGCTGTGGTCCCCTGTGACCCCCTTGATCTCTGTCTCTCTCTTAGGAGAATATTGCTGGTGTATTCAACAAGTCGTGTGCCATCAGTTACACTGCATACTGCAATGTCTTCCCCATCTGGACACTGGGCCGTTTCTGCCGGCTGCATCCCAACAGCCCTCTTGCTGGGAAGCTGTGCTCCGGATACTTGGATGGGACAGGAGAGACTGTGCCAGAGGCTTTGTCTGCCTGAGACCGGACCATCGCACATGCCATGGCCTCTGACTTGTCCCAGATACCAGCTGCTGCATGGGGCCACAGGGGTGTTTGCTGCATAGGGTATCTTGGTGCTTATCTTCACCATGTGGGCTGCTGCTCTGCCATGGAGGCCTGCTGCTGAGCCTCCTTCTGTTGAACTTCCTTCAAAAATACACTTCTAAAGGGTTTTCCCAGGTACATCCTCACTCACGGGACAGGGAGTGAAGTGCCTTTTCCAGACCAGTTTGGTGATCTGAGAAGAGAACGGTGCCAAGCTGTTTTCTATTATGTACCTAGACAGACTCTCTCAAGCTCGTGAGAGAGATGCCCATAGCATCCCCTTTGCCCAGAGGAGGGTGTTGGAACTGGATGATCTTAAGCTCGTTTCCAACCAAAACCATTCTATGATTCTATGTTGGGTAGAACAAGGGTGCCTTTATCTTCCCCTCATGCTGCCCAGGTTGGCTTTCTACAGCAAGAGGACTGGGGGCCTCCCCTGTGCCCAGCATTGTGGTGGGGTGCACTGCACAATCCCTGCTGAGCTGGCCTCTGTGGTGTGAGTGCCAGCAACTGCCTTTGAAGTGCTTTCTGCTCTGGATCCTGTGCTGGGAGGGGAAGGGCACCTATCCTATCCTCCCCCAGACAGGTGGAAAAGAGGAGCGCTTGCCTCAGTTTTCTCACTGCCGGAACCTGGCTTCCCAGCGCCTCACTGGTGCAGTCACCACCATCATTCCTGCTTTGAAAAGAGGGAATCTGAAGCAGAAAGCACTGAGGTGATGAGTGTCAGGACAAAGCCTCCAGCCAGCCCCAGTGCAGCTGGTGCCTCTGTTCAGGTTATGGTACAGTTGGGCATTCACACTTTGTTGTCAGGAGCTGGAAGTCATGTTGACTGACAGGTTAATAAATTGCTAAAGGTGTTGCAAAGGGAACTTAACTGTGTGTTGGGCTCCTCATTGTCTGCCCCAGTCAGCGTGTCTCAAGGAGAGGGGAGCATGTACAGTGTAACCTGGCTTGAATCACCTCTCCCCAGTGGTATGGGCACCATCTCCACCAACACCCAAACCACGCTTGGAGCCTGTGCCTGCTTTGCCCTCTTCCAGTGCCCTTGGCCCTGAAAAATATAACCAAGGAAGCACCAGGCTAAAAGGGAATGATCGATTCCCGCCACCTGCAGCTTATACAGTAAGACCCATGTGCTGTGCTCCTGGACTTGCTGCCCACCAGCAGCCCCAGTCCAGCTTTGCAAGGGTGTTCTCCAGCCAGCGCACCTCTGCTGCTGCATGGGATGTCCTGGGTTCAGCAGTAGCAGTCATTTTTCTCCTTCTCAGTGGCTGGTGCAGTGCTGTGGTTTTGACTTTCAGCCTGGGAACAGCGCTGGCAACACCGATGTTTTTATTTATTGCTCAGTAATGTTCACTCTGACCAAGGACTTTGTGAGCCTCATGCTCTGACAGGTAGGAGGGGAAGCCAGGAGGAAGCAGAGGCAGGACACCTGACCCTAACTAACCAAAGAGGTATTCCATACCACAGCACGTCATGCCCACTATACAAACTGGGGACAGTTACCCGGAAGGGCTAGATCACTGCTCGGGTCATGCTGGGTATCCGTTGGAGGGTGGTGAGCGGTTGTATTCTCTTCCCTTATTATTTTCTTTATCATTACTATTATTGGTGGTAGCAGCAGTGGTTTGTGTTATACCTTAGTTACTCGACTGCTCTTATCTCAACCCGTGGGAGCTACGTTCCTTTGATTCTCCTCCCCATCCCTCTGGGAGTGGGGCAGGGGTGAAGAAGCCGGGGAGTGAGTGAGCGGCTGCGTAGTTCTGAGTTACTGGTTGGGCTTATTCATGGAGTCACCGTCCCTGCAAGTGTTCACACACTGTGGAGGCGAGGCCTCAGTGCCATGGGTTAGTGGTGGCCTGGGCAGTGCTGGGGAGTGGTTGGACTGGATGAGCTTAAAGGGCTTTTCCAACCCGGTTGATTCTATTCCATTCTGTGACTGCACCCTAGAGGCAACATCCTGTATTTGCCTGGGTCTAACTTCATAGAGGAACCATGGAATCACACGCATTGAAGGGCAAACCCTTCTGTTCAACCCATTCCTTCAGCCTCTGAGAAGCAGCTCTGCTGTGTTCCCATCCTTTGCCTGCCCACACTTGCTGAGCAAGGCTGTTAGTAAGAGTTATTTAAGCAAACTCATCTCAGGCTGTTTTGACAGCCCCATTTGCCTTTTCCAAACCCTGGACTTTTTTATGCTGTGTGTGTGACTCTACCAAGCATCCCATGTGTCTCCATAGCCTCCATTACAAGCACGAGGAGGGTTTGGTTGCTGCTTTGATCTTGGGTTTAAACTACTGTAGGGGAACCTGGCAATGTCATTGCATGCTGAGCATGTCTGCTGGCCCCTTGGGGACTCTCACCACAGGCACCACAGGATCTTGGTGGCTGAACTCAAGGAGGAGGTTGAGATACTGAGGATCATCAGGGAGTGTGAAAGGGAGGT